>NC_045616.1:16386203-16689233 GCF_009829155.1 Mustela erminea | reverse complement strand
TACTTTGCTTTATAGCTGGTGAGGTGGTGGGCACTGGCCTTTGTGGAAGTGTAAGGCAAGGAAACATGCCCACTGAACAGGAGTATTCTGTGTCTCTTGTCAAGAAGAGCCATCTCTGTGCAGTAAGTGGGATCCTTTAACCACATTAAAGAACCTGGATTCAAAATGCCCCTCAACAGACTAATGGATAAAGAAAATGTGGTCCATACATACAATGGAATATTATTCAGCTATCAAAAAGGATGAATACCCAATGCTTGCACCAACATGGATGGGACTGGAAGGGATTATGTTAAGTGAAATAGGTCAAGCAGAGAAAGTCAATTATCATATGGTTTCACTTATTTGTGGAACATAAGGAATAGCATGGAAGACATTAGGAGAAGGAAAGGAAAAAGGGAAGGGGGGTAATCAGAGTAAGAGATGAACCATGAGATACTATGGAGTCCAGGAAACAAACTGAGGGTTTTAGAAGGGAGGGGGTTGGGGGATGGATGAGCCTGGTGATGGGTATTAAGGAGGGCACGGATGGAGCACTGGGTGTTATACACAAAAATGAATCATGGAACACTACATCAAACACTAATAACACAGTGAAAAAAAAAAAAAGAACTTGGATTCTTTGCTAGTGTCTACTGGCTTCTTTCCCTGAGTCTTAATGTGACAAGCCTATGGTGATGATGATAATAATATGAACTCTGTGCCAGGAACTGTTTCATATACTAAGTCTTAATCTTCATAGTCATGATACAAAGGAGTTCCATCATTTTACTGTTCTGTCATTCCCATTTTACCTAGAAGGAAACTGAGACACAGGTTAAGCAACTTGTCCAAGTACATAGCTAAGGGCTTATGCTTCTTGCTGTGCTAGCATGCTTCACTTGTTAGCTTCTACACAAATACTTTAACATTTTCCATGTCATTATAAATACTTCATGTAGATTATTTTTGATGACCAAATACTATAACCTTTATATAATCCAACCTGTCTTATGTAATATTTATAAATTATTTCCATTTTTAATTTCATACATAATGCTCTGATAAATATATTCTCACAGAAATACCTTTGCTGTGGGGCGCCTGAGTGACTCAGTTGTTAAGTGTCTGCCTTTGGCTCAGGTCATGGTCCCAGGGTCTTGGGATCAAGCCCCGCACTGGGCTCCCTGCTGAGCGGGAAGCCTGCTTCTCCCTCTCCCACTCCCCCTGCTTGTGTTTCCTCTCTTGCCCTCTCTCTCTGTCAAATAAATAAATAAAATCTTTCAAAAAAACAGAAATAACTTTGCTGTATTTATCATTATTTTTCAGGATGCCTTCTCAGTGGTAGAATTAAGAAGTGAAACAGCATGACTACTTTAAAGCTCTTGAGATTCACTGCAAATTTCCTACCAAAGTGTTATATCAAGTTAGTTCCCCAACAGCAAGGCAGGAGAGGTTTCTCTGTCGATCAGTCATGACAGATCAATGGTGCAGAATAATATCCAACCATTCTTTTTTTTTTCCCTTTGTTTTTCTATAAATAAATAATATTTTGTAATAATTAAAAAATGTAGACAAAAGGTATGATATCACTAATAAAGTAAACACCTTAAAATGCAATCCTGTATTTAAAGTGTAACTTTGAACTCTTCCTTATGTTTCACAGATGAGTGAAACCATATAATACTTGTCTTTCTCTACTTGACTTATTTCACTGAGCATAATCCCCTCCAGCTCCATCCACACTGGGTGTTATAGGCAACTGATGAATTGTTGAATGATACATCAAAAAACTAATGATGTATTCTATGTCGGCTTATTGAACATAATAAAAAATAAATAAATAGAACAATTTTAAAAGTACAAGTCTAAGAATCACTATGTAAAAAAAGGTCATTTTGCATCATTGAAATCATGAATTAGTTATGCTTCAGAAGAACCCAAATACATCACTACTAACTCTTCCATCAATAGAATACCAAGGAAGTAGTTTAAGGAGGAAATATTATTTACAGAGAGTCAATGACATAAAATGACCATGTTTTCCAGGACCACGTTTTCAATTAAAGAAAGAATGGTGATTACATACAGGGAGAGAAAGAAGGAAAAATATACCATCACATGTTGATGTTAAAATATGGCATCAAAAATTAAGGGAAAAAAAAGGTATCCACTAATCCTTCCTGTGGAGTGTCTTGATGCTTCCTTTAACTTTTAAATGCCCTTTCCAAGTCGCTGACATAAACTAGGGCCTTGAGAAGTTATTAATAGCTCCATCCATGCTGCACCATGTTCCCCTCTCCTCCTTTCTGTGCTTGATGGCCTCCCTTAGGAGTGTGCTTGGGCCAGATGGCCTTCAGCCCAACTTCCTGTAAATATTCATTTTTAATGATAATAATTAAAAACACTAATTTGCTCTTACCCAAGGCCATTTCTATAGAGACCTCTTGGTGCTATACTAGCACTAATTAAGCCTTAGAAATGAGACTTTCTTTTCTAGTCTTACTAAATACCTCAAGTTTTGTCCCCAAAGCTATTTTTTAAAGTATAAGCGGTGACATCAGACAGAGTTTCAGCCTCTTCCTCCCATGATGACACTGAGATAAACTTGCATCATTTAATTCCTGTTTGGGCCCAAGATGCCACCAGAAGAGGACATTAAGTCTCTTCTCCCAACCAGAGAGAAATGTAAAGGGGACGTTTGAGCCTGTTCATTTCTTTTAACCTCAGAAAACATTTACTCAATGGTTTGGTGCATTTTTTTTTTTTTTTCCAAACTCAGGGACAAACCCATTAAACAAGGCCTTCACCTATGGTTCTTCGATCTCCAAAGGGCCTGGGGATAGAATTTCATTTGTCTGTGAGTTTGAGTGGGAAGAATAATTGGCATCTTTATTTCATTAACTTTCATCTGAAATGTATTATTTCCTTTAATTATGAATTTATCATAATGTCACCAACAAACATGACAGATTTTTTAAAAATAACATACTAATATATTATTTGTTTTAGGGGTACAGGTCTGTGAATCATCAGTCTCACACAATTCACAGCACTCAACATAGCACATACCCTCCCCCAACACCCATCACCCAGCCACCTACCCCTCCCCCCACCCTCCAGCAACCCTCAGTTTGTTTCCTGAGAATAAGAGTCTCTTGTGATTTGTCTCCCTCCCAATTTCATCTTATTTCATTTTTTCTCTCCCTAGTCCCCACAACCCCCCACCCTGCTTCTCAAATTCCTCATATCAGAGGGATCATATGCTAATTGTCTTTCTCATGACAGATACATTTTTAAAGATTTTATTTGTCAGAGAGAGAGATAACACAAGCAGGCAGAGTGGCAGGCAGAGACAGAGAGAGAAGCAGGCTCCCTGCCGAGCAGAGAGCCCAATGCAGGGCTCAATCCCAGGACCCTGAAATCATGACCTGAGCTGAAGGCAGAGGCTTAATGACTGAGCCACCCAGGCATCCCTCATGACAGATATTTTTATATCACATTAGATTATATAGTTATCTTGAAATATTGTTTATGTATATTACTACTTTGAGATTCCAGGTAGCTTATTTAGGATTTTAATTTAAAATCTCATATATTGCTATATCACACATTTGAAGGTATTTTAGCACCTGGAATCTCAGTTTTCTTACATAATCCATTGTACCTCATTTTACGCACAAAAATATAGCTATAGCTCATTATAGCAGAATGTACCTTCTTCTTAAGTTCACGTGGAACATACTCAAACATAGGCCATGAAACAAATCTCAATAATTTTAAAACAATTGTAATCATACAAAGCATTTTGTCCAACAGCAATGAAATAAAGCTAGAAATCCGTAACAGAAGGAAAACTAGTAAACTTATAAATATGCAGAAATTAAATGCCACAATCTTAGATAATTAATAGGTTACAGAAAAAATCACAAGGGAAACTAGAAAAGAGAAACAAATGAGAACAGAGATACAACACTACCAAAACTTGTGGGATGTGGCCTAAGCTACGATCTGGAGAAAATTCATAGCTGTAAATGCCTACATATAAAAAGAGAAACATCTCAAATCAATCACCTAACCCTTCACCCTCAGGAACTAGAAAAAGGAGAGCAAACTAAATTCAAGGCTGGCAATAGAAAGGCAATGATAAAGTGAAGAGTGGAGATAAATGAACTTGAAAACAGCAAAATAGCAGAATCAATGAAACCCAAAGTGGATTCTTTAAGAAGATCAACACAATTGATCTTTTAACTAGACTTACTATAAAAAGAAGAGAGAGACACACAAAATGAAAATCAGGAGTGAAAGTGGAGACATGCCTACTGATCTTACAGAAATAAAAAGCATAAGAAAATACTAAAATAATTGTACACAAATTAGACAATGTGGATGAGGGGAACCTGGGTGGCTCAGTGGGTTAAGCATCTGCCTTCGGCTTAGGTCATGATCTCCGGGTCCTGGGATCAAGCCCCACATTGGGCTCGCTGCTCAGCAGGGAGCCTGCTTCCCCCACCTTTCTCTGCCTACCTCTCTGCCTACTTGTGATCTCTTTCAAATAAATAAATAAAATCTTTTAAAAAAAAAAAAAGACAATGTAAATGAATAGAAATTCCTAGAAACGCACAAATTTTCAAAATTGATTTGGAAAGGAACAGAAAATGTGAACATATCTATAAGAAGTAAAGAGATAGTAATCAACCTGCCAGCTAGAAAAAGTTCACAACAGGCTTCACTGGTGATTTCTACCAAACATATATATATATATATATATATATAAAATACCTCTCTCAAACTATTCCAAATAGGACAACAGGAGGGATCACTTGCTAACTTATTCTATGAGCCTGGTATTAGCCTGATGCCAAAGTCAGACAAAGGTACCATGAGATAAGTAAACCACAGGCCAATGTCCCTTGACCAATCTTGAAACTAGTCAAAGAGTCAAAACAACCTTGAAAAAGAAGATCAAATTTGGAGGATTCCATCCTGATTTCAAAACTTATTACAAATTTACAGTAATCAAAACAGTGCACTATTGGCATAATGATAGATATATAGGCCAATGAAGAATTAAGAATCTAGAAATAAACCCATGTCTCTACACCCAACTGATTTTCAGCAAGAGCACCAAGACCATTCAATGCGGAAAGATTAGCCCTTTTAACAAATGGTACTGGGACAACTGGATATCCACGTGCAAAAGAATGAAGTTTGACCCCTACCTCACACCATATATAAAATTAACTAAATTCATGAATGGAATAAAGAGCTAAAACAATATGGGAGTAAAAATATATAGGAGTAAAAACTACAGGAATAAATCTTCATGATCTTGGCTTGGCTATGGGCTCTTAGATAAAACACTAAATGTACCCAAAATGAGAAAAAAAATTGATAAATTGGATTTCATCAATTTAAATTTATGTGCCTGGAAGGACATTATAAACAAAGTAAAAAGACAACCTATAGGTTGGATAAAAAATATTTGTAAATCACATACCTGACAAGGGTTTAACTTCCAGAATATAAAGAACATGTATAACTCAATTTAAAAAAGACAAAGCTCAATTAAAAAATTAACAAAGGGAGAGCCTGGGTGGCTCAGTGGGTTAAAGTCTCTGTCTTCAACTCAGGTCATGATCTCAGGGTCCTGGGCTCGAGCCCCACATCGGGCGCTCTGCTCAGCAGGGAGCCTGCTTCCTCCTCTCTCTCTGCCTGCCTCTCTGCCTACTTGTGATCCCTGTCTGTCAAATAAATAAATAAAATTAACAAAGAACTTGAATAGAAATTTTTCCAAAGAAGAAATACAAGTGGCCTATAAGCATGTGAAAATACACTCAACATCATTAGTCATTAGGGAAATGCAAATCAAAACCACAAATAGATCCCAGTTTATACCCACAAGGGTGGCATTGCAATTAATGAATCACTGAACACTACATCAAAAACTAATGATGTATTATATGTTGGCTAATTGAACACAATAAAAATTTTTTAATCTAAAAACTAAAAAAAATATATAAATACAAGAAGTGTTGGCAAGAATGTGAGGAAATTAGAACCCTTATACATTACTGGTGAGAATGAAAGGTGATTGCTCTATGTGAAAAACAGCTTGGGAACTCTCAAAATGTTAAGCATAGAATTATCACACAAACCAATACTTCTCCTAGGTTTATACCCCAAATACTTGAACACAGGTATTTAAACAAATAAAACTAATACACACACACACACACACACACACACCCCTTCAGAGCAGCTCTATTTGTAATAGCTAAAAGGTGGAAACAACCCAAATGTTCATTAATGGATAAGTAAACACATCATGGTATATATATAGAATAGAATATCTTTCAGCCACAAGAAGGAATGAAGTAGTGATACACTTTGAATAAACCTTGAAAACATTATGCTAAGAAACCAGACTCAAACAGTCACATACTGCATTTTATTTGTATGAAATATCTGGAAAAAAATGTATCCAGAGAGGCAGAAAGTAAACTGATGGTTACCGAGGAGTGAGGGAACAGGAGAAGAGAGAGTAAGAGCTTGTAGGCTAGCTGTTCACTCCTTCCTTTCTTGGCCATGGGTCTTCCCCAGGATTCTGTCTGTGGGCATCTTCTGAATATTCTTCCAGTAATTGTCCCTGCTCTTAGAGCCTAGAATACCACTAAACGCCTGATGATTCTGAGCTCACCATCTGTAGGAGCTCCAGTTACTATGCAACACCAGACAAGTGATAGGACGTTCTGGAACTTCTGTTTTTGCTTCGCATGTCATTACTAAGACAGAGATAATACCTAGCTTCGATACCGAGCTGGAGGTGTTGCCAACTGCTAATAGACATTTGTCTCCTGATAGTCTAGAGGTATTTTAATACTAAAACCACCATTTTTTTTTCTAAATCTGTTCTTCTTACTCCCCATTTTAGTAAAGGACACTTTCATCTACACAACTTGCCCAAGCACTAGAAACTCATGATCATCTTTATTTCATTCCCTCCCTTGTGAAGTGGTTCTGCTGGCTTTATTGGTCAGCTAAAAGCCCTGGAACAATATCCCCCTCCCGCCCCCATCAATTTCATTTGCATGGCTGCTGTTCAGGCTTTTGCTACCTAGAACATGAACTGAAATGTTAACTGTTCTTTTTATTTTTTTTAAGATTTTATTTATTTATTTGACAGAGAGAGACACACATAGAGAGGGAGCACGAGGGGGGGAAGGGGAGAGGGAGAAGCAGGCATCCCACTGAGCTAGGAGCCCAATGCAGGGCTCGATTCCAGGACACTGGGATTGTGACATGAGCCAAAGGCAGACGTTTAACCATCTGAGTCATGCAGGCACCCCAAGAAATGTTAACTATTCTTGCATTTTAGTCTCTGCCCATGCAAAAATGTTAGTTTCCTGGGATGCCTGGGTGGCTCAGTCAGTTAAGCATCTACCTTCAGCTTGGGTCATGATCTCAGGGTCCTGGGACCAAGCCCTGCACCCCTGCATCGGGCTTCCTGCTCAGTGGGAAGCCTTCTTCTCCATTTCCCTCTCCCTCTGACCCTGGCCCCTTCATTTATGCACACGCTCTCTCTCTCCCTGTTTCTCAAATAAATGAATGAAATCTTTAAAAAAAAAAAACTATTTAAAATGTTAGTCTCCCTCAGAATTTCAGACTCTCCTTTTCTCCCTTAATCAGGTCTTCATATGTTCTCTGGATGATCTAATTATTTTTCATAAGTTCATTTTCTAATTGATTCTCTGACAACTCCTAAATTAATATACTTATTCTTGGAAGTCAAATTTCACAAACTTAAGACTAGTTTGTTGAAGATCCTTGCAAACATCTCTAACTACTTCTCTGATGTCTACGCGAGCATGTCCACAACTGAATCCATTATCTTCCATCCTAACACAGCTGGGTCCTTATGAATTCCATCTCCGTGGGTGGCGCATAATCTACACTGAGATTCTCATATAAAATCTGTCACTGCAGGTGGATTTATCACAAAGCTAAACTGGGTGAGGCCTGGCAAATTTTTACAGTTTTGCATTATTTTGTATCCCCCTAACTGTATATGCTTCAGGCTCTTACAAATCAGGATCCCTCTCTGCCTCCAATGAACCCCTTATATTTCTCTCTTAAATTTCACCTAGGAGAACACTGAGTCTTTATTTTACTTTACATAGAATATTTAGACCTATTTCAGCCCTTCCCATCTTTTCCTGTATAATGTAGTAATTTCAGACTTGACCATTAGTTACCTATAAAACAATTTCCTAGTGATCTTCTCACCCTCAATTTATGTCAACAGACTTATCAACCATAAAACTTGCAACTGTTGATTCAAAATAATAATAACAATCATCATCGTCATCATCATCCCACAAACATCACTTTGTGAATTTACTACCTAATTCTCATCTACTTTTTTAGGACAAAATCCAGGTTCCTTAGGATGACATTTAACAACTTCCATGAAATGGCCTCATTTATTTATCATTATTTCTCAGATTCTTCCTTAATTATCGCAGTCCTGTGTTTATATTCTTTTGTTTTTAAGATTTTATTTTTTATATTTATTTGACAGAGATAGATCACAAGTAGGCAGAGAAGCAGGCAGACAGAGAGAGAGGAGGAAGCCTGCTCCCTGCTGAACAGAGAGCCCGATGCGGGACTCGATCCCAGGACCCTGAGATCATGACCTGAGCCGAAGGCAGTGGTCCAACCCACTGAGCCACCCAGGCGCCCCTGTGTTTATATTCTTGAAATGCTAATCCACTTCCGCATACCCTCCCCGACCACCATTATTTTTGCTTCCATGAGTTTGCTCGAATTTTCCCCACTAATTGGACCCTTCTGTATGTTCTACCCAACTATATATGTCTGCTCAAGCTGCCATAACAGAAAAAGCCCAAGGGGATAAGCAGTAGAAATGTATGTCCTCATGGTTCTGGAAGCCAGAAGTCTGAGATCAAGGTGCCAGCATGTTTGGTTCCTGGTGAGGGCTCCCTTCCTGGCTTGTAGATGGCTGCCTTCTCTCTGTGACCTCATGAGACTTCTCCTTGTTGCATGTGTGTACAGGTAAGGGGAGAGAGAGCTTCTGGGTGTCTTTCATAAAGACACTAATCCTCCTGGATCAGGGCCCCTATGCTTATGACCTCTTCAAACATCATTGCATCTTTCCATAATTTCTAGCATTTCCATTTTATTATTTCTTACAATTTCCAGCTCTATTGATATCAGTCACCTGATCATGGATGCTGTTTACCTTTCCCACTAGAAATTTTTTTAAAAAATATTTTTACCTTTTTCCCCCTGGATTATACATTTATATTTTTTCAAATTTATTTTCTTAATAATCTCTATGTCCAACATGGGACTTGAACTCAAAACCCTAAGATTAAGAGTCATATGTTCCACCACTAACCAGGTGCCCCTCAACTAGAACTTTTAACTTTTTAATCTGCTTATAAGTGAATTGGCTATTTAAAATTTCCCAGGCTTCAACATTCTCGCCATCAGAAAACAAGGATAGCCATACTCAATACAAATGTAGCCCTTTTCATTAGATGCCAAAATGAGATCACTTCCACTAAATAGAAAAACTTCCAAGTGCCAATTATCTAATTAATTAAATGTAACTTTATTAACAAAAGCCAACAATAAAGAAATTTGAAGAGATTATTTTAGGGTATAATAATTTGCCATGAAAAGAGTAAATACTAAAACTTCTCTCTGTCATCCAGAAAGATCTAGAATGGTGGTGCTCAATGTACTCTACTACTTTGAAAGAGTGAAAATATTTTGTTCTTATGTTTGGACACTGATAAAGGAGCTTAGATATATGTGTTAAAAGCTTACATATAGGGGCACCTGGGTGGCTCAGTGGGTAAAGCCTCTGCCTTCGGCTCAGGTCATGATCGCAGGGTCCTGGGATCGAGCCCCGCATAGGGTTCTCTGCTCAGCAGGGAGCCTGCTTCCCCCCACTTCTCTCTCAGCCTGCCTCTCTGCCTACTTGTGATCTCTGTCTGTCAAATAAATAAATAAATAAAAATCTTTAAAAAAAAAACCTTACATAAGGACATAAAAATAACTAACACTTATTTATGGTAATAAATGTCATGTATCATTCTAATGGCCTTACATATATTATATACATTAATTAGTTTACATGAAGTTCATAATTTCTCAATTAGGTAGGTACTATTATTATCCCCAGTTAAGACATCAGGAACTGAATTGCAATATAGAGAGATAAGTGCAGAATAGGGATTCAAACTCAGGTAGTGTGACTTCAGTGCCCACATTCTTAACAGTCTTCAAAGCCTGTGGAAATCATAAATGTGAAAGGGTGTTACAGGGGAACACTAACCTATCCCTTGCATTTCCAGTTAGCGCCAAACATGGGAAATGCCCATCTTTTTGCCCACTGCTGGTATAACTGCCCAGAGCTCCAGGGTGAAGTTCATCCATAAATTCAAGTAGTGAATACACTCTCTCATGCTGAGACATACCTGCCTATGTTCACTGAACACACCCAGGAAGTTCTCAAACCATACTTGGATGAAGGCCAACAGGACTACAGATGGAGACCTCATCAGTTACCAACACTCAACTGTCTAGATCTGTTTTCAGTGAGTGACCCATGAAAAATCATGACACAGCTGATGAAAATTCACAACTTAAAAAGAGAATAGCAGGGCGCCTGGGTGGCTCAGTGGGTTAAGCCGCTGCCTTCGGCTCAGGTCATGATCTCAGGGTCCTGGGATCGAGTCCCGCATTGGGCTCTCTGCTCAGCAGGGAGCCTGCTTCCCTCTCTCTCTCTCTCTGCCTGCCTCTCCATCTACTTGTGATTTCTCTCTGTCAAATAAATAAATAAAATCTTTAAAAAAAAAAAAAAAAAGAGAATAGCAAGCTGCACAAACAGAAAAATCATAGCTTGTCATGAAGTTGAATTGGTCCTGGAAATGAGTTTTTTAAACAAGTCTAATTATTATACACAGAGAGAGAAGCAATAGACTTCTTTTGAGAAAGGCAGGCTAGGTAATTTGTACTAACCCTTTGTTGAGGACCACTGAAAGGGTTGGTAAAGAGCAACTAGAGATCCTAATTAACATCAAAGGCCCAACAAGATAGGAAATTTCTTGCTGAGAGGACAATGCAAAAAGAGATGCATTAGAGACCTCCTTTTCAGGGGTATTTGCCTGCATAGGTGAAGCAACTGAAAACTGGAGTTCTTTAAACTGAGAAGGAGGGAGGTGCCAAGGACACCAGGAGTCAGTACTACCCTGAAATAATATTCCCTCTTCCCTAAGTGTCACCTTTACAACAATTTGCCTATTCTTGGGGAAAGGGTTAAGGACAAGCAGATCTTTCATGGAAATTTTAGGAGCTGGAAGGACAGGTCTGAATTTGGTGCCCACCAAAGGCTACTAATGCAGCAAATACTCCACTTGTATAGAGAGAGCTTCTCTCTCTCTCTGTCTTTTGTTTTGTTTGTTTGTTTGTTTCTTTGTTTTTAAAGGTGAGATGAGGAGCACAGGGAGAAACAGAGTCCCTACTGAGCAGAGAGCCAAATGCGAGACTTGATCCCAGGACTCCAGGACCATGACCTGAGCCCAAGGCAGATGCTTAACTGATTCAGCCCCACTGGCATCCTAAGAGCAACACTTCTTAGTTGTGGTACTTTGACAGGTCAATGAGATTGCCCAGAAAATCTTCAACCCTTGATCCCATACTGCTTTCACTTTTAGGAGCCTGTCATGAAAAGACAAAATTCCTCCCTGGTAGAAGATTTATTCTAAGTCCCACAGTCTATCTCAAAAATCATTTTTCAAATAAAATTTCCAGCTAACAACAAAAGACTATATGACAACAACAGTCAAAATCATTACAAACTATAGATGAAAGAAACAAAGTCCAGGTTTAGGCATCAGTGTCAGAAGGAGAAATGAATGCAGTTTTAGTGGCTACCAATGAGATATAAACTGAAATTAAGTATGTCAATAAAGTACTGGAAAAAGTAAAATCTGACATGGAAGATTTGGAAAATAACTTAAATTCACAGAACTGAAAAATACAATAATGAAGTTAAGAACTCAATAAGTGTTTTCAACACCACCAAAGAGAAAATGAAAAAACCAGAAGATCGAGCAGAAGAAACCAGCTCGAAGAAAGTGTGGAGAGACAAAAATATGGGGCATACCACTGGACAGGATAAGTCACATAAAATAATGTGGTCTAATATATATTACTTGGAGTTCCAGAAGAAGGAGAAAGACAAATGAGACAGAAACAATGTTTGAGAAGAACTGATATTTGAATTGAGTCTTTATAATTAAATAATATAAGTGTGACTTTCCATGAGGGGCATTCAGCAAGAACTATAGCTCTTCATTCATTCATCCTAAAAATAGTATATATCAAGTACCTGCTATATCTTGGGCAGTCATAATTATGGAGGATAGAGCAACCAGCAGAATAAAGACTCTTCAAAGAGCTTACATATCCTTCTAGTAGAAACAACAATAAATAAATTCTTATATAATATAATGTCAAATAGGTGTTTTTTTTTTTTTTTAGTGTCAAGTAATTTTGGTTGTTCTGAAGGCAATTAAAACCTGAGTAAAAGGACCAAGAGCAATGAATGACGTCCTATTCTAGAGAAGATGCCTATCTTCTATATAAGATGGCCAGAAAGTACTTCTCTAAGGAAGTATCTGAACAGGGATCTGCGTAAAGTGGAAGGAGGCCCAAGAAGATATGGGTGTAGAACACTGCCTAGGAGGGAAACAACAAGTAGAAGGGCCTGTAGGTGGAAAGTTGTTTGTTGTGCTTGAGGAACAACAAGAAGGTCAGTTTGGTAACACTGAGAACAAGAATGAGGACAGAAGTTTAGGAAATGAGGCTGGAGAGGTTGTCAGGGGTCAGGCCGAGGAGAACCTTGAAGACTTTGGATTTGATTCTAAATATCATAACTACCTCTGGAAAGTCCGAACCACGAGACTGGTTAAGATATGCATTCCATTTCCAAAGGATCACTCTGGCTGTGGAAGAACAATAGACTGTAAGGAAGAAAAGGTGGAGACAGACAGAGCCTTTACCAGGTTATGAGCAGTGCCAGAAAAGAAAATATGGTGGCTTGATTCAAGTAGTATCAGCAGAGATATGACAAAGTAACCAGAAGTCAGTATACATTCTGGCTGTGTTTCCAGTTGGTTCTGGAGGTGGACTGAACATGAGTTAGGAAAGAAAGGGACAAATCAAGTACGACTTTAGGGTTTTAGCAAACAAACTTAGCACTTGAATGAATGGAACATTTCTATTAAAGCCAAGAATGTAATAAGAAAGACAACATCTATAATTTTTCCACATTATAATGAAGATTTGGGTTTAAACCAATGAGAAAAAAAGGAAAACTATAAATATTAGAAAGCATGAGACATAATTATATTCTTTATACTTAATAGGATATCTACCTTAAAAATCCAAAGAATAAACTTAATAAAATCAAGAAAACTAATAGGAAAATCCTGTAAGAGAACTGGATAGAAGACAAAAACAAAACAAAACATTATTAACAGATTTCCTGTAGAGCAGCAATAAAACTTGAAAATACATATGAATAAACCATAGGAAAAAATGTGTAAAACCTTAGGAAGACAATGGCATACTGTCTCCTATTGACATGGAAAGGTTCCTAGCAAATGCCAGGAAAAGTGAAAAAACTTTTGTTTTTTCAAGTGAAAAAAATCTGGAATTCATAGCTCAGAATATTTAGTATGATCCCTTTAAAAATCATGAATACAGGCACCTGGGTGGCTCAGTCAGTTAAGGACCTGCCTCTGGCTCCAGTCATGATCCCAGGGTCCTGGGATCGACCCCCATGTCGGGCTCTTTGCTCAGCAGAAGCCTACTTCTCCCTCTGTCTGATGTTCTTTTCTTGTTGTGCTCTCTCTCTCTGTCAAATAAATAAATAAAATCTTTAAAGAAATTTTAAAAATAAAAATCATGAATACATATTATGGGGATTTGTGTGTACATATGTGTATATGTACGTGTATTTAACTGTAGTTATAGCAAAAATGTAACACTATGAACTGTTGTTGGTAGATCAATGAATGTGAAGAAGCTACAACTTTGGGGAAGGTATTCTCTTTTCTGAATCCATATAGGTAAGTATTATTTACAATAAGCACTATAAAACTTATGACAAAAAATTATTTTTATAGAAAGCATAAGCAAAATTCCCATTAATAGCCACATAATATTTGGCACTTATTAAATACCAGATAATACACCAAAAACTTGCAACACCTGGGTGGCTCAGTCACTAAGCATCTGCTTTCAGCTCAGGTCATGATCCCAGTATCCTAGGACAGAGCCCTGAGTCGGGCCCTCTGCTCAGCAGGGATCCTGCTTCCCCCTCTCTCTCTGCCTATCTCTCTGCCTACTTGTGATCTCTCTCTGTCAAATAAATAAATAAAATCTTTTTTTAAAAAATATGATTATCCAGGCTTATGACAGCGGTAAATGAATTTCCCCCATTTTACAGGTGATAAACTTCAGACAAAGGGGGAACTTCTTAAGTTCGGACGGCATGAAAGTGGCAGGGTCAACCTTGGAATGGAAACAGGCGGATTCAAAAGTCCATGCTCCCATCTATGATACTGACTTTAAACAAAAATACTGTTTCTTACAGCACTGGTGGGAATGCAAACTGGAGTAGCCACTGTGGAAAACAGTATGGAGGGTCCTCAAAAAGTTAAAAATAGAGCTACCTTTTGATCCAACAATTGTACTACTAGGTACTTACCCAAAGGATACAATCATAGTAATCTGAAGGGGCACGTGCACCCCAATGTTTATAGCAGCCATGTCCACAATCGCCAAACTATGGAAAGAGCCCAGAAAGGATGAAATCGTTGCCATTTGCAATGACATTGATGGAACTAGAGCGTATTATGCTAAGAGAAATGAGTCAGTCAGAGGAAGACAAATACCATTTGATTTCACTGATTTGGAATATAAGAAACAAAAGAGATGAACATAGAAGAAGGGAAGGAAAATGAAAATAAGAGGAAAACAGAGAGGGAGGCAAACCATAAGAGACTCTTAACTCTAGGAAACAAACTGAGGGTCACTGGAGGAGAGTGGGTGAGAGGGTGGGGAAACTGGGTGCTGGGCATTAAGGAGGGCACTTGAAGTTATGAGCACTGGGTGTTATATACAACTGATGATTCACTGAATTCTACCTTGGAAACTAATAATACAGTGTATTAATTAAATTGAATTTAAATAATTTTTTTTTTAAAAAGCTGAAATGAGATTAAGAGTCAGCTGCTGAACAGACTGAGCCACCCAGGTGCCCCAGATTAACACATTCTTATGAAGAGCCTACAGTTACCCAAGAAAAAAACCAAATCGAAATTAACCAGGAAATTAACTTTGCCTATGTTCTTCCGGAAAAGTCTGAGTAACCCTCGGTTTTATTTATTTATTTTTTTAAAACTTAAACTAATAAGTAGACATTCCTCCAAATTCAGATTCTAAACTGAAAATAGGAAGAATGATTGTTTTCACTATTGCTAAAATAAAACCTAAAGCAATCAAATTATTTTCCACCAGGAATTCTGTCTCTTTGTGTTTTATTGTCTGAAGGGCAGATTTTTATTCTCATTGGGAGGTAAGACCTTACCATGAAGCAGATTCTAGGGTCACAGACAGACTTCATGGAGTCATCAGACAACCTGTAAATGTGAATCTCTTATCTAAGGAGACGATCTATAGGATTTAGCAGATCTAGAACAACAACAACGAACAAACCAAACCCAAAGAGTTAGCATTCTGACTTTACCAATTGGTGAAAAAGTGAAGTCTGAGCTAAGAACTTTAGAGAACCTCTTCATCTCTGTTCCCTTCAGGAAAGTTCATGTGCTAGGCTGAGAGAGTAAGCTTGGAAGGTGGGAATGGAAACTGGGAAAATTAACTGAAACTTCTATTGTGCCAAATGCCTTTGGTGAAGATTATTGGTTGTGTGTGGGCCACAGCTTTAGACCATAGAGTCAAAGACAATGCAAAATAATCAGAATAAGTGAATGAGTAGGAGACTGAGAATTTGAGATTCAGACCACGTAACTGTAGAATATGGCTTCCGATAGCTTGGAGGAACATGAATGACAAGAACAGAGACATATTAAGGAGAAGAGGGTTCTCATGTATGCAGATACGTCTTATAAAAATAGCTTTCAGGAGGAGCCTAGAAGTTTCTCAAAGTGTTATAGATGAGCTTATAATTTGAGGGCAAATCT
The DNA here is from genome assembly GCF_009829155.1 of Mustela erminea. Classification (NCBI taxonomy): domain Eukaryota; kingdom Metazoa; phylum Chordata; class Mammalia; order Carnivora; family Mustelidae; genus Mustela; species Mustela erminea. Next base: position 16,672,950 of record NC_045616.1, on the reverse strand, counting down.
TTTCAAAGTGTCCCATGTGCCTCCAAGTCCCTGGGAATCTCCAAGAGCTGGGACAGGGTGGCTTGCCTCTCTTTCCTCTTCTGCACATGCTACCCTGCCAGTGGAGCATGTCTTCTTGTCCTGCATCCCCACTCTTGAGGTGAATTCCTCACTTTGAGCTCTAAGACGGTAAAAACACAATGTTGCCTAGCTTGGCAGCTCCATCACCAAGAGCCATTTCATAGGGACTAGACTCTATCTGGAGAGAAATGACCCCTGAGATCTGGCTTCTGAAGGCTGGATTCCAGAGAGTGGTGCTGATCTTTTGAGTTCCCAGCAACCCAGGAGGCACCTCTGTGCTGGACCCACTCCCTCTGTTCTTTTGGTTATCAGGTATCACCCACATAAGTACTGATCCATCCTGTGGAAAAGTGAAAGGGGCTGGTGTGGTCTTTGCACAAAGAGGTTCATATTAACCCATGCAGGTGCAAACTCAGAAGTAAAGAGGCTAGTGAGGAGGCACCTACCTGGGTGGCTCAGTCAGTTAAGCATCTGACTCTTGGTTTCTGCTCAGGGCATGATCTCAAGGTCGTGGGATGGAGTCCCACATCATGTTCTATGCTCAACAGGAAGTCTGCTTGGCCTTCTCCCTCTCCCCATACCCCTCCCTACCAATATGAAATAAATCTTTTTAAAATAAAATAAAATAAAAGACTGATGAGGCAGAAGGTAACGGATACGATCATAACTTTGCAGCTCTGCAGGCTGTTTTTCTTGATTGTATATAGAGCATTGGTTCATCTCATAATGGGGGAACTGGAAACCAACTCCAGATAGAAATCAGGAAACGAAGGTAGAAACACAAGCGAATGCATGAGGAATGAGTTGGAACCCTGGGTTGGGCACTTGGCAGGGTTGGCCAAGATGCCTGAGTCCTGGTGAGTGTTAGTGCACACTGTGTGCAATTCAGGAAGCAGACCAGGTGATGCAGGAAATATCAGGAAGGAAGTGATGAGGGTGGGATCCAAAGGATGTGGCATTTCAGGTGTTTTGGCCCAGCCGGGGAGGGAGCTCCTTGCAAAGGACGTAAGATTCTCCCAGAAAGAAGCAATAGTCATAAAACCTTCTGAAGACAGAAAAAGAAACAGTGGTTTCCCCCACATAAAGAAAAAATGAGTTAATGATAAGATGACTCAAAAGTTCTGCATTGAGACCCAAGTGCCTGAATTAGCTACAATTTACATAACTAAGTCTGACTTAATGTAAATATTAACAGGATCTGAAATTCTTTTTCCTCCTCAAGAGAAAAAAACCTTTGAATCACTATCCAAAGAATAATGCTTCCTCAGGGAAATAAAATGATTCTTATCTAAGAGGACAAAGGAGATTTTAAAAAATTGGTCTGCGCTTCATTAAGCAAAATTATATTTTAAGAAAAACACCACAGTAGAACAGTAAGGATTGGGTTCTCATGTATTCTATCTCAAACTTCAGGGTCACCCACTGCTTTGGCGCTACTCTAATCCCTTGAGAGTTAAGGTGATTTTTTTCCCCTTGATATATAATATCAGGGACATTGTCCACCTTTAAATGGATACTGAAAAAAATGCCATTACCAAGGACAGTTCCACGAGCTGGAGAAGACTCAAGTCTATGGTGAATGGGGGCGAGTGCCAAGTAGATCCAGATATGCCTTCCTGGGAAAGTCTGCCTATGAAATCCTCATTAAGAGAGAAAGAGGGATGGGTGCCTGGGTGGCTCAGTGGGTTAAGCCTTTCTTTGCCTTCGGCTCAGGTCATGATCTCACGGTCCTGGGATTGAGCCCCGAATTGGGCTCTCTGCTCAGTGGGGAGACTGCTTCTTCCTCTCTCTTTCTGCCTGCCTCTCTGCCTACTTGTGATCTCTCTCTCTCTCTCTGTCAAATAAATAAATAAAATCTTTCAAAAAAAAAAAAAAAAAAGAAAGAAAGAAAAAGTGATCGTGTAGCTTCTTCATACCAGTGACCCAAATGGGACAAAGAAAGGGCATGGTTGGAAATGGAATTCTCACATTGTCATAGAAGTACAGTGTAAGGATATGTAAGTTATTATCCTCAAGGGAAATCACAGAACTTTATCTAGAAAGGGACTGCTGGTGGGAGATGTGAGAAGAATGAATCTGAGGTACATCTGGTGGGATTCAGTTAGCAGAATCTGGAGATACTAGAATATTCTCACCCTTGATTGTTTGCAATGTAAGACACTTGGGTAAAGTATGATTTGACTCATTCTCCTGTCCACCAGTCTACACCCTCCAAGACCCAGGTGTCCCTCCAGAGGCATTGAAGAGGAAATGTGACCTGGGAGGGAAGTCACATGAGTAATGTGAGAGAGCCGAAAGTAACAGCTGGGAGCAGCTCTGGTCCAGAAAAAAACAGATAAGCTTCTAACAGTGTAGATCTGGCACTTTGTAGATGGAGCTTAAGTGCCAATGATCCAGCTTGATTATACCAGGCAGCCTGTACCGAGAAAGATTACTTAGATCTCCCTTGTGTTCTAGCAAACCCTCCAAACAGATGCTCTCTACCCTGAAACTCTAGGGAACTCGGTTCAAAGACCCACAACACCATGAGAGAACATACAGAAGACAGAACACTGACAGCAGACACAGGGATTGAACATGAGTCCTGTGTGGTTGTGGAGCCTGCAGACTATGGCTGGTCTGAACTGCGATGTGCTCTAGCTGCAAAAACACACTGTTCAAAGACTTTTGACAAATTACATGTAGAATATCTCACTGGTAATTTTTATGTTGATAACATCATTATGATAACAACTTGGAATACTGGGAAAAATAACATGTATTATTAAAATCTGCCCTTTTCATGGGGTGCCTTGGTGGCTCAGTCAGATGAGCACCCACCTCTTAATTTTGGCTCAGGTCATGACCTCATGATTGTGGAATCAAGCCCTACATCAGGCTCCATGCTCCACAAGGAGTCTACTTGGGATTCTCTCTCTCTGCCTCTGCCCCTCTCCATCACTCACACACTCTCTCTCTCAAAATGAATACATTTTTTTAAAAATCATTAATAAATAAATTACATGCATAAATATACATGACCTATTTATTTGGTTCCTAAAAAATCTAAAATCACATAGGTGGTAGTTTGCATTTGTGACTTTCTCTCTACTTCTAATGGACTGCATGGCTCTAGAGGCCAAAGAACATTTCCTCTTGATGTTGGGATCAGCCCTGTCTTCCCCAATCCCTGCAAGACAGATGCAAGAGGTTCTGCTTTCTTTAATCTTCTCTAGGGCTTGGTGTAGAGCTGGGCACAGGGTAGCAACCAAGAAACACCAAGGCTATTTCCCTAAGAACTGTATGCCACATCTGTGATGATGAATGCTGTGTGTCAACTTGGCAGGGCCATAGGGTGCCCCGACCTTAGGGCAAACACTATTCTGGGTGTGTCTTCACAGGTGTTTTCATATGGCAATCACATCTGAGTTGGTTAAGTGAGTAAAGCAGATTTCCTTCCTGCTCCACTAATGTGGGTGGGCCTCGCCCAATCAGTTGAGGGAATGCATAGACCAACAGTGTTGAGTAGGAGGGAACTCTTCTTGCCTGAGGGCCCTGAGTAGGACCACTTCTTGGGTCTTGAGCCTGCCAGCTTTTCAGACAGGAATTTGTACCATTAGCTCTCCTGGTTCTCAAGCTCTGGGGTTCACACAGGAACTACATGTCTGTTCTTGCGAGTCTCCAGTGTGCAGGCTTCTCCTTATAATAAATCCACACACACACACAGGTGCCCATAACCATCCCCCCACTCCTTGGTTCTGTTTCTCTAGAGAATTCTAACACATGTGTAATATTGGCTAATTTAAGAATGCAATCTTCCACGACATCACAATTTTAAATTTCGTGTATAAGAGGTTAGTTTTCTGAATATTTTTTACAAGCAGTTCTAGAACTGATGAGTTTGGGACACAGCTAAATTCCTCTGAATCTCTATTTGCTCCTGGCAAAAACTGTACCTCCCTCGCAGGGATGGTGTAAAGGACAAAGGAGACAACGCCCAAGAACATATGTGATCCCTTGAAAGCTCTCCATGGTCCCCAGTTAACGACCATTTAGTTCTGTCTTCTTTACATACAATGAAACTAAAAGTGAAGTGGTGGACATGGGAAAAAAGATCTAGTCTCATTAAAAAATTTGTATACTGAATTAGGTTTTCAAGCAAGAGGTAGAATCCACCTGACATGTCCTTGGGGGAACTTGTACCACTTGTCAACAGCACACTTCCTGGGACTAGGAGGCAAGGATGTGTAACCTATTGGGTAAAGAGGTGGATGGGGTCCCACGGGTGGAGCTGCCATCATAGATGCCATTGTTGTGGGAGGATTCAAACACAGTGTGGTTTCTTGAGACCTGCTGGCTAGTTCAGCCCCCTTTTCCAGGCTTACAGTGCCCTCCCCACTTTGTTTATGGGGCTACCTCTTTGCAGTCTGTTTCTCTTAAAAACACTTTTAAGTTTCTCTTAAAATCTCAGTGACCCACAAATAATTGCCTAGCATATTTTTCCCATAGATCCATGACCATGATGGACAGGGACTTCTCCTGCACCATCAGTAGGGAAGACGTGACCCAACCTGGTTTCTTTCTTACAACTGTTACTCAACAGTTCATTGTTTTCTGACAAACGCCCCATGACTTCTTCATCTTTATTTCATGAAATTCTGCCATATCAAGAAATGGGTTGATTTCTGTATCTTTACCTCATGCTTTATTCTTGGACAAACTAAGTGCCATCAGAAGGAAAGCTCAGAAGTGCCGAGATGATGTGACATGAAAGCAGTAAAACATAATTACAATTTGTACACAGGAAAAATCACCAAATGCATATTGTTAATGATTCTGTCTCAGGTATGAAGAAAATGCATGGAGTTCTAAAAATGATGACAAAGATAGGAACTTCAAGGTCCTAGGGAAAAGATGAGTTGTTTCCAACTATAAAGACAGAGTCGAGTCGGTCATTAAGGCTTATTTAGCTGGGAGCCCAAAATATCATTTAATTGGAAAGAGGTTTTTCTAGTCCCTAAATCAGGTTCACAGACACTTCCTCATTAAACTGCATGACACAGCTATGGGGTAAGGAAGGTTCTTGCCATGCCCTGAGGAGACTAGCTCAGAGAGCCCTGCTTGCCCATGCAGCAAGCTCAGGATGGATGAGGGGACGTGAGGGACATCTTCCCGACTACCCCTTTCCTGAGAAGGATCCCCCTAGTGTTCCCCACACCTCTGCTGGACAAAGGGACACGTGCCCTGTCTCCAGGGAATGGTCCAGTTGGCCATTTTATTCTTCAATCCTTTCACATCTCAGCAAACAGAGTCACTTTTCAGAAAAGGGAGGGATTCTCACATGAACTGAAGGTTGAAGACTGCATTTTCTGTCTTTCATAAACAAAGACTGTAAGAACTAAACTCCATCTGAGCTGTCTTTGTGGGACAGGGCGAGGTTCAGTTTTAGATTGCCCCGAGGAAGAGCTGGGTTGGAGAAACTTCGAGAACTCACCTTAAAGAGAGCAACCCAGTCCAGAGGGTGGAGGAGAGAGACCTCTGTGTCAGACAGGAACAAGTGTCTAACAGGCACTACAGATTCTTAAATAAGAAAATAAATGACAAGTTTCTCAGTTCTGATCCCATGAGGGTCAGAAGCTGCTAGGATCACATTAGGTTTTGATGTAGTGGTCAACTGTTCATGATTTGCATAGAACACCCAGTGCTCATCACAACACGTGCCTCCCTAACACCCATCACCTTACTCCCTCTCCCCTCTGAAGCCCTCAGTTTGTTTCCTGGAGTCCAGAGTCCCTCATGGTTTGTCTCCTTCTCTAGTTTCTCCCCCTTCAGTTTTCCCTCCCTTCCCCTGTTGTCCTCTGCACTATTCCTTATGTTCCACTTATGAATGAAACCATAGGATAGTTGACTTTCTCTGCTTGACTTATCTCACTCAGTGTAATCCCCTCCAGTCCCATCCATGTCAATGCAAATGGTGGGTATTCATCCTTTCTCGTGGCATTACAATGAGCTTCCTGTCTGAAAGTTATGATTTAAAATGACTTGGAAGGGCCCCTGGGTGGCTCAGTCGGTTAAATGGTGGGCTCTCGGTTTTGGCTCAGGTCAGGATGGTGAGATCAAGCCTCACCTCGGGCTCCGCACTCAGCATGGAGTCTGCTTGAGATTTTCTTCCTGTGCCCCTCCCCCGCAACTTGTGCATGCACTCTCTCAAATACATAAATCTTTAAATGAATAAATAGATTAAAAAAAAACTTTGAAAATATTCACTATTGATAATTGTTTATTTTTAAGAACAGGTTTAACCAGTAACTGAAGCACTTCTCGGGCCCACCATAACTTAATTTTAAATCAACCCTATGAAGAAGTTACTACTATTTTTGCAATTTTATAGGTAGAGAAACTCTAGCATGGTGAAGGAAATTTCCCAAGATTGTTCAGTATCAGAGCCAGGATTCACTCCCAGGCAGTCTGGCTCTGAAACCCCAGGCATCCTTTTTTTTAACCACTCTGCTAAATTGACTCTTGAAAAATGTCAGTAAGGCTTCTGTAAACTTTGGAAGTCATCTAACATTCTTGTATTTTAACTGCAATTTGCTTTAATGAACCAAAACATTAATTTGCTAAGTGGCTGGCCTTAAGATATAATTTGCCCTTTTCAGAGTCCGATGCTCTTGAAAATCTATACTTTTTCAAGATCAGCTACAAAGAACTCTAGTCGATGCATGGAGTAGAGAGAGGCTGCCTTCTCAAACAGTAAGTTTTTATAAAAATTGCCACACTGAGGGCCACCTGGTTGGCTCAGTGGGTTAAGCGTCTGTCTTCGGTTCAGGTCATGATCTCAGGGTTCTGGGATCGAGTCACATGTGGCCAGCTGGGAGCCTGCTTCTCTCTCTCCCTCTAACAACCCCTGCCCTGCTCATTCTCTCTCTTTCTCTCTCTCTCAAATAAATAAATAAAACCTCCAAAAAAAAAAAAAATTGCCACAAAGAGAAAGGCTGGTTAGGGAATAATAATGCATAAGGATAGCACCAAGTCCAACTGGGAAACACAGATGGCCACGAACAAGCTGCCAACGCTCGGATATTATAAACTGAAACCAGAATCTCTTGAGGTGTGGGCTAGATCTTGCTGTAGCCCCACTCTGAGATGTCTTCTAATAAAAGCTGTGTCACCGTAAGGATTTAAACGTATCACGACGTGGGGAGTCCCCTCTACTTGACAGGTGCAGACAGATGCTACTCAATTCAGGAATCGCTTAATAAAGTCAATTAGATCCTTAACAACGATAGTGTAACAAAGTGGTACACAGCACTGTGTTTTTGAATGAGCCTCCCCTCGCTTCCCAGGCAAATGTGCAATTCATTCATGACCAACCACAGCAACAGGTATCCAGACCCCCGCTCTCCCCGGGGCCCTCTCTGGAATGGCAAAATGCTCTGCCCAGCCGGGCCCTTCAGAAAGCTCTCGGGCATGGGCCACTGGTGCGTGGGTGATGCAAGCAAGCTGAGCACACCTTGCCAAGGCACCCGAGTCAATCTGCCATTCACAAGGGTCAGACTCTCCGGTAAATGCACACAGCTTCTGGCAGTGCATCGGCAGAATTATCTGCCCGCTCCCTGTCCAAGCTCCTGATGAGGCACACATGGCCGTGGAAATAATTATCAGGGAAAACCCTGCTGTGAAGACAAATCTTTCTTAGGAGGCAGACGCAAAATCATCACACATCCTGCTCCTGTTAACTCAGTGATGCTCTGGTTCTCTGCATTTGTGGCACTTGGGTCAGCACTTTGGATGGAAGTTTCACCTTGAGGCCAGGACGCGGTATCCCAATGGTGATGCGGTATTCATTAAGAGCCTGCCTTCTTAATGAATCGCCTACCCGGTGCCTGCATCTCTTAGGTTGAGTGAGTGGCTGGACCAGAGGACACTGGGGTCCACACCTGCTGGGCTCCTGGCTGCTTTGTTCAGGGAAGGACAGATATGCACTCCAAGCCCTCGCTCTCTCCATGAAAGGGCAGAGAGGTGCCTGTGTAGTCTTTGTAGCCAACTGAATGCCTTGAACACAGCTTAGTTCAGCCATGAAAAGGTACTTTTATCATCTCTGCTAGTGAATCTTCAGATGTAGTTTGAAATCATCATGCGGAGATCATTTTCCTAGGGATCTGGAGACAGTGAATTCCCGAATGGGGTTCTTCAAATGTTAACAAAACACCCCAGAGCATGTTATCATTAATGTATGCACCATATATCACATGCTCATGTTTAGGTGTTTAAAAAATAAACCACAGTTGGGGTGCCTGGGTGATTCAGTCAGTTAAGCGTCTGCCTTCGGCTCAGGTCATGATCTCAGGGTCCTGGGATCGAGTCCCGTGTCAGGTGCCCTGCTCAGTGGGGAGTCTGTTTCTCCCCCCACACCTGGGTGCTTGCATGCTCTCTCTCTAAAATAAATAACAACATCCTTAAAAAATAAATAAATCCTTAATAAATAAATAAACAAACACAGTTCACATGACTGCCCCCAGGGACGAGTGATGGTCCAGGAGACACAGTGGTCACAGACGTATGCCATTTTGCTCCTTCCTGATACCCTTCCTTCTGCTCTCCAATCTCACCTGGTAAGTCTTAGGACCGATTTGTGGCTGCCTTACTCCACGCAAACACTGTCAACACAGGAAGGGGGACGGTTGCCAGTTTTCCACAGGCAAACAAAAGCCACCTGCATCTCCGGGAACGCTCAGCTGTGAGGGGAGACATCAGGCAGGAAGGGGAGGCAAATAAGACAAAGGAAACTGCTCTCAGGAAAAGAGAGCTAAAGGTATTGAAACAGAGTTCTTTTCTTTCATTTACTCATTCATTAAAAAATAATAACAATAATACTTATTCACTTTCTACTCTGTCACAGGCACTGTGTTATCAGGTTATAGCAGAGGACGAAATAGTCAAGATTCTCCCTCTTAGAGATCTTATCCCTCAAGAAAGAAAGACGATTAATATCTATGCAGATACAGGTATACACACAGAAGCAAAGAATTACAGACACTCATCTAGTAGCATGATTTATATTAAGAGCTGACGGACAAGAACGGGTCAAACTATGGAAAATCTGGAAGAAGGATCATGGAGAAGGGGATGACATAAAGCTGAGGGGCTGGGTGGTGGAGGAATTTCAAGGTCGCGTTGGAAAGGTAAGCAAAGACTCCCCCTTCTTCTGTCCCCCTAGAACCAATTTTCACCCCCTTGAAGGTGGTATCACTCCCCCATGGAGAATGCACGATCTCCATTTAGCAGAATGAAAATGAAACATGACCTATAGTCTAACCTTTGTGTGGTGGATGACATACATGTGTTTTGCACAGTTCTGTCATGTTTTTTCACCATTTTTTCCCCACGAGCCAAGAGGAGAAAGACTACATTTTCTTAAGTTTTTATTTAAATTCCAGTGAGTGAATACATAGCGTACTATTAGTTTCCGATGGACAGTATAGTGATTTAACACTTCCATACAACAGCTGGTGCTCATCACAAGTCACTCCTTAATCCCCGTCACCTCTTTCAGCCCCCCTCCCCCCACCTTCCCTCTGGTAACTATCATTTTGTTCTCTAGGAAGACTGCATTTTATTTTATTTTTTTTAAAGGTTTTATTTATTTGACAGACAGAGATTACAAGTGGGCAAAGAGGCAGGCAGAGAGAGAGGGAGGGAAGCAGGCTCCCCGCTGAGCAGAGAGCCAGATGCAGGGCTCCATCCCAGGACCCTGGGATCATGACTTGAGCCTAAGGCAGAGGCTTTAACCCACTGAGTCACCCAGGCGCCCCAGGAAGACTGCATTTTAGACCAGGGAAAGGTTCTGGGATTTAAGTCTAGGGGTAGTGATATGATTTTTGTTACTTTTCAGAAAGATCATTCGCTGCCATGTGGAGGAGAATGAACACAGGAAGACAGCCAGGACCTATGACGCAGTTTGAACAAAAGATGGCGGTATCTTGGAGTAAGGTGGAGGAAGTAGCCGAAAGGGGAAAGATTTAGGGTAAGTTTTGAGGTAGAGCTGGTTAGACCTGCTGAAGAACTGGGTGTGGGCTGGGAGGGAAAAAGAGGAACTAAAGTTTTTTCTTCTTCTAAAACTCAGAACAACTTCTGAATCACAGAGATGGAGGCCAGCCTGAACCCTGGTCTTCGCCACCTCTGATTTGTTAAATTAACGGCAGTCTCTACCTTTTGCAACTACGCTCTGGTGGTTGTGGACTTTCCAGACTGTTGCATCTTTCCGGACTGAAAATGTGATCCTTGAACAATGGCTCGTCTCTGCCTACAAGGATAAACTCCAAATTCCTTACAAAAGCGTAAAGGTCTTTCCTGATCTGGCTCCTATCTTGCCTCCCTAACTCCCCCCCCCCATGTGTGTGTGTGTGTGTGTGTGTGTGTGTGTGTGTGAGAGAGAGAGAAAGAGAGAGAGACCTCCACCCCTGCATGCCCCTCATCAAGGCTGTAGGAAGTTCCTTACACTTCCCAGAACACATATGCTCCTTATGTTATTGTCTTCCTTCCTTAAAAAGCCCTCCTTAATGGCTAATCCATCCAGAAAATTCCTTTTTGTCTTTCAAGGGTCTAATGAGTTTTAAGTTTTAAGTTTTAAGTTTCCTCTACATTGTCTCCTTCCGCCAAATTTTAGTTGGCACTCTACCTTGTGTATGCAGCTCTTACACACTTACAGTTGCACTCTACTTGTGATCTCGTGCCCGCTCAGCTTCCTCCTCTCTGGATTGTAAACACCTTGAGGGCAGGCATAGGCGGCCACCTGCCCACGTGCCTTCCACAGTGATTGGTATCGACCAAATGATCCATAATTACATTAAAGAAATGAAAACCCTCTATGGTATTTCCATCAAGCAGCCTCCTAATGTTTGCCTAACTACCTTTACTGACTCTGAACTCAATACACCTGTTCCATCTGTCTGTCCAGCCCTTTCCAGCCACTCATCCTGGGCTCCCTTGCTTTTTAAGTTTTTCACATATCTATTAAATGCCAGAGTTAAAGGAGTCAACCAACTAGACAGGATCTGTTTTCATGATATTATACTCAAACGTGGAGAAGAGACAGAGTAACAACAAATGAGCAAGGGAAGTATGTATGGTAAGTTCCATAAGGAAAATTATACAAGTGGAATTGATAAAACAATGGAGATATTTGGACTGGGCTGTGTGTCAGTGAGTGTCTCTCAAAAATGGTGACATTTGAGGGAGACCTGGGTGGCTCAGTTGGTTGAGCATCTGCCTTCAGCTCGGATCATGATCCCAGGGTCCTGGGATGGAGTCCCGCATGGGGCTCCATGCTCAGTAGGGAGCCTGCTTCTCCCTCTCCCTCTGTGATATCTCTCACTCTTACTCTCTCTCAAACAAATGAAATCTTAAAAAGAAATGACATTTGAATGACTTAATAAATAACTAAATAGACCTGTGAATGATTAAAAAAAAAAAAAAAAAAAGGATCCAGTCTTGGCATGATTGGAGTAAGAGGACTGTAGACAGACGTATGGCTCCTTCAAGGCTTCTCTGGATTTTCAAGGCAGGGAAGCACTCTGTGGTTGAAGACCGTGAGCTGGAGGGAGAGTGGCAGGGGTGGGATGGGCAGGGGCGGCGGGGGCTGGATCACGGAGCATGCTGAAGGTGTGGGATGGAGCTCAGATTTTATTCTAAGCACAGTGGAATGCAACTGGAGGACAGTAATCATGGTAGTGGCCAGACTTGAATTACAGGCTTCGCAAGGCACTTGGGCTGTGAAGAGACAATACTAAAGCATCATGGTAACTTTGAAAGAAGTGAACGAAGGCGGCTATCTCCTGGAGGCAGAACCAACATGAATAGAGATCGGGAAGCCATTCGTAGATTTGGATCAGCTTGTTGCCAGGACAAATTTCCAGCTCTTGTTTATGGATACTATGGGATCCCCTGCTGACCCTGGTAGGATTCTTTAGAGAGGGGCTCCTAGACCAGGCACGATTCAGGGAATGTCTCAACTGGAAGACGGTTCCCTCCCTTAACCTGAGAAAAAGTCTTTTTGTTAAGCAGCCACGGTCACATCAGCCCTGTGAGTATCTACGGAACTCTTAGTCAACACAGAGAAGATCCTATACTAATGTCATTGATTTATGGAAGCTGAGAGCCGGACTTCATTTCCACCTGCAATAAATTCTTCTCATTAAATTCACCCGAACCGCCAGGAGCTCTCTACCCCATGCCCCCACCAAGTTCTCATCTACACTTTCTTCTCCCTCCGCCTTCCCCTGGCCTTCCCCAGGAGCCTCTGTGTTTGAATTAACCACTGATTCATTACAATGGTTCAATCTGAGGACCAAGTATTCTTTTGAGAGCAAGAGGGGACGATTTAGATTTCTAATTTAGAGACAATTTACTTTGATCTTGCTATTGATGAGTTAAAGGACTTTTGCATTTTATAAGCCATGTGAATATCAAAGTCTCCTCTCTGAACTGGAGAGTTATGCTGAGGAAATAATGGGTGTGCTAATGTGAGACATAATTATTCTAGGAAATGAGAGTGGGGGCAGCGCAACGGGGTGAAGAGTTTGGAATTTGTTATAGACACTTCCCGGTTTTGATCATTTAGCTTTGATGTGTCCTCAGTGCAGATACCCACGGAAATGATTCTTAGAATAACAAAGGTCTGTGACTTAGGTCAGAGAGAAGACTGTCAGACCTTCCCATGCCTGCTTGAGACTTTCTGCTTCCTTCCATTTACCTGGCCTTGTGCCTCCTTTCTAGAATGGGTCGACAGAGGAAGGTTTTTACATGCCCCCACCATGGTGCCCCTTCCTCTCTCCCTTCAGCGGTGTATCTCCACCCCAACCCCCCAACCAAATAAAAAGGACAAGGCAAATTTAAAGCAAATGGAAGTTTCCCCTGCTTGAAGCTCTGTCATTTGGCAAGCTATATGCCCTGGAAACAAACGACTCTTTAAATGTGGCCAGCCAATGCTTTCTCATTGATTTAGCCGAGTTGAGTAAAATCCGACCTCATAAATTCATCAGATTACTTAAGATTTATTTTGGGTAAAGCCAAGCTTATGGGTAGCCACTGAATATGGTAGTAAAAATCAGAACGTTCAGCATAATTGCATATGGATTTTCTAGGGTTTTAAAAACATTGCTGATCATTTTTTTCTCCAAGTAAATGAACATATTTCGTTTAAATAGGTTATTTTTTTTTTTAAGTTATAGTTTCAGGGGATTAAGGGATAAAAGGATAAGCTCTAGCAATGTGGGGCAAAGAACAAGTGCTTTAAGGCACAGATATGACAAAGAAAAGGCTTAATCTAAGTGCTCTATTAAAATACAGAAAAAAACACACTGTAAGCTAAAAGGACCTAATACCTATTGGGATTACTGATTTTTTTCTGAAATATTTACTGTGATAACTTCTTTGTAAACTCCATTCTGCAGACAGTTGGGGGAGGGGGGACTTTAGCTCAGATACCTTGCTCTATCAACGAGTTTTTTGAAGAAGGTCTTCCTGTAGAAATTAAGTGACCCACATAAAGGTGTATTTTCAATCTCTCTGCCTAAATACCAGTTTTAAAGAAATGAAAACTATTCATCATATCAGAGAAGTTGATACCTGCTCCAATAATCTCAAAATCAGTAGAACAAAGGTTTCGTCTAATCTACACATACTCAGGATTCAGACGGTGCATTTTGGGAGATTTTTTTCCCTTTGGGTAGAAATATTTAAAGGTCTTTTTAATACATCTGCTTATTTCAAAATACAAAAAAGAGAGGGGAAGCATTGAGTATACTTTTATGTTTTCTCTCTTTTCATATTACTCCTCTATAAGACGGAGTCTTTTCTAAATAATCTACAGCAAAATACTGTAATACACTTAGAGAGTTTCTTCCCCCCCAAGAAATATCTTCATTAGTTAAAAATATTTTTTTGCCAGTGACCTTCAGAATAAAAGACCAATAAATTTTATTAAATAAGAACTATGTGTGCTGTCAAGTTCCTCTTTCTCAGCATCTTCAGACTTTCCCCAATGGCCACGCTGATGAAATCTACTTAGCGGCATTTGCTTATGATAGAAAATAAACGTCCTTCAAGCAGAGTGCCAAGAATCCCAGATTAATTGCAGAATAAGGACTCCATAAAGATTTAACAAGCACCTAACCATCGACTGCCTCCATGAAACTCTTTCTGAAAAATAATTAGGAAAGATTCACAACCTGTGAAGGGCCCACGGTGCAAAAAGGGTAGAGGCAGTACTGCTCGAAGGAGGAGAAACAAGAAGGCAAATAAAGAAGAGATCTCTCCCACCTCTTCGAATATACCTTCCGAAAGCTTTCCAACAAATGAGAAAAACCAAATTGGCAGTGTGGATATTGCGAGCTTCCTGGGAGCTGTCAGGATAAAAGATCCTTCCTTTATCTGTTGCCCTTCTCCTCGCTGCCTCCATCCACGCTGCAGGGGTTGGAAGCTAACTCCAACCTCCCTATGGGCTTCTCCCCGTGCTTGGCTCCTCCCAGGGGACACACACTCCTGCAAGGCTGCTTTGTCTCCCTCCTGATGACTCATTCCAAACCCGACTCTTTCAGGGGTTGAAGGCACTGGGAAAGATACCTAGGTCCACTGCCCCAGCATCCCACATAGAATGGGAGACGGTCTTTGAGTTTTTCGGGGGAAGAAAATAAAAAGGAAAACAATTACAGCAACCACCACGACCACCACCTGCTACTTTCTGCTCTGACCAAACACTGAAAAGGATCTTGGGAGCCACTTGAGGGGTCCACAGAGGCTATTGCAGAAATGCTACAGACAGATGCAGAGCTCTTTGGGATGAAAGCCGTCTTCACCAAGCCAGGCGAAAGACCTTGCTTAGAGAAGAGATGCAGGTGATGGCCAAGGTGTGTGTGGTGAGGGCATCAGGGACAGGTGAGCAAGGTTCCCAGCCCCGACTGCTCACTCTTCTTTCCAGTCCCCGCCCTTGGCTCCTGGGGCCATCCACACAAGTCAGCACCCTGCCTCCCCATCCCTCCTTCTGTCCGCCACATCCCACACATGGTACAACCTTCCGTCCCCCGCACCGACACACGGTACAAGGAAGCGTTTACCAGGATGCTTACCTGCCAGAAACCGATTTTTACTGTTTCGTTCTGCCCTCCTCTGTTAGCTAAGTAGAAAAGAAATCCTCAGATGGGATCAGACTAAGGGTGTCACGGTGCATTTTCCCCTCCAGCGTAGGGTCCGTCTTGTAGAGTAACCCTCACTGTTGGAGAAGCAAGCGAGGAAGGGATATATCCGTGCAGAAGGGGAGTCACCTATCCCAGGCTCTGGAATGAGGCAGGTACTCTCTCCCTTCAACAAGTACCCTTTGGGCCTCAGCGGGGAGACAAGGCAGAAAGAAATTCCATCATTTTAAGCTTCCCTGCCTATCTATTTCTCTCCGTTCTATCACATTACTATAAACTTCTTATCTTAATTTGTGTTGCCTGTGCTTGACAACCCAACGGGGAGTATAAAGAAATAAATGTTAATAGGAAAGTACTTTTAAAATATTATAAGAAACAGAAAAATTGTATAAACCATGAGTAAACAATATATCTGTATTAGTCTATGTCTCCAGTTAAATGTTGAAAATAAACTCAGACTCAAGGAGTAGAAGACTGTATTTCCTGAGAGGAAAATAACCAATGGGCACCATATAATCGTGAGAAAACGTAAAATATAACTGACGGGGGGATGTTACCATAGCTAATGCACCGTCCTTTTTATTTGAGTTTAATGTTACCAAAGAAAAGACTTAATGATTTAATTTGTTCTTTTAAGCAGCAATGTAGAAAGAACCAGAAAAATCGTAACAACAACAGCAAAAATAACACCTAACATTGCTTTAGCGCTGTTCTGTGTCAAGCCTACTACTATTTTCTGTTTTACAATCTTCTCTAAAAAAATTTTTTTACTATATATTGTCTCCATTTTTTAAAAGATGTATTATTTTAGGGGGGGGGCAGGAAAGAGAGGGAGAGAGAGAATCTCAAGCAGACTTCCTGCTGAGCCCAGAGTCCAACACAGGGCTCGATCCCATGACCCTGACATCATGACCTGAGCCAAAATTGAGAGTCAGATCCTCAACTGAATGAGCCACCCAACCACCTGGATGTACCTTCTTGAATCCTTAACCTTGCAAGCCAAGCATTTGTACCCTCATTTTGCAAATAGGCAAACTGAGACTCAGAAATTTTAAGTCATTTGTTCCATGTGACACACCTATGAAACCAAATCAAGATCTGTTTCATAAGCCCCTGAACCTTCCACTAAGCCCTGGTTACTTCCCATCCACTGGGATCAAACTTACAAAATCAGATGTTTAGAAAGGCTAAGGGGCAATAAAATGGGGGAAGGAGGCAGGTGTGATGACTGCTGGCAGTTTAGTGTTGAGGAGAGGTTTTGCCCCCTCTTACGAGAAGCCCATCTGATTTCTCCCAGGGTGCCATTGGAATCAGCATTACACAAGCTTTTGATGATTCAGAGAATTTGTAAATCTATACATTTTTCTGTGAAATCACTCTCACTTTAGATAGTAGTGCTGGTATGGCTTACCCCTCAAACCACATCAACCTTCTGTGCACCATTTGGCCTGGGTATGTCCTTAAAACCTTAAAGCCTGACTAACCGCTTCCCTCCTCCCCTCAGGGAGTCACAGTCTCCTCACCACAGTGAGTGGGCAACGAGTGGTCTCTGGACAGCTGCCAAGAAGGATTCAGCTCCTTTCAATTAGCACAAGACTGAGACTCGTAGTAGGAACAACTTGGTCACACCAACGTGGCTCTCCGTGTGGCCCAAAATAGACCACGGCGCCACTCACTCTGAACCTGCTTGTGCATTTCACAGACTCTTGCCTGCATTCCTTCGGGGCCCTCAGACTTCATTATTTCATTTAGAGGGTCCAGGTACCATCAGTTACCAGTCTGATGCCATTTTCATCAGACTCCCTGAGATGTGCCCTGTGAGCTCTACTTTTTCATGGCATCAGCTGGCATTTCCATCCAAGTGCTGAAACTGTCACTAATTTTGTTCCCACGCATCAAAGCAGATAGAGCGGCCTTTCATTTCTAAACCTCTGGTCTCAGAGAATCTTTGAAAATGAGCTGTAGGCGAGAATCCTCTCTGCTCCTCAGGAAAAGAGATACTTCCAGGTCTCCCGAGACCCTCCGTGGGTGAGCTCAGAAACCCAGCATCCCAGCCATGAAGAAACATCTCCGCCAAGTTCCCAATTCTAAATCCAAAAGTGCGAAGATAACAGACAGCCTTGCTGTCTCTGGGGAGAGGCATCAATTAAAACAATGGTGAAGCTGGGTTAGAATATAATTTTCCTCTTGCTAAAGGTTTATCCAAATGGTCTCCTTACTGGTCCAAAGAGAAAAAATATACAGAATCACATGGTCATGAAAAGAATTCTCCCAATTTACCTAGAGCCTAATTTGACCTGCAGATCTTCTCATGGTTTGACTCTTTGCATTTTTTTTTTTTTTTTTTTTTTGCAGGGAATCAACTTCTCATAACTCTTGCTGAAAGACAAAATAAACACTTCCCATTCATTTTTTTTCCCTTTTGTTCCTTCTCTATCTTTGGGAAGCTAGGACTTTTTTTTTTTTTTTTTTTAATTCTTAACTGTTGAGGCTTTTACCCATTCAGCCAAACCCCAACATATGCCTGTTTTAATAGGTGGATTGATATTTTGCAAATGTGAACGTATTATATTATAGTCAGGGAAAAATTCTTTCTGGAAATCAACAAAGAACTTTTAGGGTACCATGTTTCTATCGTCTACAAATTTAGTTCATGGCACTTTCAATTCATGAACTTAAAAAAAAAATGTTTAGTCTTAATTGCTAAACAGCTACAGTGAACAATGTCAATGAATTTGTTAATAATATACATATTCATGATCGTGGAAACAAGCTGGTAAAATTATCTGGAAATGCTTACTTTAGATAATGTACAGTCTCTTTTTCCAAGACCAGAAATCTGTGTTATAAACAGTTGAGTTTAATTTCAAAGACCCCGTGCTTTCTTCTCTGAATACATTCGATATCCTTCTCTCCTTGGTAAATGAGACTACAAAACCACATGCACACTTACTTTTTGCTTTAGCTGCCAGAAAATAAAGCCTGACTTACTGCAGAAGTAACACAACCCTCCATAAAAATGCCTAGAAATGTCTACACCCTTGTTTCCTTCAGACAGATGTCGAGCTCTTTGACCTGTAAGTACCTTACTTTTTGTGATCACCCACTTCATGGTTTTTTTGGAAGTAGATCAAGCATACACTTTATATTAGGCATAATTTTCCAAAAATAACTAAATGTCTCATTGGCCTTGACAGTTCGAACAGAGATGAATTATAATACATATTATAGATACCATTTAATGGTGCAACTACATTAAGTCAGCATTCTACTGAGGATGCTGGGGGAGTTTTCTTATCATTATGTGGATAATACTTACTCTGAGGCTGATCCTGTGTATGTATCTGAATTACTTTGAACCCCTATATTCATTTTCCCCTTTCTTGTCCATGTAAGAATCTGAATGAAGTAAGGAGTGTTATTATACAAGAAGGTCCAGGACTAGGAGCCTCAAATGAAACACCTATGACCCTGTCCTAATAATGAAAGAAGCCTGGGGAACCCTCCATAGCAGTCATCCTACTGGTGGAAAGCTGAATGTCGTGCTTTAAATCATGATGGAAAGCCAAAGGAAAGGTCAGAGTCTCTGTTGCAAAACATAAAGACAGTTAGTACTGAATTCTGAAAACAGTTGTAGCTAAGAGATGCACGAGAAGGGATTCCAATTAAACCTGAAAGAGGTAGGGACGCCTGGGTGGCTCAGTTGGTTAAGCATCTGCCTTCAGTTCAGGTCATGATCCCAGGGTCCTGGGATCGAGCCCCCTATCAGGTTCCTTGCTTGGCAAGAAGCCTGCTTCTCCCTCTGCCTGCTGCTCCCCGCTCCCCCCACCCCCCACCGCTTATACTCTCACGTGCTCTCTCTCTGTCAAATAAGTAAACAAAATCTTTACAAAACAAAACAGAACAACTTGGAAGAGGTTAACATCAAATCCAGAGATCCACCTGAAACATAACCCCTTGTCTGGAAACACACACACACACACACAACTAAATTAATAATAGCTACTTTCCTGAATGCTTGCTGGTGAGTCAGGTCCTGTTGTTAGCAATTTCCATAGATTAAATAATTTACCATCTTTGATTAAATCTAGGTGTGTGTTGATTATAAGAAGCATTGTTACATTGTGTACCACCAGAAAAGAAAAATAATGCCATGTATGAGAATGCAACATTGATTGTAGAGTGTTCATCTCATTGAAAAGCTGGTAAAATATTTTTTAAACATGTTTTTGAGAAGGGAGTTGGGGGAAATCGGAGGGGGAGACAGACCATGAGAGACTGTGGACTCTGAGAAACAAACTGAGGTTTTTTTTCAGGGGTGAGCCCAGTGGTGGGTATTGAGGAGGGCATGTATTACATGGAGCACTAGGTGTGGTGCATAAACAGTGAATTTTGGAACACTGAAAAAAATTAAATTAAATTAAAAAAATAATAACACAACTTTCAAAATTATTTTAAATGTATTTTTAGGGGTGCCTGGGTGGCTCAGTGGGTTAGGCCCCTGCCTTCAGCTCAGGTCATGATCTCAGGGTCCTTGGATTGAACCCACATCAGGCTCTCTGCTCAGTGGGGAGTCTACTTCCCCCGCTCTCTCTGTCTGCCTCTCTGCCTAATTGTGATCTTGCTTTCTATTAAAAAAAAAAAAAAAAGTTTTTTTAAACAGAGAAATGAGTTAATCAATAATTTATTTCTGGCTGTTATTTCAAGGACAGATTTTGGAGGGATTGAAATTGGAGCCCAGAATATTAATTTGGAGGCTATTACTGTATTTTTGATAGACTAGTCTTTGTATGGGTGTGTTTGTAAATTTTTCTTTACTGAAATTGTATTTTATACAAGCCAAGTAAAATACATGGTAAGCAGAAGACATCATGTAACTAAATAATTTATTTTTTAAAAATTTTAAGTTTGAGATAGTCATTTTACAAGTCTGTTATAGGAAGAGGCATTCTGTTTTACCTCTGACTTTCAGATAAGGGAACTGAGTCAGAGTCACTCACCCAAGGCTAAAGCATTAGTTAAGTGGAAAAGGTAGTATTCGAACCAAGGCAGTCTGGCTCCAGACGCCACGCTTTCAACCATCAGGCTGTAGACCCAGCCGTATCCCATTTTCATATTCCCAAGACAGGCCATACTTTGGGATAATTCCTGGAGTTGTCATTAATAGCAACAGTAACCACAGCAGAACCATTGATAGCTACCTTTCATGTATCTGGTAGGATACCAGCTGCTTTACAACAAAAAGCTGGCCAGCTGACCCATGCTGAGCCTAATGCATACAAGTCTCACCCATCACCTGTGAAAAACAAAATCTCCAAGGCCCTTCCTATGAGCTTCTGATTCTGCAGGACCAGGGAGGGACTCAGAAGTCAGATACTCTTCGAGGGGCTTATAAAAAACATCACTCTATCATTTCAGTACCCTACAAAGTAAGTATGCTCACATCCACTTTGTAGTCACATCTCCCCACTGGACCACGGAATCCCCACTTGGCTGGAATTGCCAAACACTTTTTGTGTTTTTGAAAATATGCAAATTAGCATTGTGTGGCTGGTGGGATGCTGACAGCTGTTGCAGCACCAAACCTGAGAGAAAGATCACCCTTCTAGGCTCTTGCCCTGAGCCTTTGACTGACATGGGGTGGGGTGGGGGACAGGGAGCCTGGCCCCTGGGGCAGCCCCATGGCTATGTTCACACTGGAAGGATGAACCTCAAGGAAGAAGTTCAGAACATGTCACCCCAGAATATATTGCATTGCAATATATTCTGCCCCACTGCAATATATTCTGCCCCAGAATATATTACATTGCAATATATTCTGCAATGCAATATATATATATATATATATATATATATATATATATATATAGTGCATTGGCATGTTGATTATTCTGGGCTGAAAGCACCTGAGAAAGAGTGGATGCAGTCAGGGTCTCTGACCTCCCATTCTACATCATTATAGGTCCTACAATTTCCTGAGAGAAGGGTTCCCTCCCTGAACCAGGAAGAAAAGAACACCTTTATCACTAGAGACCAAGAATCAATGGTGAAACCAGACCTGTATAAGCAAACCTACTAAATTAACCCTTAGCCTCTAATAGCCTTAGCCTATTAGTTTCCTCATATACTTCCTAATCGCTGCCCACGATGAGTAAATTGTCCCCACCATTTATCATATAAGGTTATAGACTTAATAGCTTCTTCAAGTCTCCATCTGCCTCTGCAGATACCCATGTACAAATATGAAATAAATATGAAATAAAATGTGTATGTTTTTCTCCTGTTCGTGCATCTTAAACCAGCTTAATGCTGACGTCCAATTGCAGAATCGAAGAGGGTACAAGGAATTTCCTCCTCCCCTGCTGAACCACAGCTTGGCCCAGGAGGTAGACTGACAGGAGGGTGAAGTGGTGAGATACACTGCCGTAGAGAATCTGAGTGCACGTTTGTGCTGGAATTTTCCACTCCTGAGGTGAGTGACTGCCCTTAGGTAATGATGCAATGGACCTTTCCGTCCCAAGACTTCCTCGGCATGGCTTTCCCAAGAGCACTGAACAAAGCCATTCTGGCTCCTGGCACTGGCACCCTGTTCTCTTTTGCACCCTGGCATACTAGACCTGATACAGTAGTCTGCCTAACTTACCTGTCACCATTTCATTGGCCCCATCTGGGAACCGTTCCCAGGCTCTCCCAGCCCCTGCTGATCTGGCCCTTTCCAGCACAACAGGGCTGCAATCCAACACACCCAGTGCCTGTTCTCAGCTGAGGGAAGAAATCCATCTGGGACAGGCATTTCTAAAGGTTTGCTCTGGTACAGAAGGTTGAGAAAATGTAGCTCAGAACCCCTGAAAGTTTGCAAGAGCGGCACAAGGAAATGTGGTAAGAAATGTATCATTGCAAAGTGTAGTACCAGCTCCCCGCTCCCAAGTCTTAGATAACAGCAAACCTATTCACTTCTTGTGATTCAATTCAGAAACTGAAACTGCCCTAATAGTGGGTGTCCACAGAAAAAGATACTGGCAATTGCTGCATATTTCTGTGTGTCCACAGAAAAAGATACTGGCAATTGCTGCATATCAGGCCTTGATTTTACATAAAACTGTCATTATTTATGTATATTGTAGATGATTAATACTTAATCTACTGGGTGAAGTTTCAAAGGGCTTCCATGTTTACATACTCTAAATCCCTCTGTGAGGGTAATGAAAAGACACATGGCTTTCTAGAGGCAGCCAAGAGGCAGTTTTTCAATACATTTTTCCAGAGAGTTCCCAACACATCTTTGCTACTTTTTCTAGGATTGTTTAGACAGGCACTGGATACCCCAACGGTCACTCAAATGTTTCCTTTACTGTTGAAAATATCATTCAGGAGCAAAAAGCTCTTGGGGTACTCCAAAGACACCCTCCAAGATGCTTCAGGCACATTCTTTGGAGATGAGATTTTATCTGTGGCTCATCATTAAGCACTCCCAGAGCAACAGATTAGGCACCCACAGAGATGCCCATCTGGCTCATGATACGGTTTTCTCTGACTTCATCTCCAGCTGCCACTGAAGGACCTTCTTCTAGACCAACCTTCTTCACAAGAGACCTCCACACACTTATTATTCTAGGATGTTCTCAAGGATCACCTTGAGATGTTCTCAAGGATCACCTTGCCCTCCCAGGTAACACCTGGAGTCTGCTCCTTTCTCCATGTCCTCTCTGACTTCCTTTGGTGATATCTATGCTGGGACAACTACCAATTGGCGTCCAATGATGAAACCCCCTCAGTTTCTTCTGCAGGACAGATGGGAGCAGGTCTGTCTGTGATTCAGTGATTTCTCTAAGGGACTCCCATGTGTCCTGGTGAGCTCTCTGCCATAAGTATTATTCTGTGCTATCCTGGGTCAGTCTCCATCCCAGTAGCTTTTATAAATATAGTTTGATGCAAACAATCTAGGCTTGGCACAGTTCAGACATGTGTGAATTTCAGTTGTCATGGCTTAGTTAGGGAACACCAGCAGTTGAAGTTTCAATTATCACAATTTATCACCACAACAAAGTGTCCAATGGACAAACTTTGCTCTAACCCCTACCCCTACTGTTCACAAAGAGACTTCTCCTAATATCTATGGTTGGTTGGTCTCAGTGCCTCTGGGATTTAGTTCACACCAAGACCGTGAGGCATGTACTCAACTCCCCAGCAATAAACCCACATGACATTTTACAAAAATGGTAGTGGACAGAGGGAACTGACACCAAGATGACAGGCAACAAACACCAAAAAAATGATACCACTGGGAGTGAAACTGGAATCGAAGATAATCAGGCTTATAGAAGAAAGAGCTGATCATGGGAAAGCTGAAAATGCCAACATTTAAGAGACTCTGATATGTAGCCAGAGAGATCTGGTGAAGGTAGATTTATAGATTAAAGGGTGAAGATGTTCTAGGGGGCACCTGAGTGGGTGGCTCAGTTGGTTGAGTGGCAAACTCCTGATTTCAGCTCAGGTCATGATCTCGGGGTTTGTGGGACTGAGCCCCACATCAGGCACAGAGTCTTCTCGAGATTCTCTCCCTCTGCCCCTACCCCCGCTCACCCACTCTCTTCTATCTCCCTCTAAAAATAAAGTAAAAAGGGGAAAATATTCTAGAAGTGATATGAGAAAAAAACCGTCCATCAAAGGAACACTTGGAACCCTTTCATGACATGGGAAGCACAAACAATAAAACGATGAAAGCTGATCCATGCTTAGAAAGCCGTGTGACAATTCACCGAGGCACAATTCACAATTCACCACTCCATCTAGCAATGGCCATGACGAGAAGAACAAAGCAAGCACTGTTCAAACTGTTCTTACTAGATTGTTGACAAAGAAATAAAACACTCTAGTTCCCAGTATTCCTAATGTTTTAAATGATAATGTGCTAAGTATGAGCTTTGCTACTTTCCCATTTTTCTATGTATTGCTATCCTACAGTAAGAGAGTTTTTGACATTTTGACAAACATCTTGAAAGCTCGTGGGACAATCTTAATTTTTTTCCCATGGATTATTAAGGCTGCTGTGTACATTTTCAGCTTGCACACTCATTGCCATGGTCCTGCACTACTGTGTGGAATGGATACTGCTTACACACCTTGCTGTTGTAGTTACAGCTTCCTTTGTCTTAGAATAAGGAATATTCATGGGATAAATACTACATCGTTCCTCTTTTTCCTTTTCTTTCTTTTGCTTCTTCTTCTTCTTCTTCTTCTTCTTTTTTATTTTTTAAGATTTTATTTATTCATTTGACCGAAGAGAGAGAGAGAGAGAGAGGAAACACGAGCCAGGGTAGTGGGAGAGGGAGACGCAGGCTCCCTGCTCAGCAAGGAGCGTCATGCAGAACTCAATCCCAAGACCCCGGGATCATGACCTGAGCCGAAGGCAGACACTTAACTGACTGAGCCAGCCAGGAGCCTCTCTTTTGCTTCTGCTTACAAACCGGCTGAGATGTTCTACATCTCTTGCTGTACCCACCAGCTCACGGTGTTCCCTGTCCACTCATCTCACACGCCCACGGCTGCAGGCACCACAGTAAGACGCTCCTGCTGCAGCAGAGTGGTAAAGAACTACACCTGAATTTACACAAGGACTCAGGATGTCCACTAAACTCTACCGCGGAAAGGACGGTGCAGGCATGCCCTAAGCAAGTTCAGGCTGCCAAAAACAGATGAGGCGATTTAACTAGTTTTTGTAGCGGGTCTAACGACAGAACAGAGAACTTAAAAGTGGATCCTCTATAGGTCCTCACTCCTGGTCCTTCCATTAAAAATGTTTTCAGAAGTTATGCAAGAGGGCAGAAGGCATGCACTTTAGGCTACATTTCCAGTATGTTGCTAGCTAGCTTTTTGGTGCTTGCCAATAACAGAGCCCTAGAGCAAAATCTAAATAATCAAATTTTATTGTGCCCTTTTTGTCATGCAATAATGGACCTTAAATAAATGGGCCATCAGTCAATCAATCAACCAACCAAACAACCAACCTACCTACCTGCCTTTGAGAGTGTTTATTGGCAAAGAAGAACTGAGATTCATTCCTAAATGAGTAATATAGGGATGCAAGCAGGTGTAGGAAGTTGTCTGTTACTGTTTGTTACCATGAGGTCTGCCCAGATACTTTCTTAATCATTTGATCCATATCACTCTTTGATTCTATTCTTTAGCCATGGCTACAATCTTGCCATTTCCAGGTAACATAACATTTTGCTGGAAGGATTTGGCAAATCGGAAGAAATATATTCCAACAAAACTGTTAATTTTATTCTTTATTGATTAAGAACATTCATTAGCAGAAGGAAAGGACAAGTGAATTGGGAGAAATCAGAGGGGGAGATGAACCATGAGAGACTGTGGACTCCAAGAAACAAACTGAGGGTTTTAGAGAGGAGGGGGAGAGGTGGGGGGCTGGGTGAGCCTGGTGGCGGGTATTAAGGAGGGCACGTATTGCATGGAGCACTGGGTGTGATGCATGAACAATGAATCCTGGAGTACTGCATCAAAAACTAATGATGTATTTTATGGTGACTAACATAACACAATAAAAAAATAAAATAAAATGTAGACAACAAAAACAACAACAGAACATTCCAGTAATTCATTCATTCAGATGTGAGAAATTACTATTAACTTCTGTGAGATGATAAAAAGCATCACTTATTGAGGCTTCTAAATGGAGTCGAAGTAATTCGTTTGCAAGTTAAAAACCAACTGGCTTTGGAAATCTCTTTGGGATTGTGATGATCATAAATGTTTTCTTGTTTAATCAACCTTAAAATAATGTACAATCAGACTCAGGAGTATGATACAAAATATTAGATTTTTCAGTTTCACCTAATGATTATGTTGATTTTACTTGGCGTAATCATTGATTATTGTATAGCCTTTCTGAGTTCTCAGTGATTTATTTTACTCTAGAAACAATTTGGTTCAGAGGCTAAAATACATCATTATCATAGGCAGAAATTCACAGACATGAAAAATGACCTTGACATTATGTTTCTTCCCTAAATTTCAAAAACACAATCTACCTCTACCTAAAACTTTAGACTGCTTCCACTGCCTAAGGGAATCACAAAATAATTTTGCCAAATAGGATGTATAATCACCCTAAATCACATTTCTTAGGTATTTTTATGCATATAAATAAACAGAATGACACTATATGGTAGCCTGGTTGACATTAGATACATTTTTGTCTCCAAGAAGTACGTGAGTTCTTACCGAGGAAGTTTCACAGAGAGACCTACTTTTGGGAGAAGTGTAGAGAAAGCGTTCTAGACAGAATGAGAGAGACAGCCTGACATTCACGAAGGCAGGAATTAAAATCAGGGACAATTCGGTCAGCAGATCAGTGAACACCAGAAATCAAAATCACAAACAGAAAGAACACTCACTGGCTAGGTGTGTACCCGATGTCAACTCATTCCAGAATCTTCTCCAACTTGCTAAATGCCCCTTGACAGAGTTGTTTTTCCGTCCTGGCTCTCGCTTTCCCCATCCATGGAATGAATCACCTGAATTGGATCATCTCAGGCAGCTCTATGTTTGTTTGTTTTTTTTTCCTGTTTTTTTTTTTTTTTGCTTTGTTTTGTTTTCAGAAAGAATACTGAAATTTATCAAGAAAATTATTTTACCATCAGATAAATTGTTCTAGAAGAAAAACAACTCATCAGAGCTGTTTTAAACAAATACACAGCCATTCTGGGGCTAAAAGCTGGCTGGGGGTAGAGGAGGATTAGAAAATCTACTTTTGATACAGTTTCCATGTGAACTTGGGCAATTCATCTTCCCTCTCTGAACCTCTTGTTAGTAACAACAGTCTTGAGAAGATTAAGCGTAATAATATATGTGAATGGCTTTGGTGAGGTAGAAAATGCTACACAATTGCAAGGTGTTTTATTACTTGCCTGGAGAGAGATCACATCCATCAATAACCCTGCAAACATTCAGCCATTTTAAGTCTGACCAGACACCCAAATTCCTCTCTGCCTCCCTTCCCTGCATACCTAATGCCCCTACAGTGACAGCAGGACCAGAGTTTTTGATTGAGGAGGAAACTTACCCTGTTTTTACCACTGAATATTTATTTTCATCCACTTTGACACCTTAATCTTCCTTTATTATTTTAAGGGCTTAAATATTTTATCAGCACCTGCTTTTGTCTGATAAATGTTTGCAACTGGCTGAGCCCTTTAATTGACAATTCTTTTTAAACAGCTAATGCATTGTAAACCTATTATTTCTTGGCTTTTATGCTGAGTAATTTGGCAGCCATTAACTTTTTTTTTTTTTTCTTTATTTTATTTAAGGGTTTCACTTGCAGAGTTATGATTGAGTTATAGAATTAGCTAGCAGTTCCAGGAGCTCCAAAATGAAGGCACCATTTTAAATGAGTGAACCCACTAAGAAAATGAATTTAAATTTATGACTTTAAAGACCCATAACCTGCCATATTCAACTCAGTAAGTACAGCGTCAGGTAGCACAGTGAGCGGAAAGCATAAATGTAACACCAGGAATGGTTATAATCATCTCAAACTTCAGCAAGGAAACATGCATGGGCTAGAGTCTGAAGAAGTCCACACACTTTTTTCTTTTCTTTTCTTTCCTTTTTTTGGGGGGGGAGATTTTATTTATTTACTTATTTATTTATTTATCTATTTATTTGAGAGAGCAGGGGGGAGGAGGGGGAGGAGGAGCAGATGGAGAAGGAGAAGCAGGATTCCCCCACCGCCCATCCCTGCTGCGCAGGGGGCCCGATGTGGGACTCGATCTCAGGACCCCAGATCATGACCTGAGCCAAAGGCGGACATTTATCTGATTGAGCCACATAGGCACCCACCGCCCACCTCACTTTTTAAAGAAACCAGGAAAAAGTCTTTCTAGCTATTAGGTCCAAAAATTCTACTGATGGTCGCATCTGGAGTCCGTTTACCACCTACTCCAACAGGAAAATGGTTCAGTGCCTTTATCCCTTCCTGTTCTTGGGAAATTGTACCATCTGGGGACTGCCCTCACTAGATGCATATGAAGCTCCTTTAAAGCTGTCTTTTCATTCTGCATTTGCAGGATCACATCCGTCAGGAGCATTAGCAAGTGCATCTGTATCTCAGTTGACCAGCTTGTAGAGGTGAGGTCCACGGGTGTCCCTGAGAGTCAACATTCACCAGACTCATCTTGCAGTCACCTTTGGTGAGTCCTTCCTTTTGGGAGCTGATACTCGAACAAGGGGTTGAAGACAGGAGTTTACAAGTGTTTTTATACCAATAAGGGACTCTCAATGGAAGCTTGCTCCTCTCCTGCTTACTGCTGCCAGAAGGAAAACTTGCTTTGATTGTCTGCAACATAAGCAGGCATCCCTGTAAATTGTTACATGGTTGCACTGACTTCAAAAGTCCGCTTAAATTTTTGTTCTTTTCCTTTCCCTTTAACTGTGAGAGTTTACAATACCTTTCTCCTATGCCATGATCCAAGCAAGCCAGATAAAGCTTTTCTTGTCTTTCTAAGATTTACTTGTTTAAGAGAAAGAGAGCACAAGTGGGAGGGGTACAGAGAGAAGGAGAGAGAATCTGAAGCCGACTCCATGCTGAGCCCAGAGCTCAGTCTCACAACCCAGAGATCATGACCTGAGCTGAAAGTTGGCTTGCTTAACCAGCGGCACCACCCAGGCACCCCAAAGACTTTTCTTTTTCTGTGTGAAATATATTATATACCAAGGATTTTGTATGAATGCATATTACATGTTTATTTTCTGACATCCACACTATTATTCTAGTTCCGTGGCATGAGAGAATTTGGGTTCATTACTATATTCCCCAGCACCTGAGCAGCATTTGATGCATAGAAAATACTCAGTAACATTGTTGAATTAACAAATGAATGAATGAGTCCAGAACAAAGCATGTTGAGAATCATAAACTGCCAAAATAATGGCTAATTTGATTTCTTTCTTCCTTTCTTTTTTTAGTAAATAATTTATAATAGGAGAGGGGCACCTGGGTGGCTCAGCCAGGTAAGCATCAGCTCTTGGTTTCAGCTCAGGTCATG
Organism: Mustela erminea; assembly: GCF_009829155.1. Classification (NCBI taxonomy): domain Eukaryota; kingdom Metazoa; phylum Chordata; class Mammalia; order Carnivora; family Mustelidae; genus Mustela; species Mustela erminea. The sequence continues at coordinate 16,643,648 of NC_045616.1, read as the reverse complement.
ATCTCAGGGTCCTCAGACAGAGCCCCGAAACAGGCTCCGTGCTCAGCAGGGAGTCCGAGATTCTCCCTCTCCCTCCCACTCTCTCTCTTAAATTAAAAAAAAAAAAAAAATCTTTAAAAAAATAATAATTTGTAATAGGAGAAAAACACAAAGAGGGGCAAGATTTTTTTAAGTTAATAATCTACCCTTTCTATATTAACCCCCCCAAGGAATTCAATGTAATGCATTTTTCTATCCCTTTCACATGTCCACAATGATATATCAAATATCTACAGATTTCCTTTCTTCTTTCCTCTCTTCCCCAATCTTCTGCTTTCCCTCCTTCTCTTTCTCTAACATTTACTCTGAAGTATATTTTTTCTACTTACTATAACACAGATCTCCCTCCAGTTCAAAAAAAAAACAGATCTAACTTTGTTCTTTCTAAAGACCGCATAGAAACATATTTAATGTGCCCATTCTTCTTTTGGTAGATAATCAGTTTAAATATCCTTGTAGACAGATATTTACAGAGAACCAGATTTCCATCTGTCAGAGAAATTACCAGAATGGAATTTCTGGGTCAAAATAATGCATCTTGAAAATATATATACATATATATACATATATACACATATATACACATCTATGTATATGTGTATATGTATATACACATATATACATATATGTATATGTTAAATATAAATATATGCTACATATATGTATATATACACATATGTATGTGGTGTATATATAAAAACATACACACATATATAAACATACACATACAATACACAAACTCATCGTCTATAGTATGTGGTATAAATATTTTTAGGCCTTTAAATGTTTTACTTCTAACTTGGTCCATGCCATTTTGGGAGACAACTCTCCACATGTCTCTTGACTTTCTGTCTGTCTCCTGAGCAGAGGTCTTGACTGCCTGTGTCCTGCACTATCCTTCTTAAGGATGTTTGCGCAGAGAACACCGTAACACGGGCACCCAGGTGGCTCAGTCAGCTGAGCATCTGCCTCCTGCTCAGGTCATGAACCTGGGGTCCCAGGATCAAGTCCCGCATCAGCTCCCTGCTGAGGGGGGACCCTGCTTTTCCCTCCGCCTTGCCTGTGTGCTCTCTCTCTCTCTCTCTCTAATAAATAAATAAAATTTAAAAAAAGGAAGAAAAACAGTATGACAGATAGAGATAGTGCTTCACTCTGGAAAAAAATGGTACATATGCTTATTGACCATTATAAAAAAATGCAGGGTCTCCAAGTTCAGGGTGCCTCTCCTATAACCTATGGTACCTGCGGGTGTCACCTGATACTCTCCGCTTCACCAGGTGGGAATCAGGGCTCTGGAAACAGGTAAAGCTCTTGCTGTTGCTGGCTGTAATACTCTAACTACCGCTGCTCCTGTGAGTAATAAAGTCCTTTGTCTCTGGACCAGGAAACGTACCTTCTGGAGCATTTGTAAAATGATGGCAGGCTACTAAGTCAGCCCACAAGTTGGTCAAGTCTCAGATACTTCATCGTTTTAAATAGCTACACACAGGTTTAAAAAAACCTGATGGCACAATATGTATCTATTTAAGCTTTCTGGGTATCCCGGCTCATTCTGATGGTCTTTATGCTCTCAGATTATGTAAATACTCTCATATACTTTCTTCTCCTAGTTTTTACATTTGAATAGTCCAAACAGATGACATTTTTGTTGTTGTGGAAGAGCCTTAGCTTTCTTCTTCCACAGCACAGGATACTTTATTAAATAAATCACCCGCTACCCACAGAATGAAAAGTTTATCCTTATTGTACTCTAACTCCTCATACATACTTGAATCTACTGGGGAATATTTTAGGTCCCACTAACCCACTTATTTATATCCTTGTGAAAATACTGTTTTGATTATAACAGCTCTGTATACATTTTAACTTTTGTCATGTCATGACTATTTTTATTTAAGACGTTTGTGTACTCTTAAACATTTATCCTACTGTATCGATTATTTAAAATAACTTTTACCTATTTTTATAATAGATCTATTGAATTGCTGAGTGGAACTGTATTAATTTATGTAATATGTTTGGAATGACAGCTATTTTGTGATATTAGATTTTTTCATCTAGGTATTTACTATTTGTTTGGGTGTTATTAAGTACTTTTATAATATTTCATACTCTCCTTATATAATTATCTTCTTTTCTTGGTGTTTTACGCTTTTCGTTTTCCTTTGGATCAAGGTACAAACAGACACGTACACAAATTATTCTCTCCCCAAAATAATCTTCACTAACTAGATATTGTTGTTTGTAGGAAAGCTATATATACATATACATATATGTGTGTATATATATATATATATATATATATATATTTCCCCAATTAAGCATCAGTAATCTTTTTTTTTAAGATTTTATTTATTTATTTGACAGAGATCACAAGTAGGCAGAGAGGCAGGCGGGGCGGCGGGGGAGGAGGCTCTCTGCTGAGCAGAGAGCCTGATGTGGGGCTTGATCCCAGGACCCTGGGATCATGACCTGAGCCAAAGGCAGAGGCTTAACCCACTGAGCCACCCAGGTGCCCCTCAGCCTTAGTATTCTTAATAAAGCCTTTTGAGAGTTCAAGTTTAATTATGTTATCAGTAAATTTTTTATTCTTTTCAAATATTTACATAGAGTTTCAAGAATTTAAAAATTATTTTGCCTGATTACATTAGATATAATTATAAAAACAGTATTGTATAATAGTAGTTATAAGTATATGTTTATTATTCCTGATTTTATTGAAAATGTTTTTTTTTAAATACAGTAAGAGTAGCTATTTATATAAATAATTTTACCATGTTTAAGTAATTTCCTTCTATAAGTTTTTATGAGGAACGACTAAATTTCATCAGTTCCTAAATGTTATATACTAAATACAATATTCATCAGCAGCATCTTATGATGTAATTATATAATTGTAACTTAAAAATCTTTGACATAATATATTTTGTATTTGATTTACTAATGTTGAACTACGTTTGCATTCCTAAAGTAAATTTCACTTACAGATTATTCTTCTGTTAACACATGGCTGGATTGGATAAGCTAACATTTTATTTAAATTTTCACATCAATATTCAAAAGTGAAAATGATCTTTAGTTTTCTTGGGGGGAGTGCTATTTCTACAGAGTTTTGGTACTGAGGTTCTGCTGATCTCTTAAAATGAATTAAGAAGCTTCCTTTTTTGCTTGAATATTCCTTGGATTCTTTAAGTTTCAGAGGAATGACACTTTAAAAAAAAGTCTAAAATAATTTCAGCCTATTGTTTCAAAAAGTCTGGATTTCTAATTTTTAATATCTCCTATGGCTCCTGGTTTTTTTTGGTGTTTGCAGCTGATGATTCAAAGGCTCCAACACCTTTGGCATAAAATGAGGATCTCAGAAGATTTCTTTGAGAAAACTGGTAAATGGCTGGGAAGGGCAAAATCCCACCGGAAACCCAGTGGAGGGTCACTTCACTAACACTGCAAAGAACCATCCTTCCCACCTGGACATGAGTAACCACTGGAAGCAGCAGGACAACCAAATGACCCATATTGTTGAACACAGATGTGTCCTTTCTCAAGAACACCAAGGGAGAGAGACGGGAGGAATCACATGGCCCCATCCCATTTGCTTTGGCCCCGTGTGGGTTTTGTTCCAGAGGACCCTTCATTTTAAAGTTAGGTCAGGAAAGAAATTTGTCATTTCTTTCCCAGAATTCATGTTTTAAGTTCCTAAAATAGATTTTTCCCCATGTTTCCATAAGCACCTCCTTCCTCATCTTTATTGTTCAGACCAGGCAACTTTGACTCCCTTCATTCTCTAAGTCTTTCCAGTGGCTGTCCCCGAGGCCCGTCATTTCCTGCGTCACTAGGTCTGCAACTCTGTCTTTGCTTCTCTAGCTGAGCTACTATTCCAATTCTCCTTTCAAAGCTCTACGCCCACACCAGGCATGGGCTTCTTTCCATGTTTCTCTTACTGCTGCTTTGAGTCACCAGAAATCGCCCTCTGAAGAGCACACTCTCCCAACAGTGGTCCCTTCCTGAAATGATTCAGTTGCTTCTGATGCAAGCTTTGAACCTTTCCCCATCATCAACGACGTCAAAATTGAGTCTGTTGTTTCAGAAAATGAACCGTATACAGCAAGCTATACTGACAGGAGACAAGACGCAGATCTAACGAGAAAGACCAGACCATCGAGGTCAAAAAACACAATTAAGTCACATCAAAGATGGCCAGAAAGACTTTTGTACTCTGTTCTCCTTTGTTGGGGCCCAACACAGAAGCAAACAGGGACGCACTTCAGGAGAAAAGAGCCTTGTCGTTTTGATCTGTATTAAAGGAAATAGCTCAAGCTGGAAGGATGGGGGTTCGTGGAATTATGTTCCAAATTCATGGAAATCACTGTATCCACTCTTCATGGTAGAACCTGAGAAATTTTTTTTTAATTGGATTTTAGTTCAAGAGAAACCGATAACCTTTTAATCTTTTAAACTTTTAACCTTTTAATCTTTCCACTCTAAAAGCAAGAAAAACATGAGTCCTTATGGGAACATTGCCTATTTCCCAGGAAACAAAACAAAAATGAAGAACCGTGCTGCAAATCTTCTTAAAAGAATAACTTCCATGAGGATAAAACAGTACCTTTCAGAGGAAATTTCTGCTATTTAACTGTACATCACCTTGACTCTGACTATTCTGACCTTTTGCCTCTGAATCATGCTTCTTGCACTTGGCACATATACTAGCGTTACCATATGCCAAATATTCATTGTGTTCCCCAACATGTCCCAGCCTCCTTCGTGGTGACACTGGGGCCATGGGACTTGGTTTAGTCAATGGGCTGTGAGTTCAAGGATCACTTCTGGACCAAGTCACTTAAAGGTAAATGGGCTTTGTCCATTCTTCCCTTCCTCCCTATGCTGCTACAAGTTTCAAGGCCATAGGGTGGGAACACAGCAGGACAGGATTGTGCGCTGTGTCTCCTCCTGGAGGAGAGCCTCAGCCAACCCTCAGAAGGCCATGGTACAGTGAAAAATAAACCTCTACAGGCTAAACCACTGAGATCTGGGGCTCTATCTGTTGTAACAGTTGGCATTAATTACCCTAAATCATACAATGCTTAATCACAGGATGTTAGGGCATAAAGAGACTTATGAGATTACCTGTTCCAGTGTGTTTCCCACTTTTGATTGTGCTTATCCCCATGAAATATAAAACATTTGGCAATAAAAACGAAACTGCTTTGTTAACGGTATTGATGGATCTCCTGGGGTCCCACTCTTGTCTCTTCTTCCCCTCTCTTCCCTTCGCCTTCATCTGCCAAATAATCTCTACCTTCCAAACCTCCACAGACACACAGAGCGAGATCGCCACAGGACACAGTTTGAATCTGGTCCAGCTCCTCCCCTTTGCAGAAGCTCTAGGAACTTCTGTGCCTTGCCCAGGCTCTTTCTCACAAAGGAAAAACCAGGGCTATTTTTCTATGTATGTGGGTGAATTTTTTCAATGCACATCATGAAATGAAGGTTTGAGTCTGCCGGTTGGTGATGTTTTTGAGGAGGGGGTTATGATGTTGGTTTATTGCTTTGCCTCTAGGGCAAAGCCAAGCCCACTGCCTATCAGTTGATGCTCAGTGAACAGTCACTGGCTGGATATTTATTAGAGGATACATCAATGTCTGCATATACCCAAGTTACCAATAAGCAATTCAAAATATAAATGAGAAGTGCTCCAGTCATACTGGAAATCAGCTTGGCATTACCTCCTATAACGAAACAACCACATAACTCCTGGGACCCAGAAATTCCAATCTTACAAATATATTCCCAAGATAAACATATGCACATGTTCAATGGAACTCCCATTCAAAAATATCTGTGGCAGCACTGTTTACTGCAAAAAGAACCTATTGTGAAAAGTGATCTCCCACTGCAGAGCTGATGACTATGATTTCAACTTCTGTGAAATGAACCAACAAGGATAACATGAAAAATATGGATGAATCTTGGCAATGGGATACTATAAAGGAATTCATCCCCAAGAGATTACATATAGCATGATATTTTTACAAAGTTAAATGATAATAAATACTTGTATATATATATATATATATATATATATATGCATTTATATAATAAAATACGTGTATACATATGCATTTCAATGTATGTAACAGATGTGAATTTCACATACACAGAGGAAGGCAGGCTAATGATAAATACATGATTCATGATAATAATTAGCTTGGATTAAGGGGGAAAGGGAAGGAGGACATATGGTTAGATGCCAGTCCCTGTATCAGTAGCTTTTATTTTTTTAAGATTTTATTTATTTATTTGAGAGAGAGAGAGAGTGAAAGACAGCATGAGAGGGGAGAAGGTCAGAGGAAGAAGCAGACTCCCCAAGTTGCTGGGACCCCTATGCGAGAGTCAATCCCAGGACTCCAGGATCATCACCTGAGCTAAAGACAGTGACTCAACCAACAGAGCCACCCAGGCGCCCATGTATCAGTAGCTTTTAAAAAGATGAAGAATATTCTAGGTGACCTGAAGAGTACAAAGAATAAATGATACCCAATTGGAACGTAACAATGGATTCCCACACCCCAAAGAGGAGAAAAATACGTATGATCCATTCAATGATGGATATTCACATCCGTATAAACACATACCCCTCACCTAAGAAGGCTAAGTTTGAATCTGAATAGTTTAAATCATGCAGACTCTGAAATCACCCCCACTTCTCATTTTACATCCTCAACACTAGCATGGGGACCTCTCACTCTGATTAGTTTTCTTCTCTGACCAGGTGTGTTCCTGAGCTTACCACCCCAAATTTTCACAACCTAGTTTCTCCATCAACTTCTGTGAGCATTAGGAAATAAATGAAAATACCAGGGCAGTGTCTGATACTTCATAGTTTCCCAAGAAATGCTGATGGAATTTAATCTCAAGGCGGACAAAAAGGACACGAATATTGACTACATCACATTCTGCCATGTTTCAAGCAAGCCGCAAGGTGATGACACAGAAGTGAGTCCCTTACAAATGAAAAGTGAAGCCTCATGCCTCCCTAAATCTGTGTCTCCAAAACCTTAGAAAAAGAAGTATGTATACACGTTGGTAATCCATAGGAAGAATTTTGAGGCTTCCTATTAAAAAACCAATGTTCACTTATACAATATCTTGAGTTTCCGAGTAATGATTTTGTTCTATTTTGCATTGTTATAATGAAGGTAATGAATTTCATCTTCAATTTTGTGCTAGAGTTCCATTAAAACATTTACTAAAATTAGGGAATTTTTAAACCATGGAAATTTAATTGCATTAATTATCCTTTCTCACCCTCAAATGTTTTATAATGAAACTAAATAATGGATGCGATAATGGAGCAAAGGACAAGTTAGATTTGCATATTTTATAAACATGCTCAGGAGAGTATGTGCTGTTTTGTTGGGAATGGTAGTTAGGTTAATCATGTGTTGATGAAAGAAGGAGCCAATTTACTTGGGGTGGGGAGGGGCACAGAGGGGTGACTTTGAAATGATGTCCTGGGTGTCCTCCTTTGCTCTTAAGAGATAGAAGATGAGAAAACAAAGCTTTTGACATCATATTCACATCTGCGGAGAAGTTAATTGAGAAACTTAAAGCAGTTTTTCCATTTCCCCCCATGGGGGCCATAGCTATGTTTAATTCACAGAGTATAAATCTAAACAGACTGAGAAAACTCCTTTCCAAGCTTTAGTGTCTGAAATATCCTGAACTTGCTTCATGAAATAAAGACTATCTTTAAAAAGTCTGGAAGAGGTGAATGCACCTGACCAGTGTTTGTTCCTCAGTCCATTCCGAGGAAACCCACTTCTCACGGGGTTGGCATTCTGCTACAATGCCTATATCTTGCCACTCAGGATGTAGTCCTCGCCACGGTTCCCACTCCCCTCTCCTCCACAACCCACTCAACACTGAGACAGCAGATCCCCAATCACTGTGAAGTAAGCAGAACAGTGTATTTTTGGATTACTCCTCCTCCAAACAACATCTCATTGGGTGAAGAATCTATGAATAAAGAAATACCCTAATTCTTCCCGCATTTTTTTTTTGTTTGGTACACATTCTATCAGTTCAATATAATAGATATAACAAAGTCCTGGGGAAGAAAGAAAATGACATTTGAGCAAAACAGAATATAGTACATGGAATTCTGACTGAATCTTACAATTTAAGTAGAAACTACATAGCTGCTCTTCAGCCCAAAAAACGTTTCATTACACATGTGGACCAAGGACAAGACCAAGGTCAGTCTTCTCTGTTCATTGAAAATTTTAACTGTGCTTAGTTGAGGATGAGAGAAAAAAACTGCATGTGACCATGTACAATATTGCCAAAGAAAGTAAAGATTCAGAAGATAAAAGATACTTCTCCAAGTAATTTAGGGTAAGACGCAGAAAAAACTTCCAGGAACTCCTGACATCTTCAATGAAGTGCAAACTCCTTGGGCACTATGGAGTAAAAGGAGACTGTTACAAACAACTGGTTGAGGCAAGAAGGCAAAATAAATGAGATCAAGACAGATTGCTTAAAAACAAGAAAAAAAATGCCATAGTCAAGTTAAAATTCATGTTGGAGACTGTAACAAGAAGCAGATGTTCTAAGAAGATGTACATCAAGGAAGAGTGTGAAAAACTCAAGAGACGTCTCAGAACTCAGAAGAATGAGACACAATTAAAATAATGCCAGAGGAAATGGATGATACAGAGAATGGAAGACAGAGAAGAAAATATGCAAACAAGAAATTTTCTTAAAGGCGAGAACAGAAGCACAGAACCAAAGCAATCGGAGATAAAGCACACCCAATCTTTCTAAGGAAACTGGAAAGTCTCATTGTGTTCTGAGTTATGACTGAGTAAAATGCAGTAAAATGGTAAATGTTTGAATGACAAAAATAAAGGAAATTCTGATTTTTTAAAAACTGTACAAATAATGAAAAAATTGTCCATTTATTAATTTAAAAAAATTTCCCACAAAGGACCTAAACCAAGCTGGTTCCAGACCTTCCCACCATATAATAAAATATAAGGAGTCAAGGAAGAAATTATATAAACAGTGATGAGAGAAGACTGTGGCCCAATTAAAAAAAAAAAATCTGTGGAAGCTTCTTTTTCATGAACTAAGGCAGAAATGTGTTCTTAGACATGTGAGTGATCAAAATATATAGTACTTCACATTAAAGTACATGAAGAGGTACTCACCCAGAAATAGAGCATAATCAAGGATTTAAAATTGCTTACCACCTTAGAAAAGGACGATTGTAAGCAGTAAAATCAGCTTTAAAAGGGAAGAGACTCAATTATTTCAGTATCTTGTAAGAATACTAAATATAATGCAAAAAATTCCTCTGATAATCAGTAATAAACATTTTCCCCAGCAAAATCGTCCTCCTATGTCCATGAGCAGCACTGAGAATCAATCACATGCAGAGGTCTTATGAAGACTCAGTAACCTTCCTTCTCAACACCGTGTTCTGAGCTTTCAGTATCAATTTCTTGGAATTGACCTTGACAATAAAGCTATGTGACATCACAGGCTTAAAGAACACATCTTTTTTTTTTTTTTTCTTCAGATTTTATTTATTTGAGAGTGAGAGTGAGCATGAGCAGGGGGAGGGGCAGAGGCAGAGGGAGAGAGAGAATCTCAGGCAGATTCCCCTCTGAGCAGAAAGAAAGGGCTTGATCTCCACCCTGAGACCATGACCTGAGCTGAAACCAGGAGTCTGACAGTTAACTGAGAGAACCACCCAGGCAATCCAAGAACAGGTCTTCTTAAGTTAGAAGAGGTAATTTGATGGGAATTCCTTATTAAAAACTCCAACAAACCAAGATCATCTCAAGATGATAAAAAAAAAGACGAGACAAAAGTTTTGGTTAAGCCTTATTTATTGTGATGTATTCCTTACATCACATACAGTTTTGCATCTTCATGAATACATAAAAAAGCACACTGTGAACAGGATGATACAAGGCTGGAGGAGAATTATGTGGGCAGAATGGAAAACAGTGTGCTAATTTGCAAAGATTCTTGATGGTAACCCTCAGGATAGCTATTTAGTTTTTTTTTTTTTTTTAATTTTATTTATATTTTTGACAGACAGAGATCACAAGTAGGCAGAGAGGCAGGCAGAGAGAGAGGGGGAAGCAGGCAGAGAGAGAAGGGGAAGCAGGCTCCCTGCTAAGCAGAGAGCCCGATGCAGGGCTTGATCCCAGGACCCCGAGATCATGACCTCAACTGAAGGCAGAGGCTTTAACCCACTGAGCGACCCAGATGCCCCTAGTTATGTTTTTTAATGAAATTTTTGTAATTTATAAAGGAAGAGAAGGAAATACTGAATGATTTAAGGCAGACCATTAATTTTTATTTATTTTATAATGCTAATTTAGAATTAAATTTAATGTAATAACTTGGAGGATAAATAGGATTGATGATGTGTTCTGATCCTATTTCCAATTCAGTCTAGACTGTTAATTCTCTATTCAATGGAGCCTCTCGACTTAATGCTTTACTCCTATGTGCCATGTTCTAACTTCAACTCAAAACAATAAAAACAATAAATCAATTCAAAACAATCTGTGGCCAAATCACAGATTCTCCATGGAATTAAAGATACTGAGATTTCCACACATTTTGTGATATTCTTTATCTTGGGGATACCAGTACAAGATTATAAGTATAAAAAATGTTGAAATCAGTGGACTAAAATCGCTTTTTTAACAGAATTCAATACTTTGAACTCAATTCACTTGAATATATTTTTGCCAACTCAGACGCTAAGGACCTCAAATCCAATTATCCTACAGATCTACCTGTAAGAGTACATGCTAAGTACATGGTATTAAGAGAAAAGCAAGGCATTTCATGGGACGGTTGAAAGTGGAGAAGAGGATTATGAAGGGATTAAGTCATCCAGTTATGGGCAGGGCCCTGGGGTATTTACTTTCCCTAATTGCACAAAATTCAGCCAACCAACCCATTCTGAATTTTCTCTTAATTGGCTGTCATAGTTTTCAAACTGTAACTGGCAAACTTAATTCACACTGGGCTTAGAAAAATATTAGAAGCAAAAGACTAATAAATGTGACCACGGTGGTCCTTACCAGAGTAACTGATTACAATGTCATCTACCATCAGCTGAACACATGGAAAAATAAAAAACAGACCAATTTCCCCGGGTAACTTTAAAGACATTGGGGCACCTGAGTGGCTTAGTCAGTTAAGCATCTAACTTGGGCTTAGGTCATGATCTTGGGGTCCCGGGCTCAAGCCCTGCACTGGGCACCCCAATGCTTCTCCTTCTCCCACTGCTTCGCTCTCTGCCCCTCCCCCCACTCATGCTCTGTCCCTCTCTCACACTCGCTCTCTCTCTCATAAATAAATAAAATCTTAAAAAAAAATTAAAAAATTATAAAGACATTACTACTCCTTGGGTCTATCATTGTCAGTACCTCTCAGAAATGAAGAATCCAAAAAAAAAAAAAAGAAATTAAGAATCCTACTGTAGCTCTAAATTTACCTTTCAAATTTCTGTTTCAGAACTACATTGAAAGGAGAAAACTGATTGCCGATCCAGGTCAAAAGAAATTCAACCTCTTAGTTTTAAGGCAAATTCTTTAACTTCTCCTGTGTCTGGGTGCCACTGTCTGCTTTTTAAGTCTGTTGTAACATGTTGGTATGTCTTTCTAAAATACCTGGCATTCAGGGTACCTAGGTGGTCCAGAAGTTTAAGCATCTGCTTTCAGCTCATTTGGGAGTCTCTTTCTCCCTCTGCCCCTCACTCCGCTGGTGCTCTCTCTCCCTCAAATACATAAATAAAATCTTTAAAAATAAATAAATAAAACAGTTGGCATTCAATATAAGCAAAAAGAGAAAAGACTGTGAGGTGTCTTCTAGCTGTCAGGGTGTATCTAGTTGAAGTTCAACTCCAGGACTCTGTCCTTTTTCAACCTCCGTCCTTGTTCCTGGCTCAAAAATGGAACTTTGTGGTCCCATCAAAGTAACTGAACTTGCTCCAGTAATTAAGTCTGAACAAAACAGGTTATTTTGCTTTGTTTAAAAAACGTTTATGGATTTAACTGTTGCTTCTACATCATCATTTCCAAAATCAAATAATGACCAACAGAATTTTCTTTAAGAAGCTTTTTATAAATTTAAAATACTAGAAAGAACTTTGACAACTTGCAAGTGAAACATGGGGATACACAAGGTGGGCTAAGATAAAAATAACAAGCAGGTGTTTTAGGAAAAAGTAGGGGATAACTAAGCCAGTGGGAGTGGACTTTCTGTGTTTGAATACTAAGTTAAATCAAGAGCTCCTACTAACAAAATAAAAAAAAAATGTAAAAGATGGTTACAGAAATATTAGATGATAAAAAAAAACAAGCTAGTGGTTCACATTTTCCAGGAATCAAAGTTCTAGAAAGAAACTGTCACCATCATTTGAATCCTATGAAAATGAGCAGAGTCACACAATGGAAAATATCTTCATTTGAAGTTCTGAAAAAGGATCAGTAAATTTTTATTCATTTCTAGGGCAGTCATCTATTTTTGAAGCTTGACTTTTTCTATTATTTAGTTAACTAATTCAATAATCCATGTAATTATTTAAATAATTATGAAAATCAAATTAAATTCTCTTTGAACTATGTTCTTTTATTGATATATTCAGAAAAATTAATTCTGATTTAAAAAAAATATTTAAATATTGGGTAATATGCCATTAAACATAATTTATTGCTATTACTGTCTTTCATGTTTGTCAATAAAAAATCCTAAATTTGCAAAGAGAAAAGAGAAGTGACAGATTTTATGTGTAGGAAGAAGACAGCCATAATATGAATGTTGTATCAGATAAGCCGAAAAGTCACTTCTTTTCCTTGTATATTATTGACAGCATTCTGCACTTTCTGAACCCCAAATAAAATAATGAAGAAAGCACAAGGTGAAAAATCATGAATGGATACTTTCCAAGTGAGGAGTTGAGTAAAAAACTCCATTTACATACCAGAAGTAGAGCAACATGAAAGAAATTACCAAAATATAAATTCCAGGCAATATTCTATTTGGACTATGTTTTGATTTTAAAAAACCATTTCTAATTATTGATATTTACTATAATTCCTGCCAGAAATAGAATACAACATCAGGATTTCTTTTCAAAGAAGACGACAAGTGGTTACATGGTACACATTTTAAGCTGACTGCCTTTTAAATTTCTGTGCTTGAGAACATTTAAAAAATTGGAAATGCTGCCCTTAATGATTTTTTTATGATTTTTATGATTTTTGGTAAACACAATACTCAAGATTTTGTCTTGTAGCCCACATGTTAATAAACTTTATATCAGTATATTTTGTTTACATCATCTAACAGAACCTCAAAAGTAACTCTCGTGCCCTTCATTTTATTTTGAGGATTCTATGGAGAAGGGGTTGTGTGGTTACTCATTTTTCAGTGAAACAGAATTTGATTTTAAAGAAATTGAAAGGGGGTGCCTGGGTGGCTCAGTGGGTTAAGCCTCTGCCTTCGGCTCAGATCATGATCTGAGAGCCCCACATCGGGCTCTCTGCTCGGCTGGGAGCCTGCTTCCCCTCTTTCTCTGCCTGCCTCACTGCCTACTTGTGATCCCTCCCTCTCTGTCAAATAAATAAATAAAATCTTAAAAAAAAAAAAGAAATTGAAAGAACATCTCAAGACTGAAATTCTGTTGTTCTAACAGTGTCTATCTGGATTTCAAACGTCTTCATCACGTAAATAAAAATGTATTTCCTTGTTTTTTATCCTCCACCAAATTACAAGCATATATCAATGGGAATTCTCCTGAAGGCTTGGGACTTTTCCATCACCATCATCATCATAAGCATCTGGTGCACAGCATGCACTTAAATGTTTACCGAATGAATGAATCAATGATTCACCAAATACCCATCTACTGTTTCAAGAACCTTTTGATTCAGGGGCACTGGGGTGGCTCAGTCCTTAAGTGTCTGCCTTGGGCCGAGCTCATGATCCCAGGGTCCTGAGATTGAACCCCCCATGGAGTCCCCCCACAAAGCCCCCCCCCCATAGAGCCCCATGTGGAGCCCCACATCAGGCTTCCTGCTCCGCGGGAAGCCTGCCTCTGCCTCTCCCACTCCCCCTGCTTGTGTTCCCTCTCCCACTGTGTTTCTCTCTGTCAAATAACAAAATCTTAAAAAAAGAAAAAGAAGAAGAAGAACTATATGCTTCATAATACTTTTCACATGTTATCTCACATGTCCGTGTTTTATGTTTAATATCCACGGCAACCTTGCAAGTTAGGAATTCTAATCGTCACTAACACAAGAGGAAAGCGGTAGGTGGAGGTTAATGGAAAATCAGTATCACAGTGCTAAGAGGAAAAGAACGAGATTTCATAGGGTTTTTGTCTGTCTGTTTGTTTCTGGTTCTGACACAAGGATTCTGCCTAGAAAAGCAGATCATGGCACAAGGTTGCCCTGGGTGCTACCTAATCTTGTTAAAATTTCAGTTGCTTTCAAAATAAAAACTCCTTGGATATCTGCCTGCCTGTTTAATGTTTTCTTAGGCATTTCTGTTACAGGACAGGTCCTGGCAGAACCCCCCAACCCCCTCATGTCGCCTGTTTCTCCAGCTCACCTCCAGGTCCGCTTGCAACCTGGGAGCCAAAAGCCACAAGCTGGAAACAACTTCCAGAGCCCCATTTACAATGGGCTTGTTCCTGCAAAGACCAGACCCCACCAGACCAGTCTCAGTCCCAAGACTTCCAACCTACCTCTGACCTTTCACTGACTTCCGGCTTCATTATAATGCTAAAAGCTATGCCCAGGGGTGGACTTAACATGCAAATGAAACAAGACCTAGGGAGCACAGTGAGTGGGTTCTGTCAACTGCCCCTGCATGTCCATGTCCCTGGGCTTCCCCACCCCCACATGCTTACCTGTCACTCCTTTTCAGCCTCAGTCCCTTTGAAACAGTCCCTGGCCACTGTCTAGGGAGCAGCTAGGTATCCCTCTTCCTAAGGCTGTCTCCCTCACGTCCAGGGGACTGAGCTTGCAACAAACACACCCCGCCTAGCCTCTTTCTACAGGGATAGTGCAAGAATCCCGAGGTCATCAACAGTTCCAAATGTTGCTCTTTATCTACAAAGCCTGCTGCTAGAAGTATTAAGGTACTTTATGGTAGCTTTTCAATTCAATTAAAAATTCTGTCAATTGCAAGGTGCAGGGAGGGCAGGAAAAAGAATGAGCAGTTTGCAATCTGCTGGGAAGACAGCTGGGTGGACAGCTAATGGTGTTCTTATGGGAGAAGCTGGAGGGAGGTACCGTCCCCAGAGGCCAGGACGGGAGGACAACGTTGCCTGATAGGAAGAAGATGCAGGGATGCTTGTGAATTAAGAGGAAATGGAACTAGGTCTTGAAGATTAAGTACAGTCTGACAGGGGACAACATTTTTAGCAGAGGGAACGGAAGGAGCTTACTGACCGCTGTAAATGTTGCGTATCTAGCAAGTTGGACAAAGGCTCTTGCATTCTAGAGTGAGCTGAGCAAAATGCCAAGAAAACAAACAAACGAACAAAAATGCAAAGAGCAAGAAGTTTGTCTTGGGTTGAGGGATCCAGGCAATGAAGAGGTTAAAGAGAAAGAAATTCAGCAGTGTCCACTACTGTTAGGTACTCCCGTGTGATTTACTTGGTGGTCTTCCTTCACGCCAGAGCAGGTGTTCAAGAACGCTCATTATTAACAGTTACAACGACAGAACAGGTATCATCTTCATAAGTACCAGCTGCTCTGAAATATTATGTAGCTGCTGCAAAGAATGAGTTAGATTGCTTTTTTGGATTATGAGTCCCTGCATTCACAGCCTGCCCTAAGGGATTAAATATTTGAGTTCAAATACAGATTCCTTGTGGCAGCTCATTCTCAACAAGTAGCACCGTCACCAGTGTTCATAACCAAAAACTCCACAAAAAAGTAAAATAAAATATGTTAACTAACTGAACATAGTAAGAACTAAATAAATAAAATAAAATAATGTTGGATAACAGAACATAACAAAAAATAATGAAATGAAATGAAATAAAGTAATAAAATAAAAAATAATCCAAAACTCCAGATGAAGCAGTAACACAGCACACATAAGACCAGGACTTCTTCCTAACAGACTTGCCAGGGAAAATCAAGTAAACACGTGTTCTGAGACCAGAACCATATGCTTTACAAAAAGTCTGGCTTTTTAAATTGCCTCAGCAGCCATGAGACTATGGACATAAAGTCAAGCCTCTCTAAGGTACAGTAACTCCCCTAATGCATGGTTTTACTTTCTGTGGTTTCTGTGACCTAGAGTCAACCACAACCTGAAAATATTAAAAGAAAATTTTCAGCAATAAACAATTTGTAAGTTTTACGTTAAGAGCCATTCTGAGCCAGCCTGCTCTGTCCCGCCTGAGAGGTGAATTGTCCCTTTGTCCCTCTGTATACACTGCCTGTCCCTTAGTCATTAGTAAATATCTCTGGTTATCAGATCGACTGTCGTGGTATTACAGGCTTGTGTTTCATTAATCTTCATTTTACTTAATAATGGGCAGAAAGTACAAGAGGAGAAATGGTGGCAATTTGGATATGCCAAAGAAAAGCCATAAAGTGCTTCCTTTAAAGGAAAAGGGAACAGTTCTAGATAAGAAAAAAGTACCCTATGCTGCAGTAAGGATGAATCTGCTATCCAAAAAATAGCAAAGGAAAAAGACATTTGTGCCAGTTTCCTTGTTAATATCTTGCTATGCCTAATTTATAAATAAACTTTATTGTAGGTATGTTTATATGGGAAAAAGCATAGTATATTTAGGGCTGGGTGCTGTCCACTGTTTCTGGCACCCACTGGGGGTCTTGTAACATATCCCCTGAAGATAAGGGGGGACAACTGTAATCAGAAAATTAAGCAAAGGACCTTGATATTAATGCCAGTACACTAACTGTACCCAACCGTGGACTGGCGAGCGAGGCGGGGAGCAAAAGTGTAAGAGAATTACTCTTAGTTTACCAAGATGGGGATTTTACTACCAGGATGGAGATGCCAGGCCATATTTGAGATTGTCTTAAATAAATAATAGGACAGCAAAGTGGCCTGGACTCAGAAATTGCTTCTAGACTGAGCAAGGGAAGGTGAGAAGCTTGTATTTGTCTGCTACATACAAAAATAACTGGATGACATATCCTGAAAGAGTATCCATTAAGAAATTTACCTTCAAAAGATATGTTTCTACTTGCCAACCAAAAACCAGTTTTTGTCATCCAAATAAAACCAGAAAGTATTTTTTAATTTAATATTAATTTATTCAAGGATCTAAAAGAGAACAGAAGATTGTCTCCCCAAAAAGTATTCACTGAAGCTTGCCATAAGTACTTAAAAATGTCAACAGTATAATATGTTTTTAATTATAGGCTCATTTTTATCATGGTGTTCTGATAAAAACAAATCAAGGATATAATTCTCTGCCCCAATACTTAATCCCACAAAAGTGCTGTCTCTCATAGGAAACTATACTTAAAGTTTAAATTAGAATATATTTATTCACTTCAAAAATATATTTTAGTACTTTCTATGTTATAAGCACATTTCTAAGCACTGAATGAGCCTTCCCAGGGGTTACAAAGACAAATGAAAAGTTACTATCTGGGTTTTTTTCCCCCTCAAACTATCAATATTCCAACTATTTTATCTTTTCTTAGCATAGGGGTGGTCAGTTAGTAAGAGGAGTAAGTAGCTAATGGTTGAAAAAGAGTCACTATATTGCAAATAGGTGAAGCCACAGGCACAGAGGAGAGTCCAATTGAAGTAAATTCGGCTGACCTAACATTTTGTTCAAAAAATCACCATGCTTTACATTCAAATTAAATGAACATATTTTACAATTTTTACTCACCGCTATTGCTTATCTCCCACTCCATTCCTTGGATTCACTTTTCCTCTTGCTGGAGCCCATTCTTTTGTAGTTCTCTCAGAAAGAATCTGTAAGAAGTAAATTCCCATTATAGTTTGTTCAAAACTTTATTTCATCTCTACTCTGGAATGATAATTTTGTCCTGTATAGGAAGAACCTCAGGTTGTGAGTCCACATACAGTCCTATAATTCTTGGTCTGTACTAAGGATTAGGACTAAGGAGAAAGAGGGGGTTGAAAACTAGGCCCCGGGTCCCTCAACCAAGTCATGAAATTGGAAGACAGCAACCCCCAGAGAGCCCCATGTTCAATGTCACATACAAGTGTCCTACAGGGTAGTGGTGTCTCTGTACCTTAGAAAGGACTGTATTTTTATTTCTCATATTCCCCTCTTGGGTCACGGTCTCTCAGAGGATCTAGGTCTTTCTTCAATTTGGAAGATACTTTCTCACTGTTCTAACTTTTCAAAAACATAAGGCATATGTTGGAGGAAACTCCTTGACTCATCTTCTGATCTGGCTCTGTAACTTTACTATCACTTTTTAAAAAATATTTATTATTTACTTGAGAGAGAGATCATGTGTGCACAAGATGAGTGAGGGGCAGGAGGAGAGAGAGAATCTCAGGCAGACTTCCCATTGAGCATGGAGCCCAATACAGGGCTCGATCTTACGACCCTGAGATCATGACCTGAGCCAGAATCAAGAGTCTGACACTCAACCGACAGAGCCACCCAGATGCCCCTTATTGTCACTTAAAACAAACAAAAACAAAACCAAAAAAAAAAAAAAAACAAAAGAAAACAACTCTCAGTGTTTTTTTCTGGGTCTTCTGATATGTTAATTATCTCTTCAGTTATATTCATGTGTTAATTTAAAAATGACCAGAATTTTCAGTTCCAGGATTCCTAATTGGTTCTTTTTTGTTTTCCCTGTTCTTGTGTCACAACCTATCTTTGAATTTCATGATTCCTTTTTCTTCTGTTATGAATATTACTTATTCTTCCATCTTTTTAGAATTTCAAAAGTACTTATTTAAAAAACCCATTTGGAAGACTGCCTCAGTATTTGTATTTCTTTAAATGATAATTCACTCACTTACTCACTGTGTTTACTGGCCACCTTTTATGAACTTTTGTGTCCCTCTTCTTGAGTAAGATTTTTCTTCTCTTTTGCTCATTTCCATAAGTGATATAAGTGTCGAGATAATTTAAAGATATATTTCAAAAGATTTTGTCCAAGAGGTGTTGAGAGAGGAAGTCAATGCATCAATTAACAATAGTATTTTAATCAGATTCAAATACACATTTCTAATGCCTTAATTGCTAAACCAGGCGGTGTGCAAAAATACTTTATAGCTTTGGTTTCCCAGGTTAACATTCAGATCTTTTTTTTTTTTTTTTTTTGCAAGATCAATGTTTCTAATTACACAGTCCAGAGATCAGCAAACTATAACTCATGGGCCTAATCTGACCTACTACCTGTTTTTTTAAGGCCCATCAGCTAGAAATTATTTTCACATTTTTAAAGAAACCATAGAAACCATATGTGGCCTATAAAACCTAAAATATTTATGATGTGGCCCTTTAAAGAAATTCCTGACAGAATCTATCTTCAAATGCCATCCAGTAACTTTTTTTCCCCTGATTTTCAAAACTAGATTTTATTTGTAAGAGCAGTTTTATGTTCACAGCAAAACTGAGTAGAAGACAGAGATGTCCCATGTACCGCTTTGCTTGCCCCCCCCATTCTTAACACCCCCCACAAGGGAGATGCTTTTACTACGTGTGATGCATCTACATTGACCATCATTATTACCCAAAGACTGTAGTTCACATTAGAGTTCCTTCTTGATGTTGTACATTCTACAGATGTAGACAAATGTATAATGACACATCCACCATCATAGAATCACTGCCGTAAAAATCCCCTGGGCTCTGCATATTTATCCTCCACTCCCTGCTAGTCCCTGGCAACCATTAACGTTTTGACTATCACCACAGTTCAGCCTTTTTTTTTTTTTTTTTTTTTTAAAACAATGTCGTATTGTTGGAATCAAATAGCATGTAGCCTTGATCAACTGGCTTCTTTCACTTAGCAATATGCATCTAAGGTTCCTCCAGGCCCTGCACGGCTTGCCAGCTCACGTTTTTTTTTTTTTTTTTTCCCCCAGCACTGAATAATATTCCACTGTATATATCACAGTTTATTCCCTTGAATTGCTTTCTTCAGTCTTGTCACTTTCTTCCCATTTCTAATACATATTTTGTTTAGTTTGTGCCTAAGTATTTCAGCTGGAGGTGTGCTAATGGACATAGGGTTTTGTTTTAAATTCAGTTCTTTCAAATTTTCTACTTACTCATGTCATCTGTGAACAAAGATGGTTTTATTTCTTCCTTACCAACCTGTACACTTCCATTTCCCTTTCTTACTGCATTAGCTTAGACTTTAAGTGTGATGTTGAAAAACTAGTGAGATAGGATATCCTTGCCTTGTTCCTGATCTTAATAGGAAAGCCTCAAACTCCTCACTATTAGGTATGATGCTAGCTCTCCAGTTTTGTAGATATTGTGTATCAAGTTGACCAAGTTTCTCTCTATTCCTAGTTTACTAAAAGCTTTCTTACGAATGTTACATTTTGTCAGATGCTACTTCTACATCTTGAAACCATCCCAAAAATTTTTTTAAATTTTATTTCTTTTTTTAAGAAAACTCTACACCCAACATGGAGCTCAAATTCATGACCCCAGGGTCAAGGGTGGCATGCTCTACCGACTGCACCAGCCAGGTGCCCCTACCCAGTGATTTTATCTTAAAAATCTGGAGTGAATCTCAGAAATTCATCTTTTACATAAAAACCTCAGATGAGGGACGCCTGGGTGGCTCAGTTGGTTAAGCAGCTGCCTTCGGCTCAGGTCATGATCCCAGCGTCCTGGGATCGAGTCCCACATCGGGCTCCTAGCTCAGCGGGGAACCTGCTTCTCCCTCTGCCTCTGCCTGCCATTCTGTCTGCCTGTGCTCACTCTCTCCCCCCTCTCTCTCTGATAAATAAATAAAATTTAAAAAAAAAAAAAAAAAACCTCAGATGATTCTGATTCTTATGGTCCTAAGAGTACAGTTCAGAAATACTCTGTCCTAAGGGGCCCATACACACTGACTTCAGTGATGCTGAGATCCACCAACCAAGGATTTCCCAACATGTTTATAATGGGATCAAATCATTCAAATACTTTTAATTGTCATTGATTCCAGAGCCCTGTGCTAATAGTGATCAATTAATTTCTATGTGGGCCCAACCCAAATACCGTATATATAAGTACAATCTCCCTCCTCAAACCAAGCCTAAGAAAATCAGTTCCTTTCTGCTTTTCATTCTTTTCTCACACTGTTGAAATTTCAAACCATTTTTATTTTTTTACTCCACTAATATTAGACTGAAGAGAGAAATCAGAAGTTATCGGTTGGAAAAAAAAGTGAGTCATTGAATCAAGAATCTTTGAAAACCACAGATAGGGAAAATCCTAGTTGAAGTAAATTCTTCAAACCCAACAATGTTCTTTTAGATAAAATAACTGTGTTCTACATTAGAATATCATTATGTTGTACACATGAAACTAATGTGCCAATTATACCCTGATGAAAATGAATGAAATGCTGCATTTGTCTCCGGATATAGTTTGGGTAGTGGGTTCATTAATAAAAATTAATAAAAATAATAAAAATTAATACAAATCCTCCCAGTTCTGGATGGTGGAGCCCCAAAACATTTTTGTTTTTTCTTCTCATTCTGGGTAATGACAACTGCTAGAAGCTTGTGGCTCAAACAGAAATATTCCAGGGCAAAGTTGTATCTGCTTCTTCACATTAGAGTATAAAAGAGCTGCTAAAATTGTCTGCAGGGCTAGCTTCCCAACAAGTGAAGTCTGCAGATGACTTTTAGTTGGTGATGACAGACCAATGCATTACTGCCATCCTGTCTCCTCCCAGAGACAGAGGGTCCAGGAACTAATCGATATAGAAACGTGTGGTGAAATTTTTGACATGCAGAGAAAACAGTTCAAGTACTGAATGCAAAGGGAGGTCTGACTCTTAACAGTTTTGTGTCTTGGATTCTAATCTGATTTATTGATTTAATGCAGTGACTCTACCTGACTCTTTTTCAAATCCTGGAGACGGCTTGGTCCCTTCCTGCCTCCAGAGTCTTAGTTCCTAATCATGCTGAAAGGGTTTTGTGTAACTGAGCATAAACGCCATTTCCCAGGGAAGAAAAGTAACTCTCCTTTGCTACTCTTCATTTAGCTACACATTTCTTTCTCCCTGCTGAATATAAAGTACATTTTTCCACTTTAAAAGAACCCTTTAGAAATTTTGTTCTTATTCACTGTGGCAGAGAGGATAAGAGGTGATTAAGAGTTTCCATCCTGGGGAGCCTGGGTGGCTCAGTGGGTTAAGCCTCTGCCTTCAGCTCAGGTCATGATCTCAGGGTCCTGGGATCAAGTCCTGCATCAGGCTCTCTGCTCAGCAAGGAGCCCACTTCCCCCCCTCTCTCTGCCTGCCTCTCTGCCTACTTGTGATCTCTGTCAAATAAATAAATAAAATCTTAAAAAAAAAAGTTTCCATCCCAAACCTTGAACCCTGATTATAGCTGACAAGTCTATACTCTAGTAGGAATAAAATCTTAAATTATTGCTATCATGCTAGTTTCCTACACAATACAAAGACAAACTGTGAACCAAATCCTTTTTGAAGAATGGAAATATTTCACTAAGTGTCCCCAAGTTATGCTCTTAAGCAAAATCTTTCTGTCACCAAACCAGTACATTTCTACTCCTTTCTAAGCCCATGGCTATGTGGCATTGATAAGTAAACCTTTTTTTGGATCTTGCTTCCAAACGAATAATATGAGAGATAACATCTCATTATTTGCTTGGAACTGATGATACCATCTGTGTCTTGTTACCAAAACCATAAAACAGAAAAGTTAGGCACTGATGACCTCACTGATTTAACCCTTTTGATTGACATTGAGGATGCTTTTAAAAATTTTCCCCAGAGAAAGTTTTTTTGTTTTTGTTGTTTTTGTTTGTTTGTTTGTTTTTAAGGTATTGGAAAATTGAAAGCTCTCAAGTGGTGGTTTACAACCATGTTCATTCTTGACACAGTGTCCACAGTTGTTTTCATGGTAAAATGGCAAAGCTGAGTAATTGCAAGAGATAAGTTATACAAAGCTTACAACCTTTACTAACTATTCCTTTCCAAGAAAAGTCTGCTGGCCCCTGAATTAGGGTCCTGACTCTATTTGTTTAGGATGTTCTCTTGTATTCTGTGTGAACTTTCTATGGTTCCACTTTCTCATCTTCAAATTGGGGAGAGAAATAGTAACTCTCTCATGGTGGTTCCTGAGAGAGTAAAATCAGATAATGTATTTGAAGCACTTAGCACAGGGTCTGGGGAATCAATCAGTAAACGTCTGTACTTTGGGGGCCAGAAGTCTTGTTTGAAGCTATCAGTTTGAACTATTTCTTGTAAAGCAGTTTGTACAAAGGATGTGAGAGTCAAGCCCAGGCTCAATCTTTTTTTTTTTTTTTTTTAATATTTTATTTATTTGATACACACAGATCACAAGTAGACAGAGAGACAGGCAGAGAGAGAAGGGAAGCAGGTTCCCTACTGAGCAGAAAGCCTGATGTAGGGCTTGATCCCAGGACTCTGGGATCATGACCTGAGCCAAAGGCAGAGGCTTTAACCCACTGAGCCACCCAGGTGCCCCCCAGCCCACCCCAGGCTCAATCTTAATGGCACAGGTTCTTACCTGTGCTGCCTTCAGCAACTTATTGCACCTTTATTTCTTATCTATACAATGGGAATAGAGAAATCTACCTAGGAGGGTAGCTCCACCAGTGAGCTACCAAGGAAGAAGGAAAACCAAATCTAAATCTCCATGCAAGGTCTCCCAATGTCTAACTAAAAAAGATAGTAATGGAGTAAAAAGCCCAAATTCTGCAAAATCTAAGGGTGCTGGTGAAGAGATGAAGCAGATAAGAAATGTTAACATATATTTACAAGGCAGGAAGCAGACCATGAGGTATAAATGCTCAGAGGAGGCTGAAAGGTACATGTGTGTGTTGGGAGAGGGATAAAAAGCAAGTCAAGCCCCAATTCAATACAATGAAAAGGCTGAAAAATGAGAGGCAGAAAGACTCTTGGGAAATAGACGAGAATTTGTATAAGAAGCTATTAGGGAGATCCTGATCAAGATGGCAACATAGCAGGAGGGTCCTGAGCTCACTTCCTCCCAAGGACACACCAGGGTTACAACAACATACACAACAACTCTGACAGTGATATGAAGACTCGCACGACTGCTCTTCCATAGCTAAAGGGTAGCAGTGGCAGAGACGTGGTCTGACTGGGACCCAGACCCCTGGCCTGGTGACCCACAAGTAAGAGGGGTGTCACAGGCATGGAGGTCCTCCCTGAGGAGCAAGGGGTTTAAGCTTCACATCAGGCAAACCACCCCTCCTCCTCACCACCATCACCACCACCACCACCACAGAGACCTGCACAAGCCAGATAAGACTTCATAGATCTGGCTTTGAAAATCAGCAAGACTAATTCCAGGGACTCTGAAAATCAGTGAGGCTTCAGTCGGGAGAGCCAGAGTCCTATAGGAAACCTAGACTCTGCTCTTAAAAGTGTGTATACAAACTCACTGACTCCCAGACCTAGCAGAGAAGCAGCCATTTGAAAAGTACCTGAGCCATATGTGAAGGAAATTTATTGACTAAATTTAGTGCCAGTGGAGGAGGGATCTGTGGGAAATTTCTCCAGGAAAGAAGTGCTGATGGTCTCTAGTTCTAATACTCCATCTACCTTCTTAGCACCATCATACCACCCTGGCTTCCTTGTGGACCCACCAGAACAGGTATCTCTCCAAAGTGGCTCCTTCCCCACCAAAACCAGCAGGCAACCTCAGGCAAGACTGGCATCCTCACCCAAAGTGGTTTCCACCACACCACACCCAGTAGTGGCTTCCACAGGGACAACACACCCCCAGCTCTCACTAGCAGCAGTCGCAGCCAAAATGAGCACTTGCCACCCCCCCCACCACACTCCACCAAAGTGGGTCCCAATGACTACCCCCCCCCCGGCCATGGGTGACCTCAGCTGGGACTAGAAACTCCTCCCCTCACAAAGTGGCTCCTGTCCTGGGGGTAAGCTGTATCACCAGCATACCTACAGCTGTTATAGCAAGGCCTTGCAGCTAGTAACACCAGGGGTGAGCCCTGCCCACCAATCAGCTGGCAGGAGTAACAGCCACCCATTAAGGCCAGCCAGGCTGGGTGCTAGCCACACCTACCAGTACATCTTCAGCAGTTACGGCCCAGCTATAACAGTAGGGTGCATGTAACCCACATAGGGACACCCCTGAAAAGCATCTAGTTCTGGTGACCAAGGGGAGATGTTCTTCTGGGTCCCCCAGGATAACTTCTACTTAAGTCCACTCCTTTAAGACCAGGAAACATAGCTGACCTACCTAATACATAGAAACAAACAGAGTTAGGCAAAATGAGATGGAAGAGTATGCTCCAAGTGGAAGAACAAAACCAAAACAACACTGAGATAAACAATCTATCTGATAAAGAGTCAAAGTAATAAAAGTGGTCCCTGAACTCAGGAGAGTGAGTGGACACATTGATAACTCAACAAAGAATTTGGTTATTAAAAAAAAATAACTCATCAGAGATGAAAAATATGGTAATGGAAAAAAAAACCACACTAGAAATAATCAATAGCAGGTTAGAGGATGCAGAAGAAAAGGTGAGTGATCTGGAAAATAGGATAGTGGAAATCACCCAAGATGAACAACAACAGCAACAACAACAACAAAAGGATTTTAAAAAATGAGGATAGTTTAAGTGATCTCTGGAACAATGACTGTACTAATATTCATATTACAGGGGTCCCAGTAGAAGAGGAAAGAGAAAAAAGCAAAAACTTGTTTGAGGAATCAATAACTAAAGACTTCCCCACCCTGAAGAGGGAAACATACATCAAGGTCCAGTAAGTACAGAGAGCCCCAAACAAGATGAACAGAAGGAGATCCAGACCAAGATACATAATAATTAAGATGACAAAACTTAATTATAAAGAGAATTTTTAAAGCAGCAAGAGAAAAAAAAAAACAGTTATAGACAAGGGAAGCCCCTTAAGGTTACCAGCTGGTTTTTCAGCAGAAACTTAGCTGGCCAAAGGGAGTGACATAATCTATTCAAAGTGGAGAAAGGAAAAAAAAAAAATCTCCCAAGAACACTCTACTGGGCATGATTATCATTGAAAACCAAAGAGATGAAGAGTTTTCCAGACAAACAAAAGTTAAAGGAGCTCATCACCAACAGCTTTACAAGAAATATTAAAGGGACTTCTTTAAGCAAGAAAAAAAAAAAAGCCATAACTAGAAGAAAATTATGTGGGGGGAGAAAAGATCTCTTGGTAAAAGCAAACAGAGAGTAAAGGTAGTAGATCAACCACTTTAAAGCTAGTATGAAGTTTAAAAGACAAGAGTAATACAATCAGTTTTATCTATAAGTAGTTAAGGAATATGCAAAATAAAAAGATGCAAAATTTGATGTCAAAACATAAAACCCTGGAGGAAGAGTTAAAATGTGGTGCTTTTAGAATGTGCTCAAACTTAAGGGACCATTGACTTAAAATTGACTGCTATCTACATAAGGTGTTATTTATACATGAATATCACTGGTAACTTCAAACTGAAAACCTACATAAAATACATTAAAAAAATGAAAAGAAAGAAATCCAAACATACCACTAAAAAAAAGGCATCAATCTCAAGAGAAAAGAGGAAGAAAAGAACTATGAAAACAACCAGGAAATAATTAACAAAATGGTAATAAGTATATACCTACCAATAATTACTTTTAAATGCAAAATGAAGGGCCCCTGGGTGGCTCAGTCAGTTAAGCATCTGCCCTCAGCTCAGGTCATGATCTCATGGTCCTGGGATCGAGCCCCTATTTGGGCTCCCTGCTCAGTGGGGAGCCTGCTTCTATCTCTCCTCCCCATTCATACTCTCTCTATCTCCCCCTCTCTCTCTCAAATAAATAAAGAAAATCTTCAAAATAAAATAATATGCAAATTGACTAAATGCTCTAATCAAAAAGAGAAAGGGTGACTGAACATGTAAAACAAGAACCAAAATTGTTACATTTGCAGATGACATGATATTATATACAAAAACCCTGAGATTCCATTACAAATCTATTAGAATAAATTCAGTAAAATTGCAGAGTACAAAATTAACATACAGAAATCTTTTGTGTTTCTGTATACTGATAACCAACTACCAGAAAGAGAAATTGAGAAAATTATCCCATTTATAATTGCATCAAAAACAATATAATACCTAGAAATATATTTAACCAAGGGGATAAAAGACCTGAGCTCTGAAAACTTTACCATGATGAAAACAATTAAAGATGACTCAAATAAATGAAATATATACCATGTTCATGAATTAAAAGAATATCCTTGAAATAGCTGTACTACCCAAAGCAACCTAAAGGGCCAAAGCAATCCTTATCAAAAATATTAATAGCAGGGTTGCCTGGGTGGTTCAGTGCATTAAAGCCTCTTCCTTTGGCTCAGGTCATGACCCCAAGGTACTGGGATCGAATCCCACATCGGGCTCTCCACTCAGCAGGGAGCCTGCTTCCCTCCCCGCTCTCTGCCTGTCTCTCTGCCTGTTTGTAATCTCTGTCTGTCAAGTAAATAAATAAAATCTTTATTAAAAAAATCAATAGCATTTTCCTTTTTTTAAGATTTATTTATTTGAGAGAGAGAGAGAGAGAGAGAGAAAGCACGAGTTGGTAGAGGGCTAGAGGGAGACAGAAAAGAAGAGAGAATCTCCAGCAGATGCCCCGAGCACAGAGCCTGATGTGGGACTCAATCTCACAACTCCAAGATCATGACCTGAGCAGAAACCAAGAGTTAGGCACCTAACCACTTGAGCCACCCAAGCAGCCTGGGAAAATACCAATAATATTTTTCACAGGACTAGGACAAAATAATCCTAAAATTAAAATTAAAATCCTAAGATTAAAATTGTATGGAACAACAAAAAAGTCCTGAATAGCCAAAAGGAATATTAAGAAAGAAGAACAAAGCTGGAGGTATCAGGCTTCCAGATTCCAAGCTATAGACACATGAAAACAGACATATAGATCATGAAATAAACGCATGTTTATATGGCAAATTAATCTATAACAAAGGAGATAAGGATATACAATGGGTGAAAGACAATCTGGTCCATAAATGCTGTTGGGAAAATCGGACAGCTACATGCAACAGAATGAACTTGATCTTCTTTCTTATACTGTACACAAAACCTCAAAATGGATTAAAGACCTAAATTTAAGAATTGAAATCATAAACCTCCTAAACAAAAACATCAGTAGCTAATTCTTGGACATCAGTCTTTGGACGTATCTCCTCAGGCAGACAACAAAAACTAAAATAAATACACCAAACTAAAAAGCTTTTGCACACTGAAGCAAACCATCAACATAATGAAGAGGAAATCTAGTGAATGGGAAAAGATATTTGCAGACAACATATCCAATAAAGGGTTAATGTCCAGACTCTATAAAGAACTCCTATAACTGAACACCAAAAAACAATCAATCTAATTAAAAAATGGGGAGAAGGCATGACTAAACATTTTTCCAAAGAAGACCTAAAGATGGCCCACATACACCTGAAAAGATGTTCACCATCCTTGATCATCAAGGCAATGCAAATCAAAATCACAATGAGCTATCCACTTCATACCTGTCAGGATGGCTACAATCAAAACCAGAAGAATCAATTAAGTGTTGGTGAGGACGAGGAAAAAAAGGTACTCTCATGTACTATCGGTGGGAACACAAACTGCTGCAGTCACTGTGGAAAACAGTCTGGAGGTTCCTCAAAATATAAAAAATATGATCCACTAATTCCCCTACTGGGTAGGGGACTAACCTGAAAACACTAATCTGAAAAGATATATGCAGCTCTCTGTTTATGTAGCATTGCTTACAATAGCCAAATTTTGGAAGCATCCCAAGGGTCCATCCATAGATGGGTTGATAAAATATACACACCCATACACACAATGGAATATATTCAGCCATAAAAAAGAATGAAATCTTGGGACGCCTGGGTGGCTCAGTTGGTTAAGCAGCTGCCTTCGGCTCAGGTCATGATCCCAGCGTCCTGGGATCGAGTCCCGCATCGGGCTCCTTGCTCGGCAGGGAGCCTGCTTCTCCCTCTGCCTCTGCCTGCCATTCTGTCTGCCTGTGCTTGCTCTCGCCCTCTCTCTCTCTGATAAATAAATAAAATCTTAAAAAAAAAAAAAGAATGAAATCTTGCCATTTGCAATGATGTGGATGGAGCTAGAGAGTAGAGTGCTAAGTGAAACCAATCAGTCAAAGACGAGTACCGTCTGATTTCACTCATATCTGGAATTGAAGAACTGAGACAAACGAAGGAAATGGACTTTTAACCAGAATGTTCTCCCTAGCCAAACTATCAACGAAAGATCTGTGTAAAACAAAGGTCTTTCAGGAATGCAAATTATAAAACAAATCCTCCCATAAACTCTTAAGCTCTTTCCTAGTTACTTGCTGTAAGATGTGCTAAGAAAAAAAGAAATTAACCAAGAAACAGGGAGACATCGTTTCTGGAGGCAATCCTGGAGGAAGATGAAGAGTTGGCAGTGTGGATTTTAAATCACCCTGAATTACCCCTAACGAAAGATTAAACAGGATAAATTAAGCAAGACTAATGGAAAACACCTATGGCAAAACTCAGTTGCAGTGCAGCATCCCCTTACATCACCAAGTATGACAGTGGGGAGAAAAAAAACCCTGAACAACAAGACTCAGATTTTATCAACAAGGTGGGATGACGCATTTGGAGTAGGGCAGCGGAAACAAAGGACTTCTGATGGTCTTCTGGCTATAAAACCTAAACACATATAAATTTTCTGCTGGATTCCTAGTCTCAATTTAGTTAACAATATCTTCTCTCTGCCCCTTTCCCCTAGAGTCTAATTTCAAGGAATATCCTTTCATTCCCAGGAACACATTAAAGGCAATTATTAGGCTTACCCTACTTTTTGTAAATTCACCTAGTGTTCCCGCCCATTGTTAACAAGTTATATATCTGCCGTATTAGAGCGTATTGCCTTTACGTATGCTACTACCTCCCGTAACTCAAGGGCATTTGTATAATTTACTAAGTCAGAAAAGTTTTGAGAGTTAAGGGACCATTATTAATTAGGCCCGGGCAAGACATATAAACTGGGCTTTACTGGCAAATTAGCATATGGGATCACCCTATTTATAGCCATTAAGTCTTGCTGTTTTAAGTGCATGTCTATTTCGTGCTTGTCCCCTGTCCTGACCCTGGTATGTCTAGTCATTCTCATCTTCTAACACCTACTGTCTACTCAATTCTGCAGGAAGAGCTCATGATGGCAATATATCTGAGTCTCTGTGCATTCGTGGACATTCTATCCAGCTTTTAAACTTAAAGTTCAGGTAGAATGAAGATAAAATGTGTTTCATGTTTTCTTTCATTAGTAAAATTCCTATAGCAGCTTTATTGAGATAATTCACACACGGCACAATTCACCAAAGCTTATAGTTCGCTGCTTTTGAGTATATTCACAAGGTTGTTCAACGATCACCCCAATTTTAGAACATTTTCATCACGACAACAGAAGTCTTGTCCCCAATATGCATCACTGTCCCTTTCCCCTCAACATTTCCAGCCC
The DNA here is from genome assembly GCF_009829155.1 of Mustela erminea. Taxonomy (NCBI): domain Eukaryota; kingdom Metazoa; phylum Chordata; class Mammalia; order Carnivora; family Mustelidae; genus Mustela; species Mustela erminea. The sequence goes on along the minus strand of NC_045616.1, from coordinate 16,612,829 downwards.
TACGCAACCACTCTTTTCTGTCTCTATAGATTTACCTGTGATGGGCATGCCACAGAAATGGAATCATGTACTATACGGTTTTCAGACTGTCTTCGGACTTTTACTTAGCACACTTTTTTCAAGATTTAACAATGTTAAACAGCATGTATCAGCATTTCATTCCTTTCTATGGCTGAGTAATATTCCATGGTATATGTAGGATAAAATAAGCATAATTAACACCTGATTCAAAATAAAAACTGACAAAAATTCATAAGAAATGGTTCAAACGAAATTTTTCTCTATCAACATTGTCCTTGTTATTGTTATCACATTATGTATATGGCATATACTTAACATCTTATAAATATTTAATAAATGTATATAACATAATATAATTGCATTTACTATTTTAAGAAGAAATATCTTATCCTTTATTTAATGCAAAATCCTTGAATACTTATTTTAATACAAATTCAACACTTAATTGCATTAAAATGTTGGGAACTTTATGAAACCAACCACAAATATGGTTAGCAATATGGCTGAGTAATAAGCCTTGTTCAAGGTCCAGGCATAGACACAAGTGGTAAGGATAGAAATGTGGCTCATGGAATTTTCTTCTGTCTGCAAAGGAAATACTTTCAATAAAATCGTATCTTAGTATACCAATCACTGTAACACCTTAATCATTACTGTTTTTCCAGAGCAAAGGAACTTAGTGAACAAAGCACTGAGGGCCTAGGTTTCTAATTAAGAAATGGCTACAACTTTGGAGGTCAAGTGCATATGTGAGAAATAGTGAACATATTAATTCTAATAACTGAGGCATAAATTATTCACTAATAACTATCACTTTGGTATTTAGAGGCTCTTAAAATTTAAATTTAAAAATTACTGTCATATTATCATTTTTCCACTTTGGTTATATGAATACTAAAATTCATTTCAGTCAGGTATAGCAATTTTGGCAGGTATGTGAAGAAGAACATTGTTCCATGGTTATTACTTGATATACAGGTGCTCTGCAGAGTGGAACCGTTTTCAACACACACAAGATACTTAACTTCATGGAGTTTTTAGGCTAATGATGTGTGTGTAAGCCTGGCTGCTTGGAGAAGCCTCGCTACACCCAAGGAGCTTTTAAAAATGACTTGATACATGAGCTTCACCTTCAGAGCTTCTGGTTTCACTGGCCAGAGGTAGGGCCTCAGCATCAGTTTTGCAAAAGCCAGCCAGCTCATTCGAATTTGCAGCCAAGGGTTGAGAGCCACTATTCTAGAGGGATGCACAGGCTGATCAATACAGTTTAAAGCTACGGAGTTGGAGATCTAACCCTTAGACACCATCTCCATGCATTTCAATAGCACTGAAAGAAGCCAACAGAGGATGAATGGAAAGGTGGGATTGAAGGGAATTATCACTTAGGGCTCTTCATTCTCACCATGAAGTTAAAGGTAAAGGTGTCCACTGGAAGAGAAAAAAAGAAGGAAAGTTAAGAAAGAGAGCAAGGGTCTGGGCTGGTCTACCGCAAAGCTTGGGAAGGAAGATGATGCAGATACACAGTAGGAATTGAGAGCCCATGGTTCCTCATTCTCAGTGGACGATTTTACCTTAACTTCATGGAGAGAATGAAGAGCCCTAAGTGATAATTCCCTTCAATCCCACCTTTCCATCCATCCAAAAATTTAAAAATAGAGCTATCTTATTGATGAGGGAGCAGAAGGCTGGCTGAGGACAAAGCAAAAGCTGGCACCTTACACCCCCTGTTTCCCCCACCTCGGTGACATGTGTGACATCCCTCAGGCACTCCTGGCTGCCCTAAAAGAAAAACAAATAGTTAACTTGTAGAGATCACAATCCTGCAAGACAGGAGTCTCTCTCGTTTTACAAATGTCCTAGTGATTTACAACAAAGAAGTTATCCTATCAATAGCCTAACTTCCAGAGACAAGTAAATCAGTTCCTAAAGCCCTAACATTGCCCTCCCCTCCATAAAACTGAAGGAGGCTGAAGCAAAGGAAATGTAAATAAAGTTAAATTTCTTCTAAATCTAAAGCTCACTGACAAGGATGTGTGATAGGAGGAACGTGACATTCCACCAGGAAACTCCCAACTGTCTTCATGTTGGTGCCTCATTAGAGGGAAAAACAGCCTTGGTTTGACAATAACCAGGCCTCCAGCATCCTGACAGTCTTCTTTACTGTGATAGCTCTTCTGAACACCCTCTTTGTCCTCACCTACCCAACTCCTGTGTATGTAATCAGCCACTCCTCAGGATATTAGGGCAGCAGCTCTTCCTGCCCATGGGTCCTGTCCCTGTGCTTTAATAAACCACCATTTTGCACCAAAGATGTCTCAAGAATTCTTTCTTGGTCATCAGCTCTGGACCTCACCCCACCAAACCTCACCTATGTTCAAGAACTTCATCATTATGACCCAGCAATTGCACTACTGGGTATTTACCCCAAAGATACAGATGCAGTGAAAAGAAGGGCCATATGCACCCCTACTTTCAAAGCAGCAACATCCACAATTGTCAAACTGTGGAAAGAGCCAAGATGCCCTTCAACAGATGAATGGGTAAAGAAGATATGGTCTGTATATACAATGGAATATTATGTCTCCATCAGAAAGGATGACTACCCAATTTTTGTATCAACATGGATGAGACAGAAGGAGATTATGCTGAGTGAAATACGTGAAGCAGAGAAAGTCAATTATCACATGGTTTCACTTACTTGTGAAGCATAAGGAATAGCATGGAGAACATTAGGAGAAGGAAAGAAAAGTGAAGCAGGGGGATCGGAGGGAGAGACAAACCATGAGAGACCGTGGACTTCGAGAAACAAACTGAGCCTTTTAGAGGGGAGGGGGCTGGGAGGATGGGTGAGTCTGGTGGTGGGTATTAAGGAGGGCATGTACTGCATGGAACACTGGATATGGTACATAAACAATGAAACTTAGAACCCTGCATCAAAAACTAATGATGTATTTTATGATGACTAACATGACACAATAAAAATTTAAAAACACACCAAATGTCACAAAAGTATACACATCAGTATGGCTAATTTTGTGTTCTATAAAATTCACACCAATAAAAAAAAAAGAAAGTTAAAAATTAAAAAAAAAAAAAACAAACTAAGAACCCAGATGACAGAAGAAACTTTGAATTTATAGCAACCTGATTTGTAGCTAGGCTGGATTTTCTGTCCCAGATGGAAAGAAGAATGTACCTCTTACTCTACCCAGAAAGATAAGAATTATTCTCATTTTTATTTTAATCCCTGAGCCCATGGTGTGGTGTTGGTGGTATTATCTGCACAGACTCAATAAGGAACATTTAAAGACTTGGAATCCAGTGCCATCTCCAGCCTAATGAATCCCCATTGTAGATTCCTGTTCTGACACACAGTGCCTACACACCAGCCTCTTCTGGGCTTCACACATATATAAATCACTTGTGACTCAGATGGGGTTTTTCATTTAATGACTAAATTTGCTACCCCTTTGATTCTTTGTGAAAAGACATCCCAAGTCCTTTCTAGCAGGCAAATGGTGAGCCTGGGTAACTTTATTTTATTTTTATTTTTTTATTATGTTATGTCAGTCACCACTCAGTATTTCATTAGTTTTTGATGTAGTGTTCCAGGATTCATTGTTTGCGTGTAGCACCCAGTGTTCCATGCAGTCTGTGCCCTCCTTTAATGCCCATCACCGGATCAACCCATCCCCCCACCCTCCTTCCTTCTGAAACCCTCAGGTTGTTTCCTGGAGTCCGTAGTGTCTTGCGGTTTGCCTGGGTAACTTTAGAGTACTGGGTATCACTGGAGAGATGAATACCATTTAAGAGTCTGTTTTCTTTCCTAAAACTGCCCTCCAGAGGAAAACATGAGCCGACTTAATGTTCCTGAAAGTCACTCTGAGACTGTGTGTTAGAAATGTTCCTATTTGCCTTTCTTTCAAGAACAAGAAAAAGCTCCTACAATGAATTAAGAAACAGGAATGGAGCAGACATGAATGTCTCCAGACAAGAGGTATAAGAAAGACCCTGAAGATACTAAAAATCAAGGCACCGACATTTTGCTGAGAATTTACCAGTCTTTCTGCAAAGATCAAGCCATCTAATAGGTATGGGTACGGAAAGCTAGCCAACAATGCACGGCCATGGAAAACACATGCGCCATGACCAGAATCATGGAGTTCACCTTAGCCATGCACTATTTTCAATACCTCCTTCTACAGATGAGGGGGCTGACTCATATGAAAGGTAAGACCTTGTCCAAGGCAAAGTTAGCTCGTTCACTGACGAAAAAGGCTTCAGGGAGCCACATTACCTGTGGTGGTGAGAAGGTGAACGTGAGGCTCTCTGTGTGTTCAGAGAGCAGTTACTGTGGGAGGTCTCCTCGAAGACCCGGGTCATTGTGCTATACACCAAGCGGGATCTTGTCACAAGGGAGCCAGGCACAAAGACTTTCCCTCAGCTCCCACCAGGATGAGCGTCCAAGACAGAATCCACCCCAGAGGCCCACTAAATACATATTCAGCACAGGACAGCGTCTACAAAAATAGAGGGGGATATGGTGCACAAGCACGAAGATAGATCTGGCCGGGAACAGCAGAGTTTCCTCTTTCTAAGCAAGAAATCTGCAAGAAAAGGCTCAAAATCCAAAAGAGCAGCTACAGTCTTGGCTGGAGTGGAAAGACCTGTTTGAGAAGGAATAGAAAGTGAGAGAAAAAACACAGATGGGGGCAGACCTGTCTTAATCCTTGAGTCTGAGGCTGGGACCTTGTTACTCTACTCTGTGTGCAAAAGAGAAGAGGGAGGGTGTTACCAACAGCTGAAAACCATGGTGACAGGAGTATTTGAGGAGGGCTGCTGTGTGTCAGGAGAGGGAGGCCAGGGGACCAGTCAAAGAGCCACTGCCCCAGGGCTGCTGAGTTGTATTGAGGGCTGGGCCAGGCCAAGCAGGGTTATGGTCAGAAAGCAGGAGCTATCTGACTGACCTGGATCTGGGGCTGAAGAGATGTGTGTGGAAGGGAAGTAAAGGTGGGGAGAAAGAAAGGGGATTTGGAGAATGCAAGCTTGGGGCAGGAAGACAGATGGCGTCACTGAGAGAAATAATGGGTTTCGGGGGTAAGACTGCAGGAAGAAGGCAAATTTAGTTTTAGACACGTTGAATTTTGGTGTATAATCACATCAAAAATGGGAATAAGCACAGAGGGGCTGGAGATTAGGAGCTAATCTTGGAAGAAGGGGGAACGTCTTGAGAGGTCCGGACGTGGAAGTTCACGCACGGGGGGCTGATCATCCAAGTCAAAGAAATGGGTGTCTTGGTGAGGTAAGTAGGCAAACAGATTAAGAATATTCTTGTTTCAGACAGAAATGTTTACTTCATACAAATAAAAACAAAACAAACACAATCAGGGAAGCCAGATAAAAACCCAACTAACTAGCTTCTATGAGAATGACACTTGTTTTTATAAACTTTGACCTTCAAGTCTTTCCTTTAATTGAACTGTAAAGAACAGTTATGGTGGGCAATCACCAGTCAGTACTCTATTTCGTACATGAACAATCTTACTTTTTGAAAAATAACAGGACATATCTGTCCTTTTCACTCTGTCCCTTATCCAATTACCTGTAGGAGGCAGATGCCTTTGAAAAGGAATGACTTAGCTAATTTTTTAAAAACCCTTTAAGTATTATCACTTACAGCTTTTAATATACTACTGAGAGCAGGGAGAATGTGAACATTTTAAACTACTGAAAAGGAAGTATTGTTTGTGAAATAGAAGCTATCCTTAACTGAGTTACATTTAAGTCTCCATTTCATTGGGATTTAAGTAAGTCCCCATTGGTCCATTTTGGGTTTTTGTTTTTGTTTTTTTCCAAAACGAGAAATCTTCTGAAAGGTCTTGATTCTGGTGGTATGTTCTGTTTAATATTCCATTTATATTTGTGATGATCCTATTGCGTTGCTCTCCCGTACCACCCACAGTGACCAAGTCTCATTCTGTTTAACTCACACTTCTGTTCATTTTTTTATAGGTTATTTAATAGTGCATAATAAGGCAATTAGGCCACAACGCATTGCATACTTAGCAGTGCGGGAATGATCCAAAGAACACAAAATGAAGTTAATATAACATAAAAATGGCTGTGCAGCATATAAAGAAATCATATTACTGGTAAATACTTTAGTGTCATTAGAATCCACTGTAAAGCCTCTCAGCAAACTTAATATCTTTAGTGCCTTCCACATGAGGTGATTTAAACCAGACTATTTTCAAATGGGTTTTAAAACTTTTTTTTTTTTTTTGAAAAGACAGCACCTCAGGTTTAAGTGTGCTTCCTATTAGCTGTCTGTGCTGCTCAACAACCCAAAGTGAGCCCATTTTATCTCTACACAAGGACGGGCAGTGTTTTACCAAAAACACAGAAGTGGTCTATTGAATTAGAAGAAAAAACACAAAAAATCCCCTCAGGCCTTGGGCTCCGTTTAAATTTGCTCCTTGTTGCTATTCTTCAGCAGGCTGAATAGACCTGGTGTCCTGCTTAGTGGGCATCATCAGAGAATTCCGCAAACTAAGAGAAATCTTCTATGCAACTATGGCTTCAAGTGATCTCTTCTCCTGAGCTTTGGAAATTATATTAAGGACAGAACCGGCTCTGCCAAGGTAACAAATCGACTCACAATATCAGTGGATTAAAACCACAGTTTTCTGACTTTCTCACTCTGTGTGTCTAAAACCGGCAAGCCCAGAGCCCTGCTCCAAAAAGTCACCCAGGTTTCTGTGGGCTCCACTGTAACATGACCCTGCCATTTCAGAAAATGATTGAAGGGTTTGCTGTGGCAAGGAAGGCGAGCCATGAACTCTGACACCAACTTTTACTCCTACTTGTTTGGCAGGTCAGTCTAAGAAACCAAGAAGGGGATAGAAGTGTTGAACACTATGAACTGTCTTTATATCCCGGGAGATTACCTCTCTTAAAAGGCAGCTCCATGAGCTCAAAGGACTATGAGACTTGGACAAGAGACCTATCTGATTTTGGACAAGTCACTTGGTTTTCGAGGTCTAACCCTGCAAACTGAGGAACTTAGATGAGATTGTGGGAGGAGGAACATTAAGATGTTAGAACTCTGTCCTGTCACACAATGTTTATGGCTTTAGACACTGTGTTTCAATACACTTTAAGACTCAACTTATAATAATCATAATAGGTGTGATGCTAAAGCAAAATTAGATGTTAAATCCAAAGGAGCCAAAAAACTAGAAACTTTCTTCTCTTCCTCCCTCATCCACTGCTTGGAAATATCTTGCAATAGCCTTGAATAGCAGGGCAAATGTATAGTGGCTTTCCCTTCTGTTAAGATGAAATTACTTTGTTAAACATTTGTTAAGTAAGGATGCTTCCAGAGTTTGGACCCAATTAGGGTCCTCAGAAAATACAATAGAAGAGATTTATGTCTCCTTCTTATTTGAGGTACAATATATGATACTTATTATTTTTTTTTAAAGATTTTATTTATTTATTTGACAGAGAGAAATCACAAGTAGATGGAGAGGCAGGCAGAGAGAGAGAGAGGGAAGCAGGCTCCCTGACGAGCAGAGAGCCCGATGCGGGACTTGATCCCAGGACCCTGAGATCATGACCTGAGCCGAAGGCAGCGGCTTAACCCACTGAGCCACCCAGGCGCCCCAATACTTATTATTTTTTAATGTGCAAGAAATACTATAATGTCTAATCAAATAAGGATTCTTCAGTGTTTTTTGGTAGAAACTATGTATCATAAAATACTGGAGGGTGGGGCGCCTGGGTGGCTCATTGGGTTAAAGCCTTTGCCTTCGGCTCAGGTCACGATCCTGGGGTCCTGGGATGGAGCCCCATATCGGGCTCTCTGCTCAGCAGGGAGCCTGCTTCCCCCTCTGTCTCTCTGCCTGCCTCTCTGCCTGCTTGTGATCTCTGTCTGTCAAATAAATAAATAAAATCTTAAATAAAATAAAATACTGGGAATTCACAATGACAAGATAATCTTTTAGAACTCTCAGAATAAAAAAGAGAGGGATGTTCCAGGATGGTGTCTCTCTTGGTAGGTTCTCCACTTCCCACCACCATTCCTGTTGCCATTATGTGAATATGGATAAAGTGCTGTACTAGGAAATGATCAGACCTAATAGATCTAGAAAGTGGTTTCATTTGGGGCTTTATACAGTATTTGAGAATACCTCTTTCTCTGAGCCTTAATTATCCTGATCTTTGCTTGACTCTCACAACATGAGGAAAGCCCTGTGTCCAGTGAAATTAATTCTGTCATGCAAATTATTTCTGTCTTATTTTTGACCACAGGGACCATGGCTACTAGATGGAACTATAACTAGTACACTATTGCAATTATAAAACGGTACATTTTGTCTGGATTAGGAGTGATACCAGTATTAAATCCAAGTAAGAATCAGAGGCTGTTAACATGGTTGGCCTGAAATTTAATGCCATGTAACAAGACACTGCACAAGGAAACTAAAGGATGTGATGGTTTGCCTGAATAAGGTTCCAAGATACTGTCCCCAAATTGCTGTCTTCAGAAGCTCACAGACAGTAGTACATCACTGTTATATAGAAATAAGAGCAGAGTCAGTGCAATATGATCTACAATTTTTATCAGACTCAGTCTCCACATAAATCTCAATGAAGCCATCTGTGTTCATAGAATAGCTAAGAAATGGCAGACAGTGATCCCATAGAGAAGAAACTATTTATTGAATATACCTTTACAATTCCATTTCATATTATTAACACTGAAATGATCTTCTTATAAAAATAAATCATTAAACCAAAAGTGAGAGAGGAAATAGAAGGAAGCAAAAAAAATCATGGTATTTCAGAATCTTAAAAAAGGAAGGAACAGGTTTGCAAACCTCTCCCGAGAAAAACAACAATTTAACTGGTGCAAATTATAAAAAACAACCATCAATCATTCATATTCTCTGGAAATTGTCCTAAATGCATATACAGCCAATGGAGAGCTTTTCACTCAAAATAATCAACTACATCTCAGTAGAAAGAGAATCTGTGGCATTTGAGCCATGACTCAGTCCCTTATAGCAGGAAGCTCAACCCCAGGAGTATGCAGTCAAGAAGACAGGCGCTCCCTTCTCCCCACTCTCCCAGTTTGAAGCCATGGATTCACCACCAGAAAACTAGGCTTCTGGTACTTCTCACCCCCACCCCCCACAAGCTTCATGTTGCAGAAGCTCTGTTTCAGGCAGATGAAGACAACAGGACTGGGACTGTATTCCCCCACTCAGTTGCCACTGCAGGCAGAAAGTACTGGGGCTCTGATCCCCTTTTCCCACTCACCCATAGGCTGGAAGTCCCACACTGAGAAGGGCAAGATGAAAAGAAGCAAAAGGGAAAAATAGGCAATTCAGCAATGATAGTTGGAAACTTTATTACCCCAGTTCCAACAATGCGTAGAACAACCTGGCAGATGATCAACAAGGGAAAATAAGACTTGATGAATTCTATACACCAACTAGAACTAACAACTCCCTACAACACTCCACTGGACAATAAAATACATGTTCTTCTCATGCATACACAGAACATTCTCCAGAGCAGATAATATACTGAGCCATAAAACAAATCTCAATACATTAAAAATAAATGAAATAATGGAATGTATGTTTTTTTTTAAATTTTTATTTATTTATTTGACAGAGAGAGATCACAAGTAGACAGAGAGGCAGGCAGAGAGAGAGAGGAAGGGAAGCAGTCTCCCCGCCGAGCAGAGAGCCCGACGTGGGACTCGATTCCAGGACCCTAAGATCATGACCTGAGCCGAAGGCAGCAGCTTAACCCACTGAGCCACCCAGGCGCCCCGGAATGTATGTTTTTTGATCACATAGAAATGAAATCAGAAACCAATAACTGAGGGATGCCTGGGTGGCCCAGCCAGTTAAACATCTGCCTTCAGCTCAGGCCATGATCCCTGAGTCCTGCATCAGGCTCCTTGCTCAGCAGGGAGTCTGCTTCTCCCTCTTCCTTCTGCTCCCCCTGCTGTGAACTCACACTCTCTCTGGCTCTCTCCCATTCTCTGAGAGAAAGAGAGAAAGAAAGAAAAGAAAAAAGGGAGAGAGAGTGGGAGGAAGGAAGGAAGGAAGCCAAGAACTGAAGGAAATACCTGGAACTTAAATACGCTGATAACAAATTGGCCAAAGAAGAAATCACAAAGGATATTAGAAAATATTTTGAGATGAATGAAAATGAAAAAAAAAAAAAAATAACAAAACTTACAGGCTACAAAAAAATCAGGGTTCAGGGTGAAAGTTATAATGGTAAATGTCTATGTTAACAAAGAAGAAGGATTTCAATGAATAACATCTTAAGAAACTACAAAAATAAGAGCAAACCAAAAGCAAAAGAATGAAATTGGGCCTGTTCCTCACATCATACACAAAATTTAACTAAAAAATGATCACAGAGCTAAAATTGTAAGACTCTTAGAAGAAAACAAGGAGTCATCTTGGGCTAGGGTAATGGTTTCTTAAATGTGTCACCAAATACTCAAGTGACAAAAGGAAAAAAATAGGTAAATTAGACCATATGAAAATTGAAAACTTTCATACTGCACATTATGAAATGAAATAAAATTATAACCCATCAAAAATAGAAAACATTTGCACAGAGTATCTCTGATGAAGAATTTGCATTCAGAGTATATAAAGAGTTAATTGCAGCTCAATAATAAAAAAGACAGCCCAGTTTAAAAATGGGCAAAGGATCTGAACAGACATTTCTCCAAACAACTAATAAACACATGAAAATATGTTCAACATCATTCACCATCAGGGAAATGTAAATCAAAATTACAATGAGGTATTACTCCACTTCACAATGGTGGCTATAATAAAAAAGAAGAGACCACATTAAGGATTTGGGAAAAGTAGAGAAACTGAAATCCTCATATGCTGGTAGAAATGTAAAAATGATGTAGTTATATTGGTGAACAGCTTAGCAGTTCCTCAAAAGGTTAAACACAGAGATAGCATAAGACACAGACATTCTACTCCAAGGAATCAGCCCAAGGGAAAGGAAAACCTATGTTCACACAAAAACTTGTATATGTATATGAAAACTTGTATATGTATATGAAAATTCATAGTAGTATCATTCACACAAACCAAAAAGTAACCGACAAATGAATGGATACATAAAATAGGCTATATTCATACAACGGAATATTATTCAGACATAAAGGGAATGAAGTAGTGATATATGCTACAACATACATAAAGCCTGAAAATATACTAAGTGAAAGAAGTCAGTTATAAAAGACCACGTATTGTATGATTCCATTTTTATGAACTCTCCAGAAGAGACAAATCTAAAGAGACCAAAACAAATTTAGTCGTTGCCTAGAGCAGAGGGAGTTGGAGAAGGGGAAGGATGGGAAATAACTACTAATGGATATGGGTTTCCTTTAGGGAGGAAGAAAATATTCTTAAATTATATTATGAAGATGAAGGTACAACCATAAGAACCTTCTAAAAAATGCTAACTTTTAAGTGGATGAGTAATACAGCTTCTATATTATATCTCAATAAAGTTTCTTAAATTTTGAAGAAAGGAAAGTGTAGAATACTTTTTGTTCAGTATCGTCAACACACAATGTTACATTAGTTCAGGTGTACCACACAGTGATTCAACAAATCTGTATGTTACACTCTGTTCGCCAAAAGCGTAGCTGCCGTGTGTCACCATAAAATGCTATGACAATACCACCGACTGTATTATCTATGTTGTACCTTCAATTCTCATGACTTATTCATTCCATAACTGGAAGCCTGTATCTCCCAGTCCCCTTCACCTTGTCGGGACAAAGAAGATTCCATATACAATGGAATATTACTCGACTGTAAAAAGGATAAGGTCTTGCCATTTGTGACATCAGATGGACCTAGAGGGTATTATCCTAAGTGGAACAGTGACTCAGAGAAAGACCAACACCATAAGATTTCACTTATATGTGGAATCTAAAATGCAAACAAAAAGCAGAATCAAGCCTATAAATACAGAAAGCATGGTACATATTTTTATTTGCTAAATGTGTGTCTTCCTTTGCATTTATGTTTGTTAACTATGGCAATTCTAATCCAGTGGACAAAGCTAGTTAATGAAATATCCAGACAATCAGCTGGCGTTTGTAAAGGCTGGGAAGTGAGGGGAAAATATACAGACATCTAAATAAATAAATTCAGACGGAAAAGCTGGCACTGTCCATTAAAGCGATGTCATAAAAGTACACATCTTTGTTAAACATACTTCTGTATGCTGTAACATGATTTGTTTGGCTGGTAAACTCTCCAGGAGCTTTGCTAATAAGGTGTAAATGTACTGGTCAGGCTGCCCTAAGGACTCAGGTCATTGTAAATCAATAGCCTACATTCTGGCTTACATACATTAGCCTCTGTGAGCTTGGTTCAATGTGACTCCATCCCTTAGAGGCAGACACTCTCACCACATTACTAAACCAATCTGGTTAGTGTTTCACAGTTTTTCATAGTCTGAAACACTTGAAGCCATCTTCTAGGCTATGGTGAAGGGCTCAGGGAAAGCCTTTGGTGTCCTGTCGATCAGCCAGCCAGTGCCTCAGGGCTCACTGCCTACCTCCTTCAAACAAAAATGCACAGAGTTCCTAAGCTAAAAGACATTCCCCCAAATTATTTTAGAGGCTTAAGATTCCTACTTATTGTAGGCAAACACTCTAAGCCATAAATAAAGTATGGGGATGCTTTGGATGGAAAAGCAATGTCTCAAATAACAGATCGCTGCTGACAACAAAGTAAAGGATCTCAAAAAGTCATTTCTAAACTCTTCTAGCTCTTGATTTCCACCCAACTTCCAAAGACTTACAGAAGCTTTATGCCTTGTATGCTCTGAAACATACAGTTGGAATTTACAAGTAACTCAATTCATGTAAGACTATCAACAACCAGCACTGAACATTTGTAGAGTGGCAGATAATCTGCTCAGCTTCCTACATCTGTCTTGACCTGTTCTTACTGAAAGAATCAAGGACAATCCCCATGGGTATGCTTGGAACACTTCAGCCCCAGTCTGTAATATCCATAAAGACTGTCTTGCTAGCTTCATGATTTCATCCTAAAACAGTCTAGTCGCCTACTTTGAGTCAGTAACCTTGGGTTCCATAAGTACAGAAGGGGCTACAGAGAGTAATACCTCACCCCCGCTCTTCAACTATCATCCTTCTTTCATCGGTATCTAATCAAAATCACTACATGCATACAAAAGAACTGTGAACACTCCAGTCTGTCTCTGTGGTACAATATTTTTCTCTTATTTTACTTCAATTCTTATTTAATATTTCATAATTATACATGAGTAAAGATGGTTCTATTTTTAAAAATCTACATACTCATCACCCAGAATTAATAAATGTTAACATTTGACATTTACTCATTGAAAAAAATATACTAAAGCTCTAGAAGCTCATGACATATTGTTTTTTCTTATATGTCTACATTTTTAAAATTCATGTGTTAATTCACAGTGTACAAAATAGTTTTTTGTGTTTCTAAAAGTAGACAGACAATATTATACCCTACATATGTTGTGCAACTTACTCTTTGTCGCTCAAAATTTGGGGGAGCTATATCTACACTGAGTCATATAGATTAAGCTTCTTAATCTTAAACACTTCAATTATCTGAATATGCCTTACTTATTTATCTGTTCATTGACTTCATTCTTTAGAGTATAGCTGTATTGCCTTCAATCTTGAGTGGTTACAACAGAGCAGGCACAAAGAAACACAAGATCCTCTGTAACATATCTTTGTAGAAGCAAGATGGCTAGGTCATCAGGTATGAATGTCTTCAGTTTGTTTTGTGAGGCCTAACTCAGTTAATATACTGAAGTGATTAGCAGTACATGGCAGGCAACAAGCTCCTCTGAGGTATAGTGACTAGAGATGTTTTACACTTTGATGTAACTATCAATCTTGGTGGGATTTTTTGTACCTTGTGTTACAGAATTCCTTCCCCACTACAATGTTATAAAGATATTCTTCTACATTTTTTGGTTCAAATTTTGAACTTCTGCTTTTCACTTTGAGAACGGGAATTCATCTGCAATTTATTCTGTGTGCTGTGAGCTAAAATAGCAACTTATTAAAGATGAGCAATCATCACAATACTGTCTTCTCCCCAACTGATGGGCAATGGTGTCTTCATCGTATTCCAAGATTCCATGTATGTGTGGCTACTTCCTGGCATTCTATACCGTTGGGTTAAATATTCCGGTTGTTAACCTCAGTGAGCAGTCATTTCATTTATAAAATGGAGATAAAAATCATACCTGTTTCATAGGTGACTGTGAAAACTAAGGAAATTAACATACGCAGAGTGCTTAGAATAGTGCCTCATAGATAGTGAGTAAAATACATGAGTTAGCCATTGTGACCATTACTTTTAAGTGTCAGTTTGACTGGACCATGGGGTGCCCAGATAATTGGTCAAATGTTCTTCTGGATGAGTCTGTAAGGGTGCCATTGGCCAAGATGAACATCTGACTCTATTGATTGCATAAAGAAGATGCCCTTCCTCTTGTGCATGTCCTTGACCTAATCAACAGAGACCTGAATAGAAAACAAAAAGGCTGAGTAAGAAGGAACTGTCCAACTGTTGACCTGGGACACTAATTTTCTGCACTCAGGCTGCAATTCATACCATCTGCTCTCCAAATTCTTAGGCCTTTGGATGCAGAATGGAGCTACATCATTGACTCTCCCAGGTCTCCAGCTTGCTGACTGCAGATCTTGGCACTTTTCAGCCTCTACTGTTATGTGAACTAATTCATTATAATCAATCTCGATCAATCGACCCTCCTCCACTAGTTCCATTTCTCTGGAGAACCGTAAGTTTATATTACTTCCTAATTTTTTATATTGCAAGTTTTCTTTATTCTTCCAAGTTTTTCTTCACCTCCTATGAACCTCAATCTTTCCTATGACTTTTGGTATCAGCCTTTCCAATCTCTCAAAAAGGCCCTAAGGATTTCAGTCAGAAATTCACTCAGATCACAGATTCAAGAGAACTGAGATTTCACAAAACTGAGTCTGACCTCCAGACTTGCTTCTATCTCTGCCTTCCTTTGAGTCTTCTTTAATTTTTCCAATTAAATATTCCAATTTTCCACATGATGAACTGAATATAGGTTTCTAAAAGATGTATTCCCAGTTACCAGTCACCATCGCAGATGAAATTTTATTTTCCAAATTCATTTTTAATTTGTTACTATGTAGGATTCTGTCGAGTCTTATGTATGTATCTTGCATTCAACAAGCTTGCTGAATTTTTCATTACTGTTAATAATTTATTTGAGTGGGACTCTGCATGTTCTGTGTACATGCGGTTTAGACTGCAGTGTATGCCTGAACCATCTCTTTTTTTCTCTATCCTTATACATTTTTAGTATTCTTATCTTTTTTCATCAAGACTTCCAATAAAACTGTAATACTGACCCATTGTCAATATCCTAGCCTTCTAAGATACACACAAAAAAATGTATATAATATAAAGTTAAGGTTTGCCTTCACTGCCCTTAGAAAAATGCTCTAAGAAATAAGTCTGCAACCAAGTTAACTGCTCTGATCTGAAAGGATCAAGAGGGCAAAGAGTTATAGAGTGGACTGCATCCCTACGTTAGGCCCCAACATCACGGGGAGACTGAAGCCCTATCACCTTAGGTCTTTAGATTTCAACTGGTATGAATGCCAGACCTTGAACATGTACATCTCTGCATCTTAAAAGCCAGAAACTTCAACCATTTCTCCCGCCCCTGGAAAGATACATTTGCACTTCAAAGGTCAGACTGAGAATTGGAGATCCTTTCTAAATTACTCTCAAATGGGTAAAAATATATTTCCTTCCTTGTCTAAGGGGAGGAGGGTAGCTATCTCTCTCCTGTATATAGAAGGAATAAATCCACTGTTCTCCATTCTTCAGCTATGGAGTGTCAAGTCTCCTTGCGTAGGAGGTCTTCTGTGTGGCTTTACTCTGTGACCCCTAGGGAGTGGAAGGGGAAGCAGAGGTGATGGGCTTATTATTTACTATAAGGTAATGGATAATAAATCTGTCTATCATCCAGAATACCTCATAGGACATTCAGGTTACACTTAATAAACCTGGGTATTAAAAATTTACAAAGTTAATAGATTTTTCTAATGTTAAGTCACTTCTGCCTTCCTGAGACAAACCTTATTTGATAATAATATATATTTAATTTTAAACATTTTTAAAAAATTTATTTAAGTAATCTCTACACCGAGTGTGGGGCTCAAACTCACAACCCTGAAGTCAAGAGTTATATGCTCTTCCAAATGAGTCAGCCAGGTGCCTCAATTATAAACATTTTCAGTTTGGATGAAGCAACATTTTATTGAGACCTTCTGCATCAGTGTTTCTGTGGAGACCGTCTTGTGATTTTATGTCCTTATTTTATCAAGTTTGGTATTAGGGTTATAGTGGCTTTATAAATGGTTGGGTGGCTTCAGCTTCTTTTTCTCTGACATTTTGCACAGAATAAAAATCACTTCTCCCTTGGAGGATTGTTTTAATATATTCTGTAATACTACCTGTGCCTGGTGTCTTGATGGAAGTGGGGGGGGCAGGGGGCGCAAAGGGTTAACTACTGATTCTAAATCTTTAGTGCTTAGTGTTTATTTAAATCACTTTTTATCATGTATAGTTTCCCAAGAAATTGTCCACTTCATTTATGCTTTCAAAATTACTGTCATAAACTTTTATAGCAGATTCTAAGACCAATGTAATTATACTTGTGAGATTCCAACTTTGGCACATAGATATCTTCCTGGCCTTGTATTAAATTTGGTATCTGGGATCTTTCCTTTCTAGCTTTTGAACTCAGACTGATTTACTGTGTCACTGATTGGCTGACCTAATTACTTATTTACTGTTATATTTTACCCAGCGTCTGATATGTTAGGAGCATGACTGATAACTGCTGGTTTCAGCTCACTATTCGTATTGACCAGAAAAGGACACCTCGTTTCTCTCTCAGGGACTCTGCTTTTAACCCCCTTTTCTCAGCTTTTTATTCCAATTTCTGATGAGTTAACGTTTGTGAAAGTATATTTTCAGGGCACCTGGGTGGTGCAGTTGGTTAAACATATGACGCTTGGCTTTGGCCCAGGTCATGATCTCAGGGTCGTAGAATTTAGCCCTGTCTCAGGCTCCCCACTCATCACAGAGTCTGCTTGGGATTCTCTCTCTACCTCCCCCACTGCCCCTCCCCCCTACTTACAAGTGGGTGTCTGCTATAAATAAATAAATAAATAAATAAATAAATAAATAAAATCTTTTTTAAAAAAAAGTATATTTTCTACTATTAAGTGCTATCAAGTACAATCTAGAGGTTTTACATCCGAATTTTCTGGTGTTACTCTACTGTAGCCAAATTACCAGGACTATCTAATGTTTCCAAATTCCTAGGCAAAAAATAAAAAAAATTAATCAACATGTACTTATTTAATGTAACTGGTCAGAAAATTTATCTGTAATTTGTCAGTAAGAGACAACAATTAAGACAACAGAAATCCCACAATTCCTCAGTCAGTTGAAAGGGGAAAAAACTGACAATACACTTGCTAGGAACTGAATAATTTATCAGCAATAGGAAAACTACAAAGAAGGGAACAATACAAATCAGGTTGCATTCATTCTGACCTAAAGACATAGGCTTCAGGTGCTGAGTTCATTTGAATCACATATAAATCAAAAATTTTAACTGTCTCTGTAAGGAAGTCACCATCCTCTTTCAACCTGTTTCCAACACAATGGTCTTCCACTAGGTCAAACCAAAAGTTTTACCCAAACCACCTGGTAAGCACCTGGTAGCATAATCCTTTGGCTTTGGCCCCTCCTTGCCATTAGTCAAATTCCTTGAATTCTGAGAAATCATCCAAATTTTGCTGATGGAAGATTTTCAAGTCTCATCTCCCTACTGAATCAATCACTATCTTACTTTTCAAGATTGACATATGGTCTTTAATAATATTCACATACAGATGAACAGAATCTCTGGTCTGATAATTATGATTAACTTTTGTGTTTTTTGGAAGAGTAAATTTAGGCCAAAAAGAGGTAACTAACTTGCACTCAGACATGTCGATATGGATGATGTCAGAGGAGGCCTTGAACTTGGCTCTACTTACTCCTGGTCCTGTGCCTTTCCCACTCTTTCATGTTCCCCCCTTTCCTTTTTCTCTTTTTAAACTGCAGCAATCTGAATCATCTAGAAGGTAGTACAAGATGCTCAAGAGAATTCAGAGCCATATTTATTTGCCAGCAATCACCTGTCTTTCTAAAAGCTGAGATAAAGTCTTATACAGTAGCATTTAAATGTTGAAAATTGTTTTGCTAGACTCAAGGAAATTTATAGTTACTTTTCATTAAAAATTTCCATTGCAGACACTTCTCCAAAGAAGGCATACAAATGGCTAATGGACACATGAAAAAATGTTTAACATCACTAATCATCAGGGAAATGCAAATCAAAACCACAATGAGGTACCACCTTATACAAGTTAGAATGGCAAAAATTAACAAGACAGAAAAAAAAAGTGTCAGCAAGGATGTGGAGAAAGGGGAACACTTTTATACTAGTGGTGGGAGTGCAAGCTGGTGCAGCCACTCTGGAAAACAGTATGGAGGTTCCTCAAGATGTTAAAAATAGAGCTACCCTATGACCCAGCAATTGCTCTACTTGGTATTTACCACAATGATACAGACACAGTAAAAGGAAGGGGTAATGCACCCCAATGTTCATAGCATCTATGTCCACAATAGACAAACTGTGGAAGGAGCTGAGATGTCCTTCAACAGATGAATGGATAAAGATGATGTGGTCCATATATACAATGGAATATTACTCAGCCATCAGAAAGGATGAATACCTACCATTTGCTTTGACATGGATGGAACTGGAGGGGATTATGCTATATGAAATAAATCAAGCAGAGAAAGACAATTATCATATGGTTTCACTCATATGTGGAATGTAAGGAATAGCACAGAGAACCATAGGGGAAGGGAGGGAAAACTGAGAAATCTGAGAGGGAGACAAACCATCAGAGACTCTGGACTTCAGGAACCAAACTGAAGGTTACAGAAGGAGGGGGTGGGGGATGGTGTAACTAGGTGATAGGTATTAAGGAGGGCACGTGTGGTGATGAGTACTGAGGATTATACACAACTAATGAATCATTGAACACTACATCAAAAACTAATGATGCACCATATGCTGGCTAAATTAATTTAATAATAAAAAAATAATAAAATAAAATGAAAACATAAAATAAAAATTTCTGTTGTAAACAAAATATTAAAATGAGTACTGCTACATAATGGACAGACATGTTACCAAAAACCTTATACACAATGAATATCACGCCCATTACAAAATCAAATCTAAAAGGAGTTAGATTAGGGATAATCTGAAATCTCAGAAATTATGGTTAATCTGGTAAGGAGAAAAGGGACAAGTAATTAATATTATTTAAGAATATTTATGTTGTCCCAGAAGAGTAGAGAGAATTTTTGTCATTTGGCTCAGTTAATCCTAAAACAAAAGGCAATCCTGAAATTTCAGTCACTAATTCTTATGACCTCATTTTTAAAATCTCAACATGTATCATTAAATATAAGCAAGCATTGTTAACAAATGTCACAGCAGAGAGCCACACTATAATAAAGTATAATTCATATTGAACATTACGAACTTTTCTAAAAATTCTTAAAAACATGGCATTTAGTTTGTTCAAGATTGTAGAATTTGCAATCAAAACATCTTTCAGTTTCAAACGTTTTTCTTTCTATATATCTTCTTATAATATTTTGATCTAAGTTGCTTTATTTGTTGGCACTGCCAGCAATTTATCAATATTGTTACCATTATGGTAATATTTTGGGGGTTTTACCCATTACAAAGTCCCTTCTGAATTCTTCACCAACCAAAGCATTTCCAAAGGCTCCAGGTTAGTCCTGGTGATTCGCAGCATTTATTCATCAGCGAGGCATTGTTTTTAAAACACCATGGTACTCTGAGTCCTCTAAGTGAAGATGAGCTCCTCGCCTTTCACAATCCTTGGGAACAAAGTGAAACATCTAAATTACTTAGAAGGCTATAGATGTAAGGACAAGGAGGGGGAAGTGAGCAGTAAAATCCTGTGGAAGGAACACTGGACAGGAAGCTATTAGACCATGTCTGAGGCCTAACTCTATCATTATCAAGGTGTATATCCTCTAGCATGTTAACTTCTACAGATCTTCATTCTAATGTTAGAAAAGAAGAAAAGTTTAAAATCAATGACCTCATTTTCACCTTCAGAATCTATAAGAAGACCCAAGCAAACTCAAAATAGAAGGGAGAAAATAGTACAGATCAGGTTAAAAAAAAAAAAAATGACATGGAAAATAAGCAAACCACAGGAAAAGTGTGAAAACCTAACAGTTTGTTCTCTGAAAGATCAGCAAAATTGAAAACACCTAGCTAGTCTGGTCAAGTGAACAAAGGGAGAGCACGTAAATTCCTAACAACAGGAAAAAAGGTAGAGTTGTACCTCCAGATCCTGTTGAGATAACAATAAGAATATTAAAAACAATGTTATACACCAAATTCAACATTGAACATTGAGCTGAAATGGACATATTCTTTAAAAAACAAAATTTACTAAAACTGACAAAGATGAAGCAGAATATCTGAATATTTTTATACTTATCAAAAAATTAATTTGGAGTTTAAATTGGTCCACAGAGAAAACTCCATGCAATGATTGTTTTACTACAGAAATTTTTCCAGCATTTAATGAAGGAATAACACTAATTTTAAATAAACTCTCATTAAACAGGGAAAGAAAAAACATTCTATACTTATCTATGAAGGCAGCATGATCCTGATATAAAAAAATGAAAAAGATATTTCAAAAAGAAGACTTCAGATCAGTAACACTCAAAGTCTCTTTAATTTAATCTAGCCATATAAAAAATAATAACAATACATCAAAATCAAGTGAGGTTTATTTCACAAATGCCAGATTGGCAGAACACTTGAAAATATGTCAATGTGATTCTTTCTATTAATAGTATAAAAGAGAAAAGTGTTATGAACATTTTGATAGATCCAGAAAAAAATTTCAAGAAATTCAACATCAATTCATGATTAAAAATAAAATAGTCTCAAAGAACCAAGAAAGAAATATCCTGATCAAGAGCATCTGCAAAAAACCTACAGCTGACATCATGTTTTATGATGAAGTATTAATGCTTTCCCCCAAAGTTATGAAACAAGAAAACAATATCCTTTCTCAAAACTTCTATTTGACATTGTACTGATAGTTGCAACCATTGCAGTAAGTTAATAAAAAGGAATAAAAGTCACAACCATCAGAAACAAAGAAGTAATGTTGTCACTACATGGTAGTGGTATAACTGTTTATGTAGAAAATCCTAACAGAATTGAAAAAAAAAAAAACTACCAGGAACTAATATAGGAATTTAGCAAGGTTGGGAGATAAAAGGCTAATATAAGCAATTGTATGGAAATAAGATTAGAAAAGATAAAGATTTTTATTTATTTATTTAATTATTTGAGCGACAGAGGAAGTGAGAGAAAGCATGAGTGGAGGTGGGGAGAAGCAGAGGGAGAGGAAGAAGCAGACTCCCAGCTGATCAGGGAGCCCAATGCAGGGTTCAATCCCAGGACTCTGGGATCATGACCTAAGCCAAGGTGCTTAACTAGCTGAGCCACCCATGCACCCCAGAAAAAACAATTTCTTACTATTATAAAATCAGATAAAATATTTAGGAATAAAACAATATAAAATAAAATCCTCTACACTCAAAACAATAAATTATTCCTGGAAGAAATTAAAGAAAAGCAAAAGAAATAAAGAAATACATAATTTTAATGGAATTAAAGTCTCAATATTGTTAAGACATAATTCCTTCTCTAAAGAATCCATTCCATCATAATCCTGCAGTCATTCTGATTTTTTACAGAAATATAAAGAACCATGAACTCATAGCAATATATTTACAAAAGAGTGATGTAGAAGAAATTTCACTACCAGATTTCTAAGCTTAAAGCTAGAGTAACAAAGACAGATCAACAGACATGATCAATAAGTATATCAATGAAACAAAATAGAGAACCTATATGTAGACCCATAC
This sequence comes from Mustela erminea, assembly GCF_009829155.1. NCBI lineage: Eukaryota > Metazoa > Chordata > Mammalia > Carnivora > Mustelidae > Mustela > Mustela erminea. The sequence goes on along the minus strand of NC_045616.1, from coordinate 16,590,573 downwards.
CTCTAAGATCAATTGGTGTTTAACAATCATGCCAAAGTAATTCAAAGGGGGAAAAGAATATTTTCAATAAAGGGACCTAGAATAAGTGGATACCATAGTTTCAGAAAAGAACACAAGTCCCAACCTCATACCAACACATAATAAAATTAATTTAAGTAGACCATAGATCTAGAAATAAAAGCTGTAACAATTTTAGAAAAAAACAATATCTTTGAAACTTAGAGGTAAGCAAAGATTTCATAAATAGGAAGCAGAAAGCAGTAATTATAAAAGAAAAACCTGATCAATTAGACTTTATCAAAATAAGAAGTTTTGGCTCAACAATGGATTAGCAAAAATGAATACACACACTGGGGAAAAAAACAAATGCACAAAGGACAGCCAGACAGAATATAAAAGAACTCCTGTAACTCAATAATAAAAAAATAAACAATCTAACAAAAAAAGGGCAAATCATTTGCAATGATTTCACAAAGTAAGATAAACAAATAGCCAAGAAACTCATTTAAAAGCACTCAGTATCTAAGGTACGATTATTAGAAAGTAGTCAGACTTTTGGAAGACTATTGGAAAGACAGCAGTACTGTAATAGCATTGTATGGTGGCAGACAGCAGCTACACTGGCGGTGAGCACAGCATAATGTGTAGAGTTGCTGAATCACTATGTTGCACACTTGAAACCAATGTAACACTGTGTATCAACTATACTTTTTTTAAAAAAAAGTACCCAGGGGCGCCTAGGTGGCTCAGTGGGTTAAGCCGCTGCCTTCGGCTCAGGTCATGATCTCAGGATCCTGGGATCGAGTCCCGCATCGGGATCTCTGCTCAGCAGGGAGCCTGCTTCCCTCTCTCTCTCTCTGCCTGCCTATCTGTCTGCTGTGAACTCTCTCTGTCAAATAAATAAATAAAATCTTTAAAATAAATAAATAAATAAAAAATAAAAATAAAAAAAAAGTACCCAGTATTTTATTCGTCAAGAAAATGCAAATTAAAAGTGAAAGGAGATATCAATACATTTAAAGCCAAATAGCTAAAATTAAAGACTCGCAAAACCAAAAGTTAGCAAGGAAGTGCATTACCTCAAACTGTCATGCAAATGATACAACCATTCTGGAGGAAGTTTCTGAAAGTTTCTGAACAACTAACTATACTAATTATAAAAACACGTGTACTTTATGACCAAGCAGTTTCAGCACTAAGTATTTACTCAAGAGAAAAAAAGTTATATCCACAAAAGACTTAAATGAAGCATGCATAGCAATTTTTTTAATTTCTTTTAGCGTAACAGAATTCATTGTTTTTGCACCACCCCCAGTGCTTCATGCATAGCAATTTTATTCATACAATCAAAACCTGGAAATGACCAAAGTGTCCATTAATAAGAGAATAGATAAACTGATATATTCATACAAAGGAATACTATTCAAAAACAAAAACAAAAAAAAAAACAGAGTACTGATAAAAGTAGCATGGTGTTAGATCTCAAAAACATTATACTGATGGAAATAAGTGTTAAACAAAAAAGCACATATGGCATAACTCCATTGATGTGAAGTTCTAGAACTGGCAAAGGAGCTGGACAAATTCAGATCAGTGGTTGTCTCTGAAAGGTTTGTGGGGAAATTTCCTGGGAAATGGGTTGAGGGAACTTTCTGGGGTGATAGCAATGTTCTGTATCTTATTAGGGATTTGCGTTGCAGAGATATATGCATTGCTGGAACTTATCTAGCAATAAATGTCAACATTGTGCATTTGGTATCCTTAAACTTTGTGCATTAACTATATATAAGTTTAACCTTAAAAAAAGAACCATAAAAATATGCACACTAATGTACAGTGGTGTTGGTATTGTACTGAGTCTGTAATTTATTTTACAATGAATCAAAAATACAGTAAGTTGATGGATATATAGAAACAAAGATGTATGGATAGTTGTGTGATAAGGTCAGTATAAGGACAGTTTTATAGTTAATGTACTAGTTTTCACTGAAAAACTTTTGACCTTTCTGTATCTTTGGAAAATTTTAGAGAAAATATCAGAAAAAATATGGTTAAGACCTACTTGACTTGGAAGGTAAAGTCATGAATTTGATAAATTTTCAGGAACCCTTCTATCCTCCTGTATTTTTTTCTTCAAATCAATCAGAATGGCAGTAATCATTTAGAGATGTTTGCTTTCAGAATACACAATATTCATTTCAATTTTTTAGCCTTGTTCACATATTAGATTTTCTCCATTTAAATCTGTAGTCCATTTGTTTTCTACAAATTCTGTAAATAATGTTGCAGAGCCTAAAATACAGAATGATAACCTAATAGCTTTCTTAGAGAATAATCTTAATATTTAAGGAATATATGCAGATTTTGGTCAAGGGATGGTAGTAGTTCAGAAACCAATTTTGACAGTAAAAATGAAATGGTGATGTCTTGAGATCATTTCTATCAAAGATAAGCCTTGTAATTTCTATATGAAAAGAGGGCCTAGGGTGGTGGGGTTATGGACATTGGGGAGGGTATATGCTATGGTGAGTGCTGTGAAGTGTGTAAGCCTGACGATTCACAGACCTGTACCCTGGGGCTAATAATACATTATATGTTAATAAAAAATAAAAAGAAAGAAAAGAGGGCCTAATTCTACCAAGAAGAAAATTAGTTCTGGTGAAACATTTTAAGTGGTAGTGACATTGGAAATTATAGGTCAAATATTTACTTTGTGTATTTTTTATTGGTTTTCTTTTTTAGAGAAGGAGTCTTTTTCTATTTTAGATTTGAGAGAGAGAGCATGTGTGCAAGTGGGTGGGGGAGGGGAAGGCGGTAGCAGAAGGAGAAAAGGGGAAGAATACTCAAGCAGACTCCCTGTTGAGTGCAGAGCCTGATGTGGGGATTAATCCCAAGACCTTGAGATCATGACCTGAGCTGAAATCAAGACAGTTAACCAACTGAGCCACCCAGGCGCTATTAAAACATTTATTTTGGATGGCATTATGCTTGACACTGTCGTCAATAGCCAGAGTGAAATAAAATTGAAATTAAAATTGTGTTACCTTTAGTAAAAAAAAAAAAAAAAAAAAAAAAAATTAAAATAATGGCAATGAAGGAGAGAGTCCCATCCCAGTAATTAGGACATGAATGGTTATAGAACTTCCCAGAATTACAGCCTTCTTTAGCTGATTTAAAATCAATGAATGTAAGAGCTTATTTGAGCAGGTAACTCCTCTCACTTTTTGGATCCTAACTCAAACAAATGGATTTTAAAATGACATTTCTGATATGACTGGAGACATATTAATAGACTGAGTCTTGGGTGACATTAAGGAATTATTGCTTGTGTGTGTGTGTGTGTGTGTGTGTGTGTGTGTGTGTGTGTGTGTGATAATGGCATTTGGTAATCTTCAAAACAAAATCCCCACTGTCAAAATAGTATAAAATGTCTGATAGCTATTTCCCTAGTCCGATTTACTGGTGGAGATCCCACAAATACAGTCGGGTAGCTTTGATGTGTGTAGAGATGTTCTGGTGCACCAGCCAGATCCTTGCTTCAGGACCAAGCCACTCATTTCCCCAGCTGTGGGAGGGCTGGCTGCTGACAACCCACAGCTGAGTCCCTCCGTGGAAACCGATCCCCACTGAAAGCCCTGCCTAGCCTAAGGTTACACAACCCCCTTTGGGGAAGCTCACATTCAACGACTGATTGATGACGGAAGACAAAACCCATCTCCTTGCTTTAACTGGGGACAATTCTAAAAATCCATCTCAGATTAAAGCTCCCTGTAGGACTGGTTTGGCTTCTGTTACAACTGCATCTAAGGTCAACTCCTGCTTCCCTCACTCAATTAAAAGTATTGCTCCCAAGAACAGTCTCCACCCATGCATATCAATCATTTCAGAGTCTGTTTTAGAGTTCTAAGATAGCCTAAAACAGGACACAAAAAGTAGCAACAGTGTTACTTGATAGATTGTCCCAAAAAAAAAAGAAAGAAAGAAAAAGAAAAAAAAAAAAACTCTTCCTCTTCAAAACAGAAAGAGAGCAAAGCCAATACTCTGTCCTCCACTTGGCTGTGACGACCCTTTCCTTCCCACCACCAGTCATAATCAGCCACTAGGGCCTTTTTCTGCAGGAATTCCAGCTGCCAAATTCATTCCAGTACCTCTTCAGGGTCATGGACAAGCATCCAGAATGTTTCCCAGTCCCAAAACTGAGAGGAAACCTTTAACTGCCCCTTAGCTGCTTCCCACGACACAGTGAGATGTCCTGAGTTCCAACATCCTAGGGAGGGACAATCAATTTGGTTGAAGCAGAGAAATTTAACAGTTCATGCCAAGCTAGAGCAAACCTCCAATCTTCATTTCTTTCAGGATTCAAGATACTCTCTGTCAATCACTTCAGGCCAAGTATGCTTCTCCAACATCTACCCCAAAAACCTTACACTGTGAGATCAGGAATGGAGTCTGTAAAAGGCCTGAAGATAGAGGCCCTCAACCCCAGGGGTTGATGACAGTCCTAGCCTTTTGTGAAAATACTACCTCTGACTTCTTTGCTTAAATGTCCTACAGCGTGACTGCTTTCCAAAAACATATTTCACACAATCTCTTCTGTTTCTTCATCATAATATTGTTTTATCATCAGATCTACATGAAAATAATTGGACAAATAAAATTGTTTTTATTTTCATATGGCATGATGACATATGTAGATAATCCTAAGAAATCTATAAAAACATATAACTAAGGAGGAAATGTGGAGGGGAGTGACAGGATATAAGGTCAATGTACAAAAAATCAGTAGTATCTTTTACAAGCTAGCAACAGACAATTAGAAAAATAAAATTAAAAATTCATTTCATTTATAATAGCATAAAAACCATAAAATATTTAAAGAGCATTTGTGTTTTAAAAACCATAAAATATTTAGAAGTAAAGTCATGCATACCTCTAATATTGCTAGCAAAATTAAAGAATAGAAATAAATGGATAGATATATTGTGTTCATGGCTTAGAAGATCCAGTGCTATTCAGATGTCATTCTTCCCAATTAATATTTCAACAGACAGTTTTTATAGAAATTAATAAGCTGACTCAACATACATATAGAAATGGACAGGTTGTAAAAAATTAGAATTAATCCTAGAAAGACTAAATTCAAGACTTTTTATAAAGCATCACTAATCAAGAAGTCAGGTATTCATATATTAAGTGACAAATAAAATAGGAGAGTACAGATATAGACTTACACAATAAGTTGACTTTCACTAAAAGTGCTAAAGCAAAGTACTTTCAACAAATGGTGTAGGAACAACTGGATATAAATACAGAAAAAAGATGAATCCTGATCCCTACCTCACACCATAAAAAAATATGAATTCAGGGTGGAAAATAGACTCAAATGAGAAAACGAAAACTATTAAACCGTTAAATAAAAACAAAGGAAGTTAACCTCTTGAACCAGGAGTGGGCAAATATTCCTTACTTCAGAAACACAAAAGAGTAAACATAAAAAAGCGTAAAATACGTCTCATCAAATTAAAAACTTCTCCTATAAGGATGCTATTAAGGAAACAAATATAGTGAATTCATTTATCAAAATTACACAGCTGAGATTTATGCATTACAATGTTAGTAAATTTTACCTATAAAAGAAATAACTATTTAATAAATGTGAAAGTTTAAATAATTGAAAGGTGTCACTCTAGCAGAATTTCTCAGAGAGAGCTATCTTATCCCAACCTTCAGCTGGAGTTTTCAAGCTCAACCTAAATATTCAATTGAGATAATAACAGACTTTCAGTGTCTGTCTGTGTGTGTGTGCGCGTGCGCGAGCTTGTGTGTTTATGTGTAAAATCTTCCTTATCCAACATTATTCAAATTTCTCTTTTCTCTACCTCATTATAAACACAAATATATATATAATATATATAATGTATAAGATATAGTATGCATTTATAATTTATATATGAATTATATTCTGACAATTACCATGAACCACTTAAATTAATTTCTTCAGGGAAAAATAAAGCATTAGCTTCCTCTCTTTCTTGATATACACTAATGTTTTAAAATTCTTTTAAAGAAAATGTATGCTTTTCTTCACTGATTCAAAAAAAAAAAAATCCTTTAAACAGTATCTTCAGTTCTCATCACGAGGACCGAAATAATTTTTTTCTTTGTTCTTTTCATATCTATACAAGATGATAGATGTTAACTAAACTTACTGTGGTCATCATTTGCCAATATAGGTAAGTCCAACCACTTTGATATACATCTGAAACGTACACTGTATTGTGTGTCAACTACATCTCAATTAAACTGGAAAAACCATAATATTTTCCATATTTTCTATTACTTTCTAATCCATGTCACAATTCAAAATTACCATCTAATTCCATGTCACAATTCAAAAACTGTATCTGGATAACCAGGTTTTTGAGGTGAAATGGTAGTTTTAAGCACATCCACTATGTTAAACTAAGGAGGGGGAAAATATCGCATATCATGATTAGCCCCTTCAATAAAACTCAAGTGTGTAAAGCTAACTTTCAATCTAGAAAGAAAACTTACTTGTTCCTCTCTCATTATGTAGCAGTTATAATATTTCAATATTAATTACAGGAATATAAAGAAATACAGTTAACACAAAGGTTTTTGTCATTGATGAAAAGCAAAAAGCAAACAAAAACAAGACAACTAACTGGGAGAAGATATTTATTTGCAAATGATGTATCTGAAAAGGAGTTAATATCCCAAATATGTCAAGAATTTATACAACTCAACTCCAAAAAAAAAAAAAAAATCCAAATAAAAAATGGGCAGAGGCCCTGAATGGACATTTTTCCAAAGAAGACATGGAGGTGGCCAACAGACATGAAAAGATGCCCAGCATCGCTCATCATCAGGGAAACATAAATCAGAATTACAGTGAAGGACCACCTCACACCAGTCAGAATAGCTACCATCAAAAAGACGAGAAATTCAAGTGTTGGCAAAGATGTGGAGAAAAGGAAATCCTCATGTGTTGTTAGTGAGAATGTAAATCGGTGCAGCCACTGTGGAAAAGAATATGGAGTTTCCTCATAAAATTAAAAAAAGAACTATCAAATGATCCCGCAATTCCATTTCTGAGTGTTTATCCATCAAAAAAAACAAAAACACTAGTTCAAAAAGTTATGCATTCCTCTGCTTATTTCAACCTTATTTATAATAGCCAAGATATAATAGCCAAGGAACCTAAGTGTCTATCAATAGATGAGTGGATAAAGAAGATGTGGTACACACACACACACACACACACACACCCCAATATCACTCAGCCATAAAAAAGAATGAAATCGTCCTCTATGACAACAGGGATGGACCTAGAGCGTATTATGTTACATGAAGTGAGTCAGACAGAAAAAGAAAAATGCCATATGATATTACACGTGGAATCTAAACAACAAAGCAAAGAAAGAAAATACAAACCGACTCTTAATTATAGAAAACAAATTGGTGATTGCCAGAGGGGAGGGAGGGAGGAGGATGGGAAAGTGGGGAAAGGGGATTAAGAGGTAGGAACTTCCGGTTTGGGCATAAGTAAGCCACAAAATGTAAAGTACAGCATAGGGTGTAGGGTATAGGGTAGGGGCTCTGCCCCTACTTCCCCCACCCCCACATGACCTCGGGGCAGCCTCTGTTATCCAGTCCTTCCATCCCTTCCCCCCCTCCCCACCTTGGGAGCTCAGCGGCTGTCAGTGCTCCTCATCATCACCAATTAAGAGACAAGTATCAATTCTGAGACTCAGCTTATTATAAGCCCAGCTCTACACTCAAGAAAAAAGGGATCAGAAAGCCTTAGCGGAGCTTGGCATCTGCCACTCAAACATGAAAAAGGCCAGTGGACCCCTGGATAAGTGGAGGGTGACATGGGAACGTGGGGGCTGGTGCTACTGTGACTGCTGCGTAATAAAGTGCTGGTGGCAAAATAAAATAAAATAAATTATGATCATAACAAATTTTATGATCACAGATGGTTACTACACTTATCTTGGAGAGCATTTTGAAATGCATATAAATGTTGACCCACCATGTAGTATATGTGAAACTAACGTAATATTGCATGTCAACTCCTCTCCCATTTTCTAAAAGTTGAAAACAAACACTGGTCATTCGAATTTACTATGAATTTCCTCTTGACCAGAGTAAAATGACTGCTCTCATTTCTATTTTCTTTATATTAATCTTACACTTATAATGATTTTTTTATTATGATTCATATGTTTCCCTCATAATGGGGGAATACATTCCCATTATTTCTTATTTTCCGTAAAGTTGCTGACACATATTTAGAACTTAAACCAAAGTCTTTGAAACCTCTTTATCATCAATGGAGATATTAACCCTTTTGGTAGCAACTTTGTTTTCATTTCTGTTTGGCAATTCCTGCCAAGGATTTGTGTCAAATATATTATATTGGATAAAAAGTTCTGACATTAGCCACAGTGGGTGAGTATAATAATTTAACAAATTCTGATTTGATGTGAAATACGGACCAGATGCAAAAAACTCAATTTAAAGATTTTTCTTTTCTTTTCTTTTCTTTTTTTCCTGCTTTCTCACACTCACATTTGGACAGAGACAAACCTCTTTGCTTCAGCAAAGTTTGCTCAGACAATGTCTCAGACCCATTCAGACCAATCCTGCTGTCACCCACTTAGGTTTTTAAGAGTGCAAAGCTTTAAATTGCTTATTTCATCTCATATGTTTATAAATAATGTATGTCCATTTCCTACTATCACCTGCTGCTTAATGAGTTCTAAAGATTTTTTATAAAGAGAAGTGAATACATTTATTCTATGTGACAAGTTAACTCATTTTGCAGATCATTTATGCTTGGTGTAGGCGCCACTGGCCATGAAAGCCACCAAAGAAGAGTCATTTCAAAATAATTCTGAGACAGTGACCTCACCGGTACGGATAGCAAATGTCGGAGAACTTTCCTATGAAGACCTTTCAAAGCAACAAAACTTCAAACCTGGTCTTTGTCCTATTCCAAAACTCCAACGAAACACCAACTACTTCAATTACTGAGAAAGAAATAGTTCTTCAATTATAAAGAAAGATGCATTTACAGGTAAATGCTTGCTTTTCTTCATAAATTTGTCCTTTCCAACTTTGATGGAGCCTTCAGATGCGCATAAAAACAGTGTTAAACTACCCTGTGATATTAATATAATAGTGGCTTAGAAACAATATTTTTACAAGGAACTTTGCTTTTTTTTTTTTTTAATTTATTTTCAGCGTAACAGTATTCATTGTTTTTGTACCACACCCAGTGCTCCATGTAATCCGTGCCCTCTCCAATACCCACCACCTGGTTCCCTCAACCTCCCACCCCCCGCCCCTTCAAAACCCTCAGATTGTTTTTCAGAGTCCATAAGTCTCTCATGGTTCACCTCCCCTTCCAATTTCCCTCAACTCCCTTCTCCTCTCTAACTCCCCTGTCCTCCATGCTATTTGTTATGCTCCACAAATATATGAAACCATATGATAATTGACTCTCTCTGCTTGACTTATTTCACTCAGCATAATCTCTTCCAGTCCCGTCAATGTTGATACAAATGTTGGCTATTCATCCTTTCTGATGGAGGCATAATGCTCCATAGTGTATATGGACCAGATCTTCCTTATCCATTTATCCGTTGAAGGGCATCTTGGTTCTTTCCACAGTTTGGCTTTGTTTTTATTTAAAAATAAACAGACGGGATGCCTGGGTGGCTCAGCTGGTTGAGGGGCTGACTCTTGATTTCAGCTTGGGTCATGATCTCAGGGTCGGGAGATCGAGCCCCACATTGGGTTCTGCGCTCAGTGAAGGAGGGGAGGTCTGCTTGGGATTCTCTCTCTCTCTCACTCTGCAACCCCCCTAAAATAAATAAGTCTATAAAATAATTAAGTAAGTAAGTAAGTAAGTAAAGTGAGAACAAGAAGGCTGATATTTCTCTTTTAAAATTATCAAAATAACACATGCGCTTGTTTAAATGCAAAGTCCCACAAAGTCACTGTGTATAAGGAGAAATATACTTATTTGGGATTGTAAATATTGTCTGAAATGTACTGCCAGCTATAATTGTGACCATAAAATAATAGAGTAAATATGAAATACAGCAAAGTTTGTTTCTGGACAAAATAAGACTTGGTAGCAGTGACTGAGTCAATTTCCTTATGGCAACCATGGGCTCAAGTTGAGACTCGAAGGGAAAAAAATGTCCATATTAGACCTGGGACATGGGAAGAGCAGTACCGTGTGATAAATGGGTCCAAACGATTTTACCATTTCTTGTTTAACATCTCTCTTACATTCCATTTTGTTTGATCATTATTTGCCCACAGAGTGTACCCATCTGGGCATTTGAGGCAAAAGATACATGGATGACATGCTTTGACCTTCAGAAGTCATCTTCAGTTTTCTTAAAAATACATTTAATAGTCTGAAGGAAATGGGGGAAAGTTGGATTGATGAAAGAGACAAATATAAATGTTCAGAGCTATTTCTCGTGTTTTGTTTCATTGAAATATTATGACTTCCTCGAAGGTAAAATCCGTATTTTTATATCTTTGTATAGTATCTGATGTGAGAAGGTAGTATTTGATTTTTTTGAAGCATTTAATAAAATAAAATTTCAAAGATTCACTTTAGACATTAAAGAGTAAGGCTTATTTAATGTTGCAAACATCCTCTCTGAGGAAATAGGAGGCTAGTGTTGCTGTAAAGGTAGTGATTTGGGGGTGGGGGGGGATGAACCAAGGACAGCTTAAGAGGAAGATGTTTGGCATTTTCTTTTAGAAGTTTAAACACCATCTCAAAGTGAGCAGGGCAGATTTTCAACATAAAGAAAGTACAGTGTACTGAAAAGAGCTTGAGCACTTCTCCCTGTGACATTAGGCTCAGTATTCATCTACTCTGAGCCTCTGTTTTCTAAAGACAATGTTCTCTGCTTGAAAGCATCATGGAGAGGAGAGGAGGTCATCTGAGTAAAGCACTGTAGGCATCCAAGAAATGAAAGCTATGGTACTTTTGGTGCTAAGTCAGAGAGTCCTTGAGGACTCTTGGTAAATCTTATAACCTGCATGGTATAAAGGATGGTCCTTGCGACCAATATCATATGGCAGATGTGATGCTCTGTCACTTCCTATTGGTTATAAAGAATGTGGGCTTTTGTCTTTTCTCTTTTAAAGATTTTATTTATTTATTTGACAGAGAGAGAGAGAGAGCACAAGCATGGTGAGCTGTGGAGGGAGAGGGAGAAGGAGGCTCCCCATTGAGCAGGAAGCCTGATTCACAGCTAAATCCTAGGATCCTGGGATCATGACCTGAACTGAAGGCAGACACTTAACCAACTGAGCCACCCAGGGGCCCCAAGACTGTGGCTTCTATCTTAAGTATTGTCTTGTTCTCTCCTCCTTTTCTCGTTATCACACTAAGGGTGAATGCTAGTTCCCCAGCTGTGATCAAACCCAGGAAGAAGAACACACACAAAGGAGGTCTCCAGCCAATAGCTAGCAAGGCACAGAGGCATGCCAACATCCATAGGACTGATCTTGGGCAGATTCTCCAGCTCCAAGTGAGGCTTGAGACCTGCAGCCCCAGCAACTACTAAAACCTTGACAGAGAATCCAAGTCAGAACCATCTGGTAAAGCCACATCCACATTTCCAATCTTCAATCACTGAGAGATAATAAATGTTTATTGCTTTAAACTATTGGGTTTGGGGGGGGGCAATTTCTTATGCAGCAATGGATAACAAATACGGTTTCCTAAAGTCTATGTTCTCTTAGATATCTAGGAGAAATCTCAACAAGCCTACAGACACTAACGTCTTTGCATTCAGACTCCAAGGACTAAACCACTTCCAAACTACCTCTTAGAACTACTACCAGAATTAGAAATGATAGAAGAAACAGGAAAGAAAAGAGAATTCACTTGCCAAGTATTTCTGGTCATAAGTCAGAAGATACATCAAGTCCGAACACAAATATACAGCCACAGGACATGACCTCAACAAAACGACAAATGAAACCCTCGCTCCACGACCTAAATTTCAGAGTGAGGTAAAACGCAAGGGGAAATTAACTGCGGTATTTTTGGAAGTGTTAAGAGGAAGCACTTAAAAGTATCAAAAGAATAGTGTTATATGAAGCGAAGAGAAGCCCACTTAGAGACTCAATGAATTGAAGCGGGAAGTTTTATTCATTTAAGATGTTCCTCTCACAAGGGAGACATAAACAGAACAAGCTTTCGAGGAGGAAGAGGTGATTGTATCCGGAATTTTTCATCCACAGCTTTTGGTAATCCTCTAAAAGCTTTGAAAATTGTTTTACTTCCATAGAAACGGTCTTTAACATGCCGGATCACAGAGAGTTTCTCCCGCAATGTAACGTGATGACACAGGTGTGCTGCGTGTGAGTTCACTTATCTTCAGAGGCACACATTCAACCACACAATGAAGCAAATCAGACCAAAGTGGAAAGCAACTGCCAGACAGAAAATAGTTTATGGAACTGTCATTTGCCTTCCCTCCATCAGTTTATTTTAAGTATTAACTTACGAGTGAAGTGAGCCTCTGTGGAAGCCCAAAGACAGAGATGTCAAGAAGTCTGTATATTTCTTATTTAAATGCTGACAAAAATATAAAAGACATGTTACTAGTTGATTTTGGTGTGGCTATTTATTTACCTTCATTTTCTTCCTCAGTGGAGGGAAATGGGCAAGGACTAGACAGCGTCCAAAAGGAGTCACCTGGGGGCACTTGGCTGGCTCAGTCAGTACAGCATGTGACTCTTGATCTCAGGCTTATGAGTTCGAGCCCCAGGTTGGGTATGGAGCCTGCTTAAAATAAAAACTTTAAAATATATATTTTAAAAATATGTTGGGGGTGCCTGAGTGGCTCAGTTGTTTAAACGTTTGCCTTCCCCTCAGGTCATGATCTCAGGCTCCTGGGATTGAGCACCCCCATGAGGCTCCTTGCTCAGTGGGGAATCTGCTTCTCCCCCGACACTCCTTCTGCCTGTCACTCTCCCTGCTTGTGTTCTCTCTATCAAATAAATAAAATCTTAAAAATATATATATGCTGGACTGTTTAAAAAAAACAAGAGAGTGGCATTTAAGGTTTCATTGTCTTTCACAACTGAATGAAAAAGACTATCATGTATTAAAATTGCAAAGGCAGGGACGCCTGGGTGGCTCAGTGGGTTAAAGCCTCTGCTTTCCGCTCAGGTCATGATCTCAGGGTCCTGGGATTGAGCCCCACATCAGGCTCTTTGCTCAGCAGGGAGCCTGCTTCCCCCCCTCTCTCTGTCTCCCTCTCTACCTACCTGTGTTCTCTCTGTCAAATAAAGAAATAAAATCTTTAAAAAAAAATTACAAAGGTATTCTCTGTTTGATAGGCTTCTCTAAAATGGATAGATTTCTGCCCTTGGATCATAACCTATGCTGTTTTGCAAAGATCTCAAATGTATTTTTTCAAAACATTTTATTTAATCCAATGTCTAACTGATCATAATTATTCCTTTCCTTCTCTGGTCTTTTCTTTTTTTAAGAAAAGAACATTCTCAATAAAATATAAAAACAGAAGAGCAGAATAAGTTACATCTTGATTAATTACCTCATTTTAACTTTGGAAGTAATTCTAGGTTTCCACTGAGTTAGCACAATTTTAATTAAAGCACTTCAGGAAAAAACTCTAATTATTATTGTTAATGGCTTTGACTTACTAATGGTCTATTTTTCAGGGCCTATTTTAGCACTTTGTATCATGTATCATATATTCCAAAGAAACCAGTTAATGTACCAAATTTTACCTTAGGTCCCCAATAAGAGTATGCTAAAATGTCACATATTAGTAATCCATATTAATTTTCTTGGGTGGGGTGTGACATGTTAGCAGTATTAGTACCCAACATTTGGTATCTGGGATTCAATAATCCAAAGATCTTCGATGCCTGATTTCAGGGTGTGGAAAAGAGATGCAGAAATTGTGGACCACTTATTCAGTGAGTATTTCAGAGGTGGGTAAAGAAATACATTTGAAAAAAAAAAATCTGTTTCCTCTGTAAAGATGCAAAAGAATGGATAAGAGGCTGCTCTTTGGAGAAATACACGTTTCAGAGGTGCAGCAATTTACCTTCAAAAAGATAAATATTTCTGCCTATGAACAAGGAAATGTTGAAACACTATTCGGAATATTGATTAAAAGTCTAAGACTTAGTGAAGTTCCATGTGAACTCATAGACTTTTATCTTAGAGGAATGCAAATCATTTCTGTTTGGTGGAAAATAAATCCCCAGAATTTATTATTTGGCACCCTCAGTTAGCCCATTCTGTGTCTAAGATTGCTTATTAAATTGCCTATGAATTCATAGCCTCTTAAATGCCCTTCAGACCAGTCTGGCATTGTACTGGCTCCCTTATTAATTTACGTGTTGATAAAAAGTGTTTGGTATGCATTGATTTTATATTTTTCAAAGATTTTATTTATTTATTTATCTGTCGGAGAGAGAGCACAAGCAGGGAGAGCAGCAGGCAGAGGGAGAAGCAGGTTCCCTGCTGAGCAAGGAGCCTAAAGCAGGACTCGATCCCAAGACCCTGGGATCATGACTTCAGCCTAAGGCAGATGCTTAGCCAACTGACACCCAGGCATCCCTATATTTAAATGGCAGTAATGACTAATAGCTTGTAGTAGTAACAATAATAAATAATCATAGCATTGCCTTATAAATGCATCATCAAAAGCAATTGCATTCTTCTCCGTCATTTGCATGATGTTCTCTTCATGATATTTAGAATGTGAAGTTTAGAAGAGCTCTGGCCCATGTGTGATTTTATAAACTACACTTAAATATTCAACTTTACAAGCTCAAAGTCTTCCAAGCCCTGGGAAAAGCAGGCTCCATGATTATTTCATAATTTTCCTTGACACAAATGAATGACCAATTATTTCCAAATGAACAAGAAGTTAAGGGATGGGGTAATGAAAAATTTAGAATCAGACATGGTGTTAATGCTTTGTCTGCAGTGGTTCTCAACTGGGGCCATTTTTACTCTCCAAGGACACATGACAATGTCTGAAGACATGATTGGCTGCCACAACAACATGGGTGGACCACTGGCATCATGAGGGTAGAGACCCAGGTTGCTGCTAAAAATTCTACATGGTACAAGATGGTTTAAAACTTTTGTAGTGCCAGTGTTAAGAAACAGCAATCTCCAGTAGCAAGGCAAAGTGAGCAGAGAAATTAGCAGGCAGAAACAAGGGGGAAGACAGTTACAAATGAAATGCAATTCTCCCCAATAAAAACTATATATGAGAATACCATATCAGCCTAAGAAATAGTACAGCAATTACCTTTGAAACACACTCTTTTCAGGTAATATTACTTGTGATTCTGTTCAGAATTGATGTAGAACATTAAGAATAGCATATTATTGGGACGCCTGGGTGGCTCAGTTGGTTAAGCAGCTGCCTTCGGCTCAGGTCATGATCCCAGCGTCCTGGGATCGAGTCCCACATCAGGCTCCTTGCTCAGCAGGGAGCCTGCGTCTCCCTCTGCCTCTGCCTGCCATTCTGTCTGCCTGTGCTCACTCTCTCCCCCTCTCTCTCTCTGATAAATAAATAAAATCTTTAAAAAAAAAAAAAGAATAGCATATTATTTTCATTTTTCACAATAACTTCGGCAAAATGGCAAATTATATGGCAATTTGACTCAAGTATGGTTGCCCTTGTTTTATGGACTATGTTAACTCTCCAAAGAAATGAAATATTTCATAGATTTAATTTTCCTTTTACTCATTTCCTACATGAATTTTGAGGCCAACTATCTACTTTTGCCTTGGAGAATATGTGTGCTTGAGTAGACCTATATATTCTATCTGATATGAGAATTGAGAAGTTATTTCCACTACAGAATTATAAGCACTTTTTACCAGGGTTATCATGGTAAAGCCAATCCTACTAGAATCTTCTCTTTGAGCACAAAGAGATCCAACAAAATCCTCACCTTTCAAAAGCTACCATAGTCAATTGTAAATCTTATGCACTTTTGGACATACACTGGATTTTTTAAGAATCTTAAGAATTCCAAGATTCATGAGCACATTACTTTCAAGAAGAAACAAAAGTCTTTACATCCATAAGAATACAACTTAATATTGCACATTCTCAAAATCTACAGACGTAGTTATAGGCAGAAATCAACTTCCAACCCTCAGGAAAAACCTTGTGATACATGTAAGGGGTGGGGTATAAACTTTTCTGTGTGTGTTATAAGATATTAAAGTAGGAATTCCCAAAAATCGTTATCTATAGAGGAAATGATTGATAATATTTTAGTATTTTCAGAAAAACTGTAGTCTGTAATTACCTTTCTCCAAACACACATGCTGGCAAATATATACCACATGCTGGCAAAAACAAAACAAAAACAAAAACAAAAAAAAACACAAAAAATGAACAAAGAAGAAAGAAAGACAGACAGAAAGAAAGACAGACACAAATTGTATTCAATGTTAAAAGTGAACTGGCATTTGAGGGAACTAAGGATTTTAATTATTTCCCAATGGAGCATACAGCGAGACCCACAAAGCACTTTGAAGAGGTTTTGATTTCAAATCCTGGCAGGTCAAATGATAATTCCCATTCCTTGCCTTGTCTTGCCTAGGATAGGGAATCCAGTTCAGTTCATTTAATTGAGGTCTGGCAGTTTTTAGGACATCCAAAATCATCCCAAGTATGAGGTTAATACACATTAATCCATGACCAGAGAATGCGGGCCTTTTGGATCTAATGAGAAATCAGATTTCATCCAATGCTATTTTATTGTGAAGGAAAATGGCAACATTCATCTGCCAGGTCATGCCAGATACAGAGGTTTTCTGTTGCATCTGAGCAAACAGCATGCCTGAATGTAACCGAAGTCTTTGAAATATACATCAGAGCCCAAGAAAAACAGAATAAGTTCTTCCCCTGTTATGGGGTAGAGGATCTTCCATTTCAGGCAAAATTCTGTTCAGAAGTAAAGCATGCACTACTAGGAAATGTTGCATTGCAAAGTTAAAATGAGACCCAGGAAAGGTCAATTCCTATAATCTACTCTGAGTGTTCTAGTCTAGTGGATGCTAAAGTCTGGAGTGCAGCCATTACACGTCTGTTGTGTCACTGCTTGGCTTGAAAACACACTTATTGCAAAAGGCAATTCTTTAGAAACATTTTACACGTTGTTTTCTAAAGTAGCACATAAGTTTCCAGCAAAGATCATGTACCTTGGAAGCCATGACAACCATTACTAGATAATAGTGGAGGATAAAATTTGCCAACCATTCCCTGATTTTCTAAATTCATCTTCTCTTCAACACTGTGGTTTCAACTATCCTTAATTTTGAGCCACTGGAGGGGATAAAGATTTGTAGTCATAAGAAACACTCCATTAAGAAAGGCAATCTCAGGAAAAATGTATCCATTTAGAACTTGTTTGTGAAAACTAGATTTATAAAAGCTCTTTATAGTCAGAGACATTTTATAAGAGTTAAAATAAGAGACATTGTTTTCTAACTACATTCTTATTGAATTCACCATCCATTGCAAGTTACACTGATGATTTTCTCAGACCTTTTTTTGATTTGGTACTTTTAGGCAAGATCACTGGTGAAAGATAACGAATAATTTCATTAAAATACTCTGTAACATTTTGAGCACTCCTCAAGCCTCACAAGATCTAGTATAATTATTTATATTTATATAATTATTATAATTATTATAATTATAATTATTATAATTATTTCAAATATATATTATTTGAAGGTCACACAAAGAAAATTAATTGAGAGGAGAAGACCAAGATGGCAGAGGACTAGGGACCTAAATATTATCAGTTCCAGGAGTTCAGTTAGATAGTTATCAAACCATTCCGAACACCTACAAACACAACAGGAGATCAAAGGGAAGAAGAGCAACAATTCTAGGAATAGAAAGGCGACCATTTTCTGGAACATAGGATATACGGGAAGTAAATCTGAGGCAATATATGGGAAAAGAGGTTATTGGGGGAGGAGCTGGCTCCTGGCAAGCAGTGAAGCAGCAGAGCACAAAATCAGAACTGTAAGAAGTCTACTCCATGGAGGGACATGGCTCCAGAGGCTAAGTGTGAGGTGGAGCTCTCCTGGGGACAGTGTGGTCTCAGGACCCGCAGGGTCACAGAAAGATTAGGGGTGTCTGAGTGTGATAGAGCTGCCAGGTATCAGAGCAGGGAAGCCGGTTACAGAGATGGAGCCAAAAAGAAGGCTCTCAGCTTGGGGTTCCCTTAAACTGTGATCCAAGGCACAGTCAGGCCACTGCTCTTCAAGAAGGGACACCATAAGCAGTAGATCTGGGAGACTCACCTTCCCCCGGGAAGAGCAGTGGGAACATGCAGCAGGAATCTGCTGGGTTTGGAGACTCCAAACAGTGCTGTGCGCCAGAGACAGAAACGCTCAATCACAGGCTGGGTGAGCTTGGAGTGTGGCCAGAGACCAGGAGAGGGGAGTGACTGAGCGCTTTTCTCTGAGGATGCACTGAGGAGTGGGGCCCCAAGCTCTCAGCTCTTCCAGCTGGAGATTGGGAGGCCACCATCTTCATTCCCATCCTCCAAAGCTATACAGAAAGCACTCAGGGAACCAAAGGTCTGAGAGTGAACCTGCACAATTGTTTAGCCTGGCAAGGGCGGTGCAATTCCGCCTCAGACAAAGACATTTGAGAATAACAGCAATAGGCCCCTCCCTCAGAAGATCAGCAAGAACATCCAGCCAAGACCAAGTTCACTGATTGACGAGAACTACAAAACTTCAGAGATAAAGGAATACAGTACATAGAAATCATAGCTTTTCCCCCATAATTCTTTGGTCTTGCAAAGTTAAATTTTTTTAATTTTATTTTTTTCTTATTCTATTTTTTAATTGTTCCTCTATCCTATTTTAATTTTTTAACTATTTTATCAATACTATTTTAAAAATCTTATTATTTTCATTGTTATAGTCATATTATATAACTTCACTGTATTTAGCATTATTTTTTGTATACATATGGGTTTTTCTTTCCTTAAAATTCTGGGATACAGTTCTTCTAAAGATCAAAATATACCCTAAATCTCGTGCCTAGCTTTGTTCTAGTCTCCAGCCTGATCACATTCTTTCCTTTTTTTTTCTTTTTTCAACCAACTTATCTTACCAATTCCTTTTTCAGGATCTTGTTAAATTTTCATCTTTACAGTCATATTCCATCCTTCATCATGTTTACTCTTATTTTTGTATATATATGTTTTTCTTTCTTTAAAATTTTGGGAGGCAGGTTCTTCTAACAGACCAAAATACACCCAAAATCAAGTGTGTGGCTCTGTTCTATTCACCAGTCTAATATATAAATTTATATGTGTGTATACATATATATACACCACACATCTATATGTATATATATTTATCCCTCTCCTTATTTCTCCTCCTCCCCCCAGTTTGAGGTCTCTTCCAATTTAGTTAGTGTATGTTTTCCTGGGGTTGTTTTTACCCTTTTAGTATTTTGTTCTCTCATTCATCTATTCTTATCTGGATAAAATGACAAGGTGGGAAAACATACTTCAAAAGAAAAAAAGGCAGTTGATAGCTAGGGACCCAAGTAATACGGACATTAGTAAGATGTTAGATCTAGTGTTCAGAATGACGAATATCAAGGTGCTAGTGGGGCTCAAAAAAAGCATGGAAGATACCAGAGAAACCCTTTTGGAGAAACAAAATTCCTTTTCGGAGAAATAAAAGAACTAAAATCTCACCAAGTTGAAATCGAAAAAGCTATTAAGGAGGTGCAATGAAAAATGGAGACTTTTACTGCTAGGATAAGTGAGGCAGAAGAGAGAATTAGTGATATAGAAGACCAAATGACAGAGAAAAAAGAAACTGAGAGAGAGATAAACAACTCTAGACCACAAGGGGAGACTTCGAGAGACAAGTGATACCATAAGATGAAACAATATTGGGATCCCAGAAGAAGAAGAAGAAGGGTGGACAGAAGTTATATAGGAACAAATTATACCAGAGAATTTCCCTACTTTGGCAAGAGGAATAAGCATCAAAATCCAGGAGGCACAGACAAACCCCCTCAAAATCAATAACAATAGGTCCACACCCCATCATCTAATAGTAAAACTTACAAGTCTCAGTGACAAAGAGAAAATCCTGAAAGCAGCTTGGGACAAGAAGTCTGTAACATACAACAGTAGAAATATTAGATCGGAAACAGAGTTATCCACAAAGACCTGGCCGGCCAGAAAGGACTATCATGATACATTCAGAGCACTAAACAAGAAAAATAGGCAGCCAAGAATACTATATCCAGCTAGACTGTCATTGAAAATAGGAGAGATAAAAGGCTTCCAGGACAAACAAAAACTAAAAGAATTTGGAAACACCAAACCAACCCTACAGGAAATACTGAAAGGGGACCTCTAAGCAAAGAAAGAGGCTAGAAGTAACAGACCAGAAAGGAACAGAGACACTATACAGTATCAGTCACATTACAGAAAATACAGTGGCACTAAATTAATATCTTTCAATAGTTACCCTAAATGTAAATAGGCTAAATGCCCCAATCAAAAGACACACGGTATCAGAATGGATAAAAAAACAAGACCCATCAATAAGCTGTCTGCAAGAAACTCATTTTAGACCCAAAGACACCTCCAGATTTAAAGTGAGGGCACAGAAAACAATTCACCATAATAATGGACATCAAAAGAAAGCTAGGGAGGCAATCCTTTTATCTGACAAATTAGATTTTAAGCCAAAGACTATAATAAGTGATGAGGAAGGACACTGTATCATACTTAAAGTGTCTGTCCAACAAGAAGATCTAACAATTTTAAATATCTATGCCCCTAACATGGGATCAGCCAATTATATGAAACAATTAATAAAAAAAAAATCAAAGAAACACACTGAAAATAATACAGTAACAGTAGGGGACTTTAACATCACCCTCACTGAAATGGACAGATCATCTAAGCAAAAGATCAACAAGGAAATAAAGGCTTTAAATAATACACTGGACCCGAAGGACATCACAGATATATTCAGAACTTTCCATCCCAAAGCAAGAGAATACACATTCTTCTCTACTGCACATAGAACATTCTCCAGAACAGATCACATCTTGAGTCACAAATCAGGTCTCAACAGGTACCAAAAGATGGGGATCATTCCCTTGAGACCACAATGCTCTGAAGCTAGAACTCAACCACAAGAGGAAAGTTGGGAAGAACTCAAATACATGGAGACTAAACAGCATCCCTCTAAAGAATGAATGGGTCAACCAGGAAATTAAAGAAGAATTGAAAAAATTCATGGAAACAAACGAAAATGAAAACACAACTGTTCAAAATCTCTGGGGCACAGCAAAGGCAGTCCTGGGAGGAAAGTATATAGCAATACAAGTCTTTCTCAAGAAACAAGAAAGGTCTCAAGTACATAACCCAACCCTACAACTAAAGGAGCTGGAGAAAGAATACCAAAGAAAGCCTAAACCCAGCAGTAGAGGAGAAATCATAAAGATCAGAGCAGAAATCAATGAAATAGAAACCAAAAGAACAGTAGAACAAATCAACGAAACCAGGAGCTGGTTCTTTGAAAGAATTAATAAGATTGATAAACCCCTGGCCAGACTTATCAAAAAGAAGAGAAAAAAGACATAAATTAATAAAATCATGATGAAAGGAGAGAGAACACAACCAACACCAAAAAAATACAAACAATTACAAGAACATATTATGAGCAACCATAAACCTGCAAATTTAACCACCTGGAAGAAATGGATGTATTCCTAGACATATAAACTATCAAAACTGAACAAGAAAAAAATAGAAAACCTGAACAGATCCATAACCAATAAGGAGATTGAAGCAGTCATCAAATATCTCCCAACAAACAAGAGGCCAGGGCCAGATGGCTTCCCAGGGGAATTCTACCAAACATTCGAAGAAGCATTAATATCTATTCTTCTAAAACTGTTCCCAAAAAAAAGGAATAGAAGGAAATCTTCCAAACTCACTTTATGAGACCAGCATTACCTTGATCCCAAAACCAGACAAAGACCCCATCAAAAAGGAGAATTACAGACCAATATCTTTGATGAACACAGATGCAAAAATTCTCACCACAACACTAGCCAACAGGACCCAACAGGACATTAAAAGGGTTATTCACCACGATCAAGTAGGGTTTATTCCTGGGCTGCAAGGTTGGTTCAACATCCACAAATATATTTTAGTATATGTGCTGCCGAAGCGAGCACCAACATCCACAAATAAATCAATGTGATACAATACATTAAATAAAGAAAGAACAAGAACCATATGATACTCTCAATAGATGCTGAAAAAGCATTTGACAAAGTACAGTATCCTTTCTTGATCAAAACTCTTCACAGAGAGGACATACCTCAATAACATCAAAGCCATCTAAGAAAAACCCACAGCAAATATCGTTCTCAATGGGGAAAAACTGAGAGCTTTTCCCCTAAGGTCGGGAACATGGCAGGCCTGTCCACTACTACCACTGTTATTCAACATAGTACTAGAAGTCCTAGCCTCAGCAATCAGACAACAAAAAGAAATTAAAGGCATCCAAAGCAGCAAAGAAGTCAAACTCTCACTCTTTGCAAATGCTATGATACTTTATGTGGAAAACCCAAAAGACTCCACTCCAAATCTGCTAGAACTCATACAGGAATTCAGTTAAGTATCAGGATATAAAATCAATGCATAGAAATCAATTGCATTTCTATACATCAACAGCAAGACAGAAGAAAGAGAAATTAAGGAGTAAATCCCATTTACAATTCCACCCAAAACCATAAGGTACCTAGGAATAAACTTAACCAAAGAGGCAAAGAATCTATACTGAGGAAACTATAAAGTACTCATGATAGGAACTGATACAAAGAAATGGAAGAACATTCCATGCTCATGGATTGGAAGAACAAATATTGTGAAAATGTCTATGTTACCTAAAGCAATATACATATTTAATGCAATCCCTGTCAAAATACCATCCATGCTTTTCAAAGAAATGAAACAAGTAATCCTAAAACTTATATGGAACCAGAAAAGTCCCTGAATAGCCAGAGGAATGTAGAAAAAGAAAACCAAAGTTGGTGGCATCACAATTCCAGGCTTCAAGCTCTATTACAAACCTGTAATCATCAAGACAGAATGGTACTGCCACAAAAACAGACACATAGATCAATGGAACAGAATAGAGAGCCCAGAAATGGATCCTCAACTCTATGGTCAACTAATCTTCAACAAAGCAGGAAAAAAAATCCAGTGGAAAAAAAGACAGTCTCATCAACAAATGGTGTTGGGAAAAATTGGACAGCCACATGCAGAAGAATGAAACTGGACCATTTCCTTATACCACCCACAAAAATATCCTCAAAATGGATGAAAGACCTCAATGTGAGACAGGAATCCATCAAAATCCTTGAGGAGAACACAGGTAACAACCTCTTTGACCTCAGCCGCAGCAACTTCTTCCTAGAAACATCACCAAAGGCAAGGGAAGGAAGGGCAAAAATGACTTCATCAAGAGGTCCAAAATGGACTTCATCAAGATCAAAACCTTTTGCTCAGCAAAGGAAACAGTCAACAAAACCAAAAGACAACTGACACAATGCGAGAAGATATTCACAAATGACATCAGATAAAGGACTAGTATCCAAAATCTATGAAGAACTTAGCAAACTCAACACCCAAAGAATAAATAATCCAATCAAGAAATGGACAGAGGACATGAACAGACATTTCTGCAAAGAAGACATCCAAATGGCAAACAGACACATGAAAAAGTGCTCAACATCACTGGAGATCAGGGAAACACAAATCAAAACCACAATGAGTTACCACCTCACACCAGTCAGAATGGCTACAATTAGCAAGTCAGGAAATGACAGATGTTGGAGAGGATGTGAATAAAGGGGAACCCTCCTACACTATTGGTGGGAATGCAAGCTGGTGCAGCCACTCTGGAAAACAGCATGGAGGTTCCTCAAAATGTTGAAAATAGAACTGCCCTATGGCCCAGCAGTCACACTGCTGGGTATTTACCCTAAAGATACAAATGTACTGATCCAAAGGGGCAAGTGCACCCAAATGTTTATAGCAGCAACTATGGAAAGAATCCAGATGTCCATCAACAGATGAATGGATAAAGAAGATGTGGTGTGTGTGTGTGTGTGTGTGTGTACACACATATATATATATTCCATCATTCATGTATATATATATGTATATGTATATATATATATGTAATATGATGGAGGCATCAATAAAACCAAATACTATGGAATACTATGCAGGCATCGAAAAACCAAAATGGAATAAGAAGACCAAAATCTTGCCATTTGCAATGAAATGGATGGAACTAGGGGGTATTATGCTAAGTGAAACAAACCAATCAAAGAAAGACAATTATCATATGTTCTCTCTGATATGAGGAATTTGAGAGGCACAGTGGGGGGTCATGGGAAGAAGGGAGGGAAAAAAATGAAATAAGATGGGACTGGTGAGGGAGACAAACCATAATAGACTCTTAATTTCAGGAAACAAACTGAGGGTTGCTGCGGAGTTCAGTGGGGAGAGACAGGGTGGCTGGGTGATAGACATTGGGGAGGGTATGTACTATGGTGAGTGCTGTGAACTGTGTAAGACTGATGATTCACAGACCTGTACCCCTGAAGCAAATAATACATTATTTGTTAATAAAATAAAATAGGTAAAATAATAATAATGAAAGAAAATAAACTGAAGGCCTCTCTTCTGGGAAGGATGCATTGTTTCCAATGGAATTCTTCAATGTTCCTCTTGAATTTTTGGTATATTAAATATGCATTCATAAAAATGGTACAATTTCAGAGGTCAGTGCAAAATATGAAGATCATACAATGTAGGTTATGTAAAGATAGATCTTCAGTCTTTTTTTTTAAGAGAGAGAAAAAGAATGTGCATGCACAAGGCCAGAAGGAGCAGAGGGGAAGGGAGATAGAGACTTTCAAGCATACTCTGTGCTAAGTGTGGAGCCCAACTCGGGGCTCAACCTCATGACCCTGAAATCATGACCTTAGCCTAAATCAAAAGTCAGAAGTTTAACTGTCTAAGCCACCCAGGAGCCCCTGGTCTTCAATCTTCTGATTCTACCTACAGGTCCTATAAATGTTCTTGAACATGTTCGCTAAGAATGTCTAATTTGTTAGCTGCAGCATTATTTGCAAGAGGTAAACTTGGAAATCACTCCAATATAATTAATAGGAAGACGTTTAAATAGACAATACTTATAACTGGGAGAGTCACTGAAACAGTCACTTAGAAGACTAAATTCAGGGGTACCTGGGTGGCTCAGTGGGTTAAGCCTCTGCCTTTAGCTCAGGTCATGATCTCAGGGTCCTGGTATCTCTGCTCAGCAGGGAGCCTGCTTCCCCCTCTCTCTCTGCCTGCCTCTCTGCCTACTTGTGATCTCTCTCTCTCTCTGCCACATAAATAAATAAAATCTTAAAAAAAATAAAGACTAAATTTACATTGAATGTACCAACATGGAAATATCTTAATCCACACTAAAATGAAGTGACTAAGTGGAAAATTCTATGCACACTTGCAGATAAACTCCACATATAATATATAATATGTATATGGAGTTACATATGAATCACTCTCTAGATTTTCCTCAGTAGAAATCTTCCATTATGGAGAATGGCTTTCCCAGACACTGTATTTTTCCACATCTTCAAAAGGCCAGGGTCATTCTCTAATTGTTAAGAACCTGTAAATATCTCCATCACAGATTTAAAAAAAAAAAATGAGAGAGGACAAGCTTATTCTTCCTGCTCTATAAAAATCCATGTGAACTATGGCTTTTGATGCACAGATATTTGTCAGTAGGAGAATTAAAAATTAAAATAACCTATTCGGTATTGAGAAGGCTGGAGTGGGGTGGGGGCGGAGTGAAGCCTAGGTGGCTCGGTCAGTTAAGCATCTGCCTTTAGCTCTGGTCATGCTCTCGAAATCATGGGATTGAGCCCCATGTCAGTCTCCCTGCTCAGAGGGGAGTCTGCTTCTCCCTTTTGCTCTGCTGCTCTCCCTGCTTCTGCGCTCACACTCTTCCCCCCCGCCATGCCCCATGTGTCAAATAAATAAATAAATAAAATCTTTAAAAAAAAAAAAAAAAAGGAAGGATCAAAGCCAGACCACAAGGTTTTATTCAATTGTTAAAGCAGAGGCAACAAATAGAACTTTGAACCTCCTTGCAGGCCAAATCAAAAAGTTACATACATTCCCAGCATACATATAATAAAACAAAACAACTCACAATAAAAGAATGTCTTAAGATCATGGAGAAGTATTTTTTGTGGATTTTCATAGAAAGGACACAGTCAGGGTCCAAATAAGCTGACTTATAAATGTCTGACTTTACTAATATGATTAAGGGCCTCAAAATCAATTTATATAATTAGGGATTTGAAAAAATTGGGAGACAGATTTTGAGTTTGTGTTCTCTGATAAGACATTAAGTACATAACAGCATGCACAAACTGAAAGTGAAAGGAAAGAGAAAAATATTCCATGCAGAACAGAGAAGGAGAAGTAGCAATACTCTTACCAGACAACATTGACTTTAAAACAAAGACTGTTGACAAAGAAAGGCATTACATACTGATAAAGGGTCAATCCAAGAAGAGGGCAAAACGTTCATAAATATTTATGCACCCAACATAGGAGCACCTAAATATATAAAGCAAATACTAACAGACATAAAGAGAGAAATTGACAGTAATACAATAATAGTAGGGGACCTGAATACCTGATTCACATCAATGGAAGATCAAGCAGACAGAAAATCAGTAAGGAAACACTGGCCTTTAATGACACATTAGAGCAGATGGTCTTCACAGTTATAGGCAGAACATGTTACCTAAAACCTGCAGAATACACACTCTTTGCAAGTTGCACATGGAACACATGATAGGCCACAAACAAGTCTCAATAAACTGAGAACACTGAAATCCTACCAAGCATCTTTTCTGACCACAATAGTGCAAACCTGGAAATCAATTACAAGGAGAAAATCGGAATAAACACAAATACATGCAGGTAAATCAACATCCTGCTAAACAACCAATGGGTCAACAAATCAAAGGAGAAATTTTAAAAATGCCCTGAGACATAGAAAAATTGAAACACAATTTTCGAAAATCTATGGACACAGCAAAAGCAGTTCTAAGAGGGAAGTTCATAGCAATACAAGCTTACCCCAGGAAACAAGAATAATCCCAAATAAAACAACCTTACATGTAAAGGAACTAAGAAAAGAAAGAACAAAGCCCAAAAGTAGTAGGAAAGGGAAATAAAGATCGTAGCAGAGGGGTGCCTGGCTGGCTCAGTCAGTCAAGTGTCGGATTCTTGGTTTTCATACATGTCATGATCTCAGGGTTGTAGGATCAAGCCCTGAGTAGAACTCTATGCTCAACATGGAGTCTGCTTGAGATTCTCTGTCTCCCTCTAGCCTGTCTCCCAACTCACACAGTCTCTCTCTCAAATAGCTAAATAAATAAAGTCTTTAAAAAATGACCATAGCAAAATAAATGAAATGGAGACTAAAAAAATAGAAAAGATCAATAAAACTAAAAGCAGGTTCACTGAAAAGACAAATACAATCACTAAACCTCTAGCCAGACTCATCAAGGGGAAAAAAAGGGCCCAAATAAAATCAGAAATGAAATGGAAGTTACAACAGACACTAAAGACATAAAAGGAATTTTCAGAGGCTACTACAATTATATATCAACAACTTGGAAAATCCTGAAGAAATCAATAAATCCCTGGAAACTGAATCATGAAGAAGCAGAGAATCAAGTTGAATCAGTAATTTAAAAAATTCCCAACAGACAAAAGTCCAGGACCACATGGCTTCACAGGTGAATTCTACCAAACATTTAAAGAGATAACACCATGGGGTACCTGGGTGGCTCATTGGGTTAAGCCTCTGCCTTCGGCCCAGGTCATAATCCCAGGGTCCTGGGTTCGAGCCCCACATCGGGCTCTCTCCTTGGCAGGGAGCCTACTTCTCCCTCTCTCTCTGCCTGCCTCTCTGCCTACTTGTGACCTCTCTGTCTCTCTCTGTCAAATAAACAAATAAAATCTTTAAAAAAAAATAAAGAGATAACACCGATCCTTCTCAAATTATTACAAAAAAGTTGAAAAGGAAGTAATGCTTCCAAATTCATTCTATGAGGTTAGCATTATGTTGATATCAAAACCAAAGATACCCCCCCCACACACACACATTACAGGCCAATAACCCTGAGGAATGTAGATTCAAAACTGCCCAACAAAGTATCAACAAACTGAATTCGACAATGTATTGAAAGGATCATACACTATAATCAAGTTGGATTTATTCCAGGGATATAAGAATGGTTCAATATCCACAAATCAATCAACATGATATACCACATTAACAAAATGAAGGATAAAAGGACACATATGGGGGCGCCTGGGTGGCTCAGTGGGTTAAAGCCTCTGCCTTCAGTTCAGGTCATGATCCCAGGGTCCTGGAATTAAGCCCCGCATCAGGCTCTCTGCTCAGTGGGGAGCCTGCTTCCTCCTCTCTCTCTCTGCCTACCTCTCTGCCTACTTGTGATCTGTCTGTCAAATAAATAAATAAATATATATTTTTAAAAAGGACCCATATTATCATCTCAATAAAACAAAATTCTACATCTATTTATGAGGAAAAAAATCTCAACAAAGTGAATATAGAGGCAACATACCTCAACATAATAAAGTCCATGTATGACAAAGCCATGGGTAACATCACCAAAAACCAAAAGCTTTTCCTCCAATATCAGGCTCCTCTCCACAGAATACAAAGAAATTACAAATAAAACCTGTAAACGTTTTAGGTTATCCTCAACAAAGTTTACTGAAAGAGAATCTAACAAGGGCAAGTTGAAATGACCAAGGTCTACTTCTCATAAGGCGTATTAGCCTGAGAAATGGAGGCTTATGATTTCTCAAGGATGAAGCTGCCTTAGTAATTAAAAGAAATGCTCAATTAACTTGAGGTTTTCATTTTAAGAGGATAAAGAAGCATCTTTTAGACAAAAATAGCCCATCTTGAAGTATATGATTAAGGACAAGGGGCTTTCCCTATTATAAGACTCTATTAAGACAGGGCACTGGCACAAAGAAAGAGAAACAGGCCTTTGAAGCTTAATATAGAACTTATAATCAGGCTTGTGTATATGTGGAAACACTAGGTGTGTGTGTGTTTGTGTGTGCATGCATGTGTACACCCGTATGCCTATTTTGCACTTATAATGCCACCTAGATTATGTATGTATCTAAAAACTGGGAAAAAACAAAAGGCCATCAACAAATGACCATACATCAAGGAATCGCTATACAATGGCATAATAGCAATAAAGATTACATACGACTAATATTTGCAACAGCATCAATCTCAAAAATCACTATCTTAAGTTGAAAGAACCCAAGCAAGAAAGTCCATACTCTATGATTCCATGTATATACAATTCTTTAGCATGCAAATTAATCTTTAGCAATGGAAAGATGGTGGCTTGTTGCTTGGGGGTTGGGGTCAAGTGTGGGATGGATTGCAGTGAGCAGGAGGAAAATTTTCAGGATAAATATTCATTATCTTGACTGTGGTGGTGGTTTCTCAGGTGAATATATAGCTTTAAAAAAGTCAACATGTACGTTTTCACACATTTTGCACTCTGATTATACCTCGATATTGTTTTATGAGAAAGGTCTGGTTCAAAGAGAAGAAGTTCAAAATATCATAGAAGGTATCCTAATTATTATTAGTTTGGTGGCAAGCTGGAATTGGTTACAAAGGACAAGTAGAAGTTATTGGCCTGGAATAAAGTAACAGGAGAGAAGAGAACGCATGTATTCACAGTCTCAACATGTCACTTCTATTTGACCCAAAGTTGACAAAGTTACCTGCTCAGAGGGAGAGGGGGAGAAGGGGAGTTAAAAAATCAACAGGGAAAGCATTTCAGTTGCTACTGCTGTAGAACAAATCAAACCTAGTGGCAAAAATAGCAACCATGTATTATGCTCAGGAATTGAGGGTGTCAAGGGTATGGACAGGGCACAGCAGAGATTACTTATTTCTATTCCAAAATGTCTAGGATCTCAGTAGTTATCTTGAAAGAGAGAGAGACAGAGAGACAGACAGATAGAGGGGTAACTCAATGACCAGCGTGTGAAATCATCTGAAGGTTCACCCTGTCACATGTCTGGAGATGGATTCTGCCTCTCAGTGAGGATCCCAGCTGAAGCTATTGGCTGGGATATCTACAGGTATCCTGGAGGCTTTCCAGAAGGCTAATGGGGCTTCCTCGCCACACAGTATGTGGTCCTCGACCAAAAAAAAGTCTCCCAAGAGAACCAGGTGGGAACTGTACCACCTTTTATGACCTACTTGAAAGCTACTTCTTTAATAACACACCTGCCCAAATTCAAAGAGAGGCAGCATAGACATTACCACTCTGATGGAAGGAATTGTGAAATCCAATTGTTCTACCAGCCAGCAGGATATGGTGGCGGCCATCTTTGGAAAAGTCTGATTGGCTACACAAAGTTTAGAAAAAGCCCTTATAGGTGGGGAGTACGTAGTAGGGAGTTACATACCGCCAAGCTGCATCTAAGACCCTCCTGAGGTTAGTGATATCTAAATATGGTAACACCATCCTGCTCTGGTGTGACTTTCCCTGGCAGTTGTCAGTTGCCATGGGATAAACACCAAGAAAGCAAAGGGCAGGGCTCATCAGGAGGAAGGGTTTGCCCAATGTGAAAGACAAAAGGGGAAGAGAATTTGGGAATCCTGTCACAGAATTAAGATGGGTAAGGAGAAACTGTCTTTGAAAATGGAGGATTAACAGCTAATGTGACAATACACAAATTGCTTATTCTTATCAACTGGCAAAGTGAGTAAGAAAAAAAAAAAACACATTGATGAGAATCAAAGCAAGTATAGAACTAGGAGCAATAGCACAAAGCCTGAAGCCAGGCTACTTGTGTTCACACCCGACCCTTACCCCTTACTTGATTTGTAGCTCTAAGCATGGCAGATTTTTTTGTGCCTCAATTTTCTCATCTGTAAGATGGGATAATAGCACCTTCCTCGCAGAATCATTAGGCATATCAAGTTTTTATTATACACAAAGCCCTTAAAACAATGCCTGACATATAATAAACATTAAACAAGGGCACTGTCAGTATTAGAAAAGGCCAAAATAATTCTACGTATATAATGGCTTCATTAAATGCCTTCTGTAATCACGCTCTTTGAATTGGCTATAGAACTGACACTTAATAACAGAGAAAGCTGAATTATCTCAATTTATAAGAACCTTGCACGGCCAAGTCTAAACACAGCATTGAGGACTGTGTTACCTCTCTTTGAATTTGGGCAGTTTAGGTATGTACCCATCTTAGGGACTCATTCCTAGCCACAGAATTCCAGTTTTTGTGCCCATATGCTAGCCCTTTCTTAGTATTTGTTGCACTTGATTTTTCTTGGAGGCAATATCATGATTGTCAGATAACCTGAATTGGGTAAATTTCCAAGGCTGCTGCTTCTTCAATCCATTCCAGTCTCATGTCACCTCAAGACTGCCCAAAGTTTAGAATCCAATAGTCCGGATTATCCTTGTCAGCATCCACATGGAAAGGATATGGTCAGTTGAGCTTACCAGTAATTGTTTAATGATAAAAACCATAGCACTTAATTTTTTTAATTTAATTTTATTTTTTCAGTGTTCCAAGATTCATTGTTTATGCACCATATAGCACTTAATTTTGATGTTAAAACAAAAGATAAACCTAAATGGTTTATGACAAAGGTAACAAGAGATCATCTTAACCCAGTTAAAGGATGCATTAGTTCCTAATACTGCATGGTGCAAGTACTCTTTATGCTAATTTTTGACTCAACCCTTACCCCAGTGATGCACATTAAAAACATTTCCTGGGACGCCTGGGTGGCTCAGTTGGTTAAGCAGCTGCCTTCGGCTCAGGTCATGATCCCTGCGTCCTGGGATCGAGTCCCGCATCGGGCTCCTTGCTCGGCGGGGAGTCTGCTTCTCCCTCTGCCTCTGCCTGCCATTCTGTCTGCCTGTGTTCATGCTCTCTCTCTCTCTCTGACATATAAATAAATAAATAAATAATAATTTAAAAAAAAATTTCCTGACCGAAGCTGATGTGGGGGGGGCATTAATTTGTTCTAAATATCTCCTATTTTTAAGTTGGATCTATTATGTGACATTTCTCAAGAAAGTAATGTGCAGGTATTCTTTTCAACATTTCTATAGTCCCTCCTGTAAGATATAGTTCAATTCATTGGAAACAGGCAACTCATTTATTCTGAGCATCAGGTTTATTCCATGAGTTTCAATAAAGATGACAGACGCTCTCCACCTTGAATAATGAAACACCAGCTGCTCCCAATATTCTGCACCCCAAACGAGGTAAAACATACTAAAAATGAGGGACAGAAAACTTCCTAGTTTCCAGTTAATTTCCCAGGAACATAATGATACCTTGTCTTCTGACCATGTCAGTAACTACAATTTACTGACCACTTAAATATTTGTAAAGCTCTTCATATGCTTCTTCACCAATGACCTACACATGGGAATCCCTTAGCCACACTAAACTGTGTGTAGGAAAGAACACACATCTTGTCTACCCATGTTGCTAAGCCACCAGGGGGGAAAGAAGCCACAAATTCCTCAACGTCCTTGTTGAAGGGGAGAAGACCATGAAAGCAGTAAATAGTGAAGCCCACACAAAGCAGACATGAAAGCAACACATAAAAATATGCCATGGGGCAAAACACTGTATTTCCAGATACACGAAAAGTAAGAATATGGCTGTAATATGATCAGTCATCATAACGTAGCTAAAGAAATTCTATGACATACAGAAGGAGCGTTAATGCAGAGATATCATGCTTGAATGAGAACACAGGAAGTACAGAGCCATGACCCGCTCATAGGAGCCTGGTTTAGGAAACATCTTGTGTGGCAAGCAACCCAAAAGAGCAACTTTTAGTGACCCAGAAAAATGCCTACAATAGACAAGGCTGATTTACACACACCACCTGGATGACAGTCCTAGGTTTCCCTGGAAATAAGTAAACTGGTATTTTCCAGCATATCTGGAAACAGGTCTTTGCAGTTTGCTTGCAGAATCAGATTTCTAAGCCTGCAGTGTGGGTAACAAAATCAGTCCAGAGATCTCAGGCAGCCCTGCTGACTAGCCGTGGTACCATCCTCACCACTGCAGACCTTTATCTTTGCCAGAGCCCTAAAACAGCTTCAGTGTCAAACCTCGCAATATGGATTATGAAATCCAAAAGCTGTTTCTGTGGTCGCCAACATCTCCGTGGTGGATTCCTCTTTCCCTTCATGTGCCATAATAGTGGTATTCCTCAGGGTCTTCCTTTGTTCTCTTCTCTTCTGATGCTTCACTGTCCCCTAGATTACCCAACACTCTTAACCCGGTAATCTTGGTGTCATCCAGAATCCTAACAGGAAACATATGGCACATTCCAAGTGGGGCAAACCATGAAGAGTTTATCTAAAAAGAAGCTATTGACCAATAAGTGGACAGGATAGGAAGGATCTTAATGTACAGTGCAGTAAGCCAGGGCAGAGCAAAGAAGAACAATCACCATCCTCAGACTGAAAGGAACTAAGAGTGTAATGGCTGCTACTCTAGAGAAGGTTGTGTAGAGAAGGTCACCTTGAGAGAAGAAGTGACCTTCTACTGAGGGACACAATCAGATCTAAGCAATCTCCAAGGGAAGGATGAAGGGAAATAAACAAACAAACAAACAAACAAACATGACCTCACTCTCCCATTGGTTCCCACTGATCTCCTCCTGGGTATCATTGGAGAAATTCTCCATGGGTTAGTTCATATTTCCACACATCTTGAGAGCACAGGCTCTGACTGCCTTTGTTACAGACTACTTTCCCAAGGACATTGGTATAGTGCACAGTCTTGGAAGATAAAGATTGTGTCTCCCTCCAGAGTTAAGGGCGGGCATGCTTATTGCCCATTATAAAAGACTCAGGTTCTCTAAGCTCATGGGTCTCCTGTGCAGGTGCCGTTGGCCTTTTTCACTTTGTCTAATGGATACATTAGGGTTTGGGGAATAGACACAATAAAATCTAGATACCCTAGCTACCACTATCACTGTAAGTAATACAGTTTTTTACTGACCAGGGGTCCAGTGTCTTATCAGCTTCTGTGGTGAGCTGACTTGTTTGCTCATAAGTAAAGTAAAATCTCCAGCCCTTCATAGTTCTTGACAGAGGACATTATGGGCAAAACCTTATGTGAAGTCAGAGGGCAGAGCTATCATCTGATTGATCCATACAGGTCAGCCTTCTGAAGCAAAAACAGAGCAGACCAGTACATTTGAAGAGACAAGAAAAATGTACCTGCCACATCATCTAAACACTATTAATTGTCAAATCTGTATTCCATGCCTGATAGGATATATCATGAGCTTCTGACTCATATGCATAGTTACTCACTGGCTGTCCCATGGGCATCCAACTCCCAAGGTTTCCAACTTCATGGAATGACACCACCATCTACCTGTCCAGTTGTCTAACCTATTTATTCTTGACTCCTCCTTCTCCCCCCAAATCTCGTCATGTCAAGATGAGTTCACATGTAATCTGTTCCTTGCTCTTCATCTCTATGACCACCCTCCTGCCAGGACAACACCATCTCCCCGTTGGAAGACATATCAACCTCCCTACACTTTCTCTTCAGTTTCTTTCGTGAGTGTTCTATAGTTTTCTGAGTACAAATCCTTTGCCTCTTTGGTTAGGTTTATTCCTAGATATTTTATGGTTTGGGGTGCAATTGTAAATGGGATTAACTCCTTAATTTCTCTTTCTTCTGTCTCTTTGTTTGTGTGCAGAAATGCAACTGATTTCCATGCACTGATTTTATATCCTGCCACATTGCTGAATTCCTGTATGAGTTCTACAAATTTGAGGTGGAGTCTGGAGTCTTTAGGGTTTTCCCCATAAAGTATTATGTCACCTGCAAAGAGAGAGTGTTTGACTTCTTCTTTGCTGATTCCGATGCCTTTTATTTCTTTCTGTTGTCTGATTGCTTTTGCTAGGACTTCTAATACTGTGTTGAACATCAGTGGTGATAGTGGACAGCCTTACCATGTTCCTGACCTTAGGAGAAAAGCTCTCAGGTTTTCCCCATTGAAAATGATATTCTCCTTATACTTTTTGTCTCATCCTGACTAGCTCCCCTTGAGCTCTCTCAATACTTTAGCCAGTTCCTCCTACTGGCCCTGAGCCCACCCTTGACATGTCTTTTATACATGCAGACATCTTTTCCAGGAACATGGTTTTCCTCCCCCTCTTTGTGTAGGTAACTCCTGTTCATCCTTCAGATCTCTGTTGAAATGTTTCTTCCATAGAGATACCTCCCTGAACTCCTCAGTTCAGCCACGTCTTTCTTTCCCCACCAGGCTAATGTTCTCTATGAGGGTAAAAACCAGTGTGCTCTTGTCCACCATGATAATGCCAGCTCCAAGCACAAGGCCTCCCCAGAGTCGGCTCCAGTACAGATATGTCCCATTGATGAGTACAATGAAACACAGAGGCCTGGGTCACAGTCAGATAAAGTGCCCCTCAAATATGCCTCTTCTGTCAGTGTCCACTAGAACAATAAAACATTCCCATGTGCAAGTAGCTCACTTAACATCATGTTGGCTCAGAGGATCTCTCTGTGAGCTGCTGGGAAATTTTTAGCAAAATGGGAAAATAATCAAAGAAATATTTTCAAGATGTGTCAAATATAGATGAAATAACTTTTAAGAGTTCATTGTGCTGAAGTGAAAATTTTCTATCCAAATATTTTTCATGATCTTCTTGACATTTTTTGAAACCTAAAACATCACTTTAGGAAAAAACAGGTGACATCTCCCCTAGAGCAATTTGAACCTAAATTAATGTAGCAGAAACAAAAATGATAATTAGAACTATAACTGAGACATTTTCATTCTATTCCAAAGTATGTATTCTCATCCACAACATCTGAGTTTTGACTTCCTAGTTTTAATATCTTTCTTTATATTTAAAAAGAAATGCATGAAATAAACAACAGGGGCTGACTCCACTGAATAAGAACACAATATAATTTATCTGTCACCATCTCAGTGCTCTGAGAACAAGAACAGTTTCATTTCCTTGCTGTTATCTACAAAGATACAGTGTTAACATAGCATGAACACAAACATTGGTATTTTCACTCCCTTTTTAATTGAGAAAGGTGATAAGGAGCATAATCCCTTTAGCACCATGCAGAGCTGGGTTTTTTGTGGGTTTTTTTTTGTTTGTTTTTTTCCTGGACAGTCCACCGATTCCAAAGCCAAACACCTGAGTAAGGTATCAGAAACACATCTTTCCACCTTTCTTCAAATTTTCAGTTCTGGGTCAGCCTCAAACAAGGTGATGACCTTAAGATAGCTTGGCCACCAGGTGAGAAGCAAACAAACCAACAAAATTCCATGAAGCTTTTTATTTTGAGGAGGGGGCATTCATGGTTCTTCATATGCTTAGCGTTATTGGGCTCAGAGGACTTTAACTGACAAATTTTTTTTTTCAGGACATGTCTCTCTTTTAAACATTCTTCTTTGTTGCAACTGAAGGTGTTCAGAAACCAAAGGGCAGATCAGAAACCAAATCTCCAACTGATTTTCTTGACCTTTCTCTTCACAACCCTTTTCCTGCCCCAGTAGTAAGGGGAGGGGCTCTGGAGTGGCTGAACAGTGTGATAAAGACACAGTGGATTAAAGGAGGGGAATGGGTGGTACCTGAGTTTTGTTCCTGACCTGTTACCATATAATCTTTAACTCCGTTTCTAAAATTTTTTTAAAAAGAAAAAATGTGGGGCACGTGGGTGGCTCAATGAGTTAACACCTCTGCCTTCGGCTCAGGTCATGATCTCAGGGTTCTGGGATGGAGTCCCGCTTCGGGCTTTCTGCTTAGCAGAGAGCCTTCTTCCCCCTCTTTCTCTCTGCCTGCCTCTCTGCCTACTTATGATCTCTCTCTCTCTTTCTCTCTCTCTGTCAAATAAATAAATGAAATCTTAAAAAATAAAAGACAAAAATGTGTGACAAGATGAGCTCTAAGTTCCCTTAAGCACTGTGATTTCTATTGTGCCAAAGAGATAGCCTAAATAAATAAATAAATAAAACCACTTCTTTCTCAAGTGGAACTTAGAACTGTTTTTACCCCCTCAAAGTTTATCACTGATATTTAGCCTTTAAAAAATAATGAGGATGATGGTAGCTTTTTGCAACAGACTAATAGGTAGGAACCAATAAAAAACATTTTTGGTTTTATTTCTTCATATGTAAACATTAAAAATTCTCAAATGCTTATAAGCAAACATCAGCCTACAGCAGGAGTTATTTGTGTAATAATTTGCTTGCTTGAGTCATTTTGCTTGCTATCAAACTAGAAATTTACACTGTGATCAAAGTAGGAATTTCTACCTAATATTTAGGTGGTAAGTGCCAAGTGCATTTATACAAATAGTCACAAATATTTGGATCAAATTACTCACAGCATCTTTCAGGGATTAATTATTCCACATCTAGACACTACTTTCTTTCTTTTTTTTTTTTTTTTTTTGAGATTTTATTTATTTATTTCACAGAGAGAGGGAACACAGGCAGGGGAGGTAGGAGAGGGAGAAGCAGGAGAAGCAGGCTTCCCACTGAGCAGGCAGCCAGATGGGGGCTTGATCCTAGGACCCTGGGATCACAACCTGAGCTGAAGGCAGACACTTAACAACTGAGCCACCGAGGTGCTCCTAGACATTACTTTCATACCAAGTACCTTTCTGGGGTAAACAGCTCAGAAAGAATATGTGGTAGAGTATAGAAAGCAACATGACTACCTGAAAATAAACCTCATTCTGTATCCCAACAAACCTCCAAATTTTACTCTCCAGATCTCTTTACAATTTTAAAAATTAGTGAAGATCCCAGGAAAGCCTCTGTCTCTGTGGGCTGTATCTACTATCATTTACCATACAAGAAACTAAAACTGAGCAGTCTTTTAGATATGCATGCATTAGTTAGTTTTAAAATAACAATAAGAAAACATATCAGAAGCAGATAATGTATTTATATGAAAAATAATATTATAAAACAAAAAACAATACAGTAAGAGGGACACTATTTCACATGTTTTGCCAATCTCTTTATATCTAGTTTAACAGGAAACAACTGTACTTTTCTGTGTGCTTCTGCATTTGGTCCATTGAGATATGTTGCTTTGGTTGAAGCATATGGAAAAAAAAAAAATCTGGTCTGGTCCAGATAGGTTGTTGGAAAGCAGGAGTATTTTGACTTTTCAATCATTTGTGAATATTCTACATAAACTCTATGGACAAATATAAAACAACGCTTATGATAATTTGTTAGATTTTAGAAAGCAACTCGTTGATCAATATATAAAACAACTTCTGATTTTTGAAAAATAAATATCTGGGGTACCTGGGTGGCTCAGTTGGTTGAGCAGCTGCCATTCCTCAGGGCGTGATCCCAGGGTCCTGAGTGGGGCTCCCTGCTCAGCGGGGAGTCTGCTTCTTTCTCTCCCTCTATGCTCCCCCTCCTTGTGTTTTCTCTGTCTGGCTCACTCTCTCTCTCAAATAAATATTTAAAAAACACTATTTAAAAAATAAATCAATGTCCAAGTGTATATATGAATATGTAAATATGGCCCCAGAAGCATAGGGAAAAAGGTCCTGAAAAATAAATACTATATTACTATTAACTTCTATAATATTCATCATATATTATTGTGTAATATATATTATACATGAATATTACTTATTATGTTATTAGGATAGTATCTCTTTAATCTCTATGATAATTTGGGCAGGGGAGGAAAGGGGGTCCCAAAAAGAATGACACATGAACTATGGATACATTTTCCTTTCTTGTGGGGAGTCTGTGTGCCAGTGTGTATGTACCTTTGTTTTTCAAATTTAAAAAATGGGTGAGGAGGGAGCGAGTTGGAGAGGAAGCCAGACCAACTTTCAGACTTTTGAGTCACACCTAATACCAAAAGACCACAGAAAATTTACAAAGTCTGAGTAAACATGGTTTTTCTCAAAATTCTATCTCTATCAAATCACTTAATATTTGAAAAGAACACAAAGTTCTCAGATAAGCAAAGTACACAGAGGAAACGGTACCCACATGTACTGTCTACCCAGGTTAGAAAGGAAATTCCGAGTTAGGATGACAAAAATAGATAGGTGGCCACATAAAAGAATTTATTACTGAATACACTGTTCTCTACTACAGGATGTTGTACATTTCAAGTAATATTAGAACAGTCCAGTTACTCGAGTTACGCATATTCAATAGGTACTGGGGCAGGTAGAACTTCTAGTGTAGACCCTAAGGTACGTATTTCCTCGGCTTTTAGAACTCTCTGCACCACTAGTCTGTCAGGAAGAGTAACCAGAAATCAACTAAAAACCCTTCCAGCAAGTGAAAGTTCATTAAGGAAAAATCTAGAAACGAAACTGAACACCGTGAGCCTCTGACCCATATTCTCACTCCACCAGTGCCTTGTCCTCATCTGTGTAACCCTCCTTCTTCCTCTCCTCTTCTTCCCTCCTTTACAGACACCAAAGTTCCATCCCAAAAAATCTGCTTCACCAGACTGAATGAAACTTGGCTATCTCGTATTCATTAAAGTTTCTCATTCGGGTTTGAGAGGATGGAGATTGTTCTAAATGGAGGTTATCTTGGATGAGTAGGTCAAGTTAATAATAATATTATTATCTATTCATCTAAAAACCTACAACCCATATCTAGCTCCAAGAGAAAACAGATACGGATTTTCCATTTGGTGACTAAGCCTATGATCTCCATTCCGTTGGAAGAGGAGCACATACAACTTTAAGGAAATTTTAGTTTCCGACTCTTGATTAAAAAAAAAAAAAAGTATAGAACCATATAACTCATTCATCTACTCAAAAATATTTATTGAACACCTCTAGGTCCCAAACACTGTGCTGGATGGTGGAGGAAGGACAGTGCATAAAGTAGACAGATACCCTGTCCTCCAAGAACTAAGACTCTTTTTCTTTATTGTAGATAAAATATTAACTAACTCAGGACAACAAATACACTTACAGAATAGTCTCTTGAGAAACAGAATATCCTAACACATTTCTTTGAACAAATGTTATTCATTGGATTTACTGTCAGCCTGTTTTCTGACCCAAAAAATGCAGAATTTCAACAGTTGATCTAAAATTTTCTACACGTTTGAAAGATATTAATGTTTTAGCTATAAATTTAAATATTAATGTAAAAAAAGATATTAATGTAAAGAGAGAGTAATGCACATTTTGGCCACCTGGTCAACATCTATGATAGAAGTAGGAAGTTAATATATTTTCCTAAAAGTCTGTTCTTTGGAATGTTAAATATAACATTTCACTTAGTTCCATTTAAAATATTTTTAAATGTTTCCACATTCTCTTTATAGCAATGTTCTTAAAAACAACAAACTTTGGTGTACTGTCATTGTCATTACTCATCCTATGGTTTCCTCTAATTTTTTCTTCTAATATTTCCATTTTCCTGATATGCGACACCATGATGTTTCTTTACCACGTTGCAGTGGAATCCATGCCTCCCAGAACTTGCCTCTTTGGCATAAGGATTCTTTTGAGCTGAAGGCAGTCAAGACCCAGCAGACTCAGGAAAAGCTTTTTACTTCCCCCTTAAATGCCTAAAAGAAAGGGGACTTGTCCAGAAAGAAAGCTATTACCTTACCAGAGATAATTTTTTTTTCAACTTAAAAGACTGAATCTGCACATCTGCAACATCTGATGACCAAAAAGCTTCATCTTCTCCTCTCATCTTCCTGTGAACAGCCTTCCCCACTCTGAAGTCTAGACCCTATATTTTTTCCCATATTTGCCTCAACTACCTGGCTGCCTTTGAGTCTCCTATCTTCCGAGGGGCTAGAGAAGAGATAAATTATTTTTCCTCCCCTACACCCATTTACCCAAACAATTCCTGTTTAATTCATTTCATCTTTCCTCATAAGTCATTGTGCCAGCTCCTTATAATTCTTGTTGCTTTTTTCCAATTCCTTCTAGATTTCTGGGGCTAATAAAGTGGTCAGTACTTAGCCTGTTGCATTTCTTTAAGACTTAGGTAAGAATTATGAACATCCTGTCCTATGTCATGTTGTTTCTATCTAGAAGATAAACTATCCTGTCTAAGCTGCATGGTGCTATGCTAAGTTTTTGTAATTTAATCTAACTCTTGGGGTTTTGGGGGCAGCTTTCTCACACAGGATAACATCTGTGTGATTGGTTTACTTCAAGTCAACACAAATTAAGATGATGTATCCTGTGTCTCTGTATCTGTTCCCCTCTCTGATGCGTGCATGAAGGACTTCCAAGTACTTAGGGAACAGGGAAATAAGGAACAAACATCATGGATCCTTTACTGAAAAAGAACTGCCAATATTTCCTTTTTTAAGAAATATATAATTTCTTAAAGTATAAGAATAAAAATATAAGAAATTATATAATTTAAAATATAAGAAATTATATAATTTGAACATATGTTTACAAGCTTAGGGGGGGTCAGCCATTAGTTATTTTCCAGAATAGTGTACTGCAATACTCATTGACTCTATTCTCTTCCCTATTATGTCAACAGAAACAGGTGAACACCATGGCCCGTGCCTGTAAAGAGCCAATGATTCAACTGCAGGGGAAAAACTATTGAATGCACAGCCTAATATAATAGTGGTTCTACTATTAATTCATTGCCTGTCTTGAGTCTGGTGCCATACCAGATATATGGCATGAGGATAAAAAATTTGTTTCTGTCGACAAGGAACAGCAGGAAAGATAAGGAGAAATGGTTGTGAACTGTGAGCACACGCTCAGACTCTCGGAGTCAAAGGTGGC
This sequence comes from Mustela erminea, assembly GCF_009829155.1. Classification (NCBI taxonomy): domain Eukaryota; kingdom Metazoa; phylum Chordata; class Mammalia; order Carnivora; family Mustelidae; genus Mustela; species Mustela erminea. Next base: position 16,548,444 of record NC_045616.1, on the reverse strand, counting down.
TTTCATGCTTTTTAGCTGTTTGACTCTGAACAAGATCTGTAACAAAAACAAGTTTCTTCCTCAGAGGCTTAGAAAACATGGAAAGCTAAACTGAAATGCCTCCCATTTATTACAACCTACTTAAGGTTAAAGCCTCCTATCATTAAGTGATTTACATGTATTACCTTATTTAGTCATGATTTGTCTTGCGATGCAAGGGAGGCTCAGAGACCTAAAGTCACACAGTCAGGAAACAGTAGACATGGGACTGGGACATAGTTTTATCTCCAATTTTAGGCTGTTTCCTTCTGTTTTTCATTAAGTTTGTTTTAATCGATGATACACTTACACAGAGATTTATACATCACTTTGTCCAAAGGGTTTAACGTGAAAACCATTGTCTTTAGAGGTCTTCCTTCCACCATTCCCAATCCCCAGAGTTGGCTGCCTAGAAGTCTTTGAGGTATCTATCTTCTGGCATTTACCTCTGCATCAGTAAATAATCATGTTTACGGCATACTACTTGATTGGGGTGGACAGGAAGGGGCAGGCAAGGGGTTAGAGATTAACTGTTGTTGTTCACAATGAAAGACAAGACTCACCATTTCTACACTTCCAACACTTCCACACCACATCCATTGTTCTCTCCCTTACCATCCTCCCCAAATAGTAATACACTCTATTCAGCATTTATGTCATCATGACTATTTAATATTTGTGTCTTCGTATACTTTTAAAAAGATTTTATTTATTTATTTGAGAGAGAGAACACAATAGAGAGAGCATGAACAAGGGGAGCAGCAGAGGGAGAAGCAAATTCCCTGCTGACAGGAGCCTGATGTAGGGCTGGATCCCAGGGCTCTAAGATCATGACCTGAGCCAAAGGCAGACACTTAATCCAGTGAGCCACCCATGCGTGCCACATGTCCTAGTATACTTTATGTTTTTGTTGCAAAACCTTCTTGTTTTCTTCAGATTTAATACTGTTCTTGTTACCCATGTACTTAACATTACTGTGTTTCCACTCCTCTCTGGTTCTCTAAATCTGTCAATGTAACCAAATATGCCAGGTGTTCTTTTTTGTCATTTTCTTCTATTGGAGACATCGCTCCCAGAGCTTTCTGGCCTATTCCACTCCAAAATGATGACCCGCCATGCTGACCACCAGCCAGCATCCTATGTACTCATCTCTTCCTGGAGTTGGATTCCTTATTCCTCAAATCCCATAAATTGCTCTTCCTTCATGTACTCTCTTATTTTAGTGAAGAAACTCCCCTGTGGCTTCCCAAGAAGGGAACTATTAGGAGTTAAAATTTTTTAAGATTTTGGGTTTTTTTTTTAAGATTTTTATTTATTTATTTGGAAGAGAGAGAGATTACAAGTAGGCAGAGAGGCAGAGAGGGGGCAGGGAAGCAGGCTCTCCGCTGAGCAGAGAGCCTGATGTGGGGCTCGATCCCAGGACCCTGAGATCATGACCTGAGCCAAAGGCAGAGGCTTAACCCACTGAGCCACCCACGTGGCCCCTTAAGGTTTTAAATATCTGAAAATGTTCTAATCTTTCACACTCAACTGATAGTTTTGCTGGGTATACAATTTTCGGTTGGGTATCATGTATTCTCAAAAGTTTGAAGATATTACTCCACTGTTTTCCAGCTTTCACTTGCTGTGAGGAGCTCTAAAGTTCTTCTGATTTATGATCCTTTATGGATTACCATCACACTCCCATCCCTCTTAGTGTTTCTAGGACATTCTCTTTGTCTCCAGGGTTCTGTTTCATGATGCTATGCCTTGGGGTAAGTCTATTTTCATCTGCTATTTTGGCAAACTCAATTGTTTAATTCTGGAAACTTTTCTTGAATTTTTAATGTTTTCCTCCCTTCTATTTTCTGTTTTTCAGATGTGAAATTCCTACTACTGAATTCCTTAACTCACTTTTCTTTGTACTTTCCCATATGTATACATTAATATCCATGAAATTTACTCTGAATAGTCCTTCAAAGACTGTATCTTGTTCTTCCTTCACAGTATTTTCTCTTATGTCTGAGAATAGTAATGATCAGTTTCTATAAAGCTTTCATTTTCCTGATTAGCTTCTTATAGGTTTTACAGTCTTTTTGTGGGCTTTGTTTTGAACTCTTTTATGTTAGACACTCCTTCAGGTGTCTGTTTGTTCACTGTTGCCTATTTGCTCATATCTAAGAAACTAACTGGAAATTCTATGGCTTGTCCAAACATGGCCTTTACACAAGGGAATCTGGCTCTTCTTTTATTAGAGAAACCCTGGTATCAGTATCTTTACATATTTGTTCTTAGACTTATCAGAAATCCCAGAAAATAATCTTTCAATCACTCAGGTTTGTGAACCCAGGGATTAAAGAACTCTGCAAGGGAAGGGATCTTAATATTCATATATAATATTTCTTTAAATATCCACGTTTCCATTTAATTCTCCCCCCTTGTATGTGCCACATTCACCAACACCTGGTTTATTATCTACAGAGAAAAAATTTTAATGTACTGTTGATTTGGAGAGGCACAGTATTTAACAGGGAGGGAAAATGTTCTATTAAGAGTCTTTCAGTCAGTCTGCTTGGTTTGAGCATCACCTTCACACTCACTCTCTGAACTATCTGGGGCTACCATATTTGGGGCATATTTGAGGTATGTGGTACAAAAGGGTGTTTCCTGTATTTCTCTGTGACTGGTTCAAGATTCAGCAATCTCAGATCAACTAAGTCGTTTCCTTATTTCTAAAATACACCTGATGTTGCTGACTTGCCTCTCTACCTCTATTTTATGTCTTCATACATTCTTTCTTTTTTTAACTAAATTTTAGAACATGATTCAGGAAGCACATGCATCTCTGCCAGATGTGTGTGTTCACACCCTACCTTTACCCAGAAGCCCTCGGGATTGCATGCTTTTACCACTATTCCAGCACAGAGAAACATCACATAACGTACGTCACTTCTATACATTTCCCTGTTTTTGGCTTTCCCTCTGTTTAATGAGAGACACTCTTTTGCCTTGAGGAAAAGTAGAATTATTACAGCTGGAATGCTGAGCAAAAGTACTGCAAAAATAGGTTCCTTCAGGAAAAAGAGCAGAAAAGTCAAGCTTTCAATTACAAGAGACATATGGTTAAGAAAGAGAAGAAGTTTTCCAAATTCAAAAATTTCGCAGTTAGTATCAAGAACCAAAGCTAAGGGCACCTGGGTGGCTTAGTTGGTTAAACTCTGCCTTCAGTTCAGGTCATGACTCTAGGGTCCTGGGAATGAGCCCTGGATCTGGCTCTCTGCTCAACAGGGAGCCTGCTTCTCCTTCTACCTGCTGCACCCCTGCTTATGCTCTCTCTCTGTCTGTCTCTCTCTGTCAAATAATTAAATTTAAAAAAAAGAAGAAGAACCAAAGGTAACAGGACTCAACATATGGTTTTTACCATAAACCATGGGGTAGTAAATTCCTGCTCTACAGATGATAAGAATTCCTTGCTAAGGTAGAGTAAGTAGCCTGGAGAGAGGGAAGGGGAAAGGAAAGACTCAGCCCTGAGCCTCTCCCAGGACTTCGTGGAGAGAGAAGCTGGTAAAAGAGCATCTAAAGGGTCACCTCAGTGGCTCAGTCAGTTAAGTGTCTGGCTCTTGGTTTGGGGCTCAGGTCATTATCTCAGAGTCCTGGGATCTAGCCCAGCAGCAGGCTCCCTGATCAACAGGGAGTCTCCATGGGATTTTTCTCTCTCCTTCTGCTCCTCTTCCTGTTTGCACGCACTCTGTTTCTCTCTCTCTCTCTCTCTCTCTCTCTCTCTCAAATAAATAAATCTTAAAAAAAGAAGGAAAAAAAAAAAGAGCATGTCAAGATGAATTAGGAATCTCTGAGCCGGGTACATGAGAATCAGTTGCCACATGGAAATCTGAGCAGAGTTCCTTGTAGATTACATCCAGCCAATAGGGTTCAGACTTAATAAAGTTGTCTAATTAGACAGATGTCATCTTTAAATGGAGTCAAAATAAATAAATTAGAGAACTTGCCTCTGTATAATAACAGGTTGGAAATACACTGGCTATCTCCTTGTGATATAAGAAAAAAATCACAGGGGCATCTGGGTAGCTCAGTTGGTTAAGCAGCTGACTTAATTTTGGCTCAGGTCATGAACTTGATCATGAGATCAAGCTCCATGATAGGCTCCAGGGTCAGGGCAAAGTCTCCTTCTCCCTTGCCCTCTATTTCTCCCCCAGCAATGCTCTTTCTTCCAAATATATAAATAAATAAAATCTTTTTTTTTTTTTTAAGAAGAAAATCACATTCTATGTGCATTTTTAACCATCAGTAAAATACCAACAGGCTCCTTATATGGCCAGGATGCCCACAATGATGGTAAGCATTGATAACCTGTAGAAATATGGTATTAGTTTAAACATGTTTTTTTTTAACTGCTAAGATATTCATTTATTTATAATTATATTCCCCATATGAAGATCTGAGTTTATTTTCAATAAATCCAGAGCTGCTTTCACAGACCACAGAGTGACACCGGAGATATCACCAAGAGGATGAAGCTTTTAAGGCCCCAGTGGGACCCCGATGTCCATCTGTGACCAAGGATCACAGAGAAGTGGGCAGTGTCACACTTGCTTCCCTGGACTTCTCTAAGTATGAGGGAGATTAACAGGTCAGACGACACATAAAGCTGAGTGTTTCTGTTCCACTTTCTGTTCCCTAAACAAGTAATTTTAAGGAATATCGATAATCACAAATCAAAACTAGTCAATGCCTATGCCAAACTGAAGTTCTACTACAGTTGACCCTTGAACAACACATCTTTGAACTGCACAGACCCACTTACATGCAGATTTTTTTCAATAAGTACATTAGAAATTTTTTGGAGATGTGCATCAGTTTGAGAATTCACAGACAAACCCCGTAGCCTAAAAATACCCCCCAAATAAGAAAAATGTTCGTCAAAATGCATAAAATATACATAGATGCTCATTTATTTTATCATTTACTACCATAAAATGTAGACAGATCTATTAGAAGAACTTCAGATTCATCAAAAATTTGGCATACACCACCATACGTGGCACCATTCACAGTCAAGGGAAATGCAAACAAATGTCAAGATGCAGTATTAAATCATAACCTCCTAAAATTAACTGTAGTACACACTGTCCTACTGTAAGAATTTGCAGCAACCTCTTGTTGCTATTGTGCTGAGCTCAAGTGTTGCAAGTACCTACTTAAAATGCCACCTGACACTAATTATCTCTGCCTGAGTAGTTCCTCTGTCCGGGAACTTGTGTGTTACAATAAAAAAACAAAAAACAAAAATGATCTCTCATGGTTCTCACATATATTTCACTATGTTTAGAGCAATACGGTAAACCTTGACAAACACCATGGGACCCATCTGAAGTGTCCTTAGTGCTGGGGGAAGTGCTCCCAAGAAGCAGAGGAAAACCACGACATCACAAAAAAAGGTTGAATTGCTTGATATCCACTGTAAAACAAGATCTGCAGGTGCAGTTACCTACCATTTCAAGATAAATGTACCAGTGTAAGGACCATTTAAAAAAAAAGGACATTTGTGAAGCTGCCACTGCTTATATACTGGTAGTCATGAAAATCCTGCACTTTTTACAAAATATGTTTTGTCTCATGTAAGAAATGCAGCTTTTACATGGGTGCAGGATTGCCATAAGAAAGGCATACCTATAGGTTCTAACATGATTTGAGAAAAAGCTAAGTCGTTATATGACAACTTAAAGCAAAGGGAAGGTGAATCAACTTTTTTCTAAATAGGTCTCCTGAGGCAAGTAAAACAAAGGCAAAAACAAATGATGGGGAATACATCGAAATAAAAGCTTTTACACAACAAAGAAAACCATCAATAAAACAAAAAAGCAATCTACTGGATGAAAGAAGATATTTGCAAATGATATTACCCAATAAAAAATTAATGTCTAAAATATATAAAGAACTTACATAACTCAACACCAAAACAGCAAACAATCCCACTAAAAAATGGGGCAGAGGGTCTGAATAGATATGTTTCCAAAGAAATACTATAGATGGCCAACAGACACATGAAAAGATGCTCAACACCACTAACTAGGAGGGAAATGCAAATCAAAACCACAATAAGACTTTACCTTATACCAGTCAGAAGGGCTAAAATCAAAAAGACAAGAAATAATAAGTGTTGAAGAGGATGTGGAGAAAAAGGAACTTTCACACACTGTTGGTGGGAATGCAAACTGGTGTGGCCACTGTGGAAAACAGTATAGAGGTTCCTCAAAAAATTAAAAACGGAACAATCACATGATCTAGCAATTCTACTTCTGAATATTTGCCCAAAAAAAGCAAAAACAGCAATGCAAAAAGATAATATGCACCCCTGTGTTTACTGCAGCATTATTTATAAGAGCCACAATATGGAAGCAAACAAAGTTTCATCAAGATATAAGAGGATAAAAAAGATGTGTGTGAGAGAGAAATATCACACAGCCACAAAAAGGATGAGACCAAAGAGAGAGAGAGAGAGAGTTCTTGAGATCTTGCCATTTATCACAACATGGCTAGACCTAGAGAGTATTATGCTAAGTGAAATAAGCCAGACAGGGAAAGACAAACACCACAGATTTCACTCAAAATAAAACAAGTGGATAAACAAAAAAGAGAGTCAGATATGTAAGTACAGAGAACAGAGTGATGGTTACCAGAGGAGAAGGGTGTGGGGAAGATGGGCAAAATGGGTTAAGGGGAGTAAGAGATACAGGGTTCCCATCACAGAACAAATGACTCACATGGCTGAAAGGCACAGCATAGGGAATATAATCAATGATAATGAAATGGCATAGCATGGAGACAGATGGTGAACATAGCATAATTTATAGAGATATTGAATCACTATGTTGTATACCTGAAACTTATATAGTATTGTGTTTCAATTATACCCAAATTTTAAAAAAAATTAATGTTTATAACTACAAAAAAAAAAGAAGAAGAAGAAGGGTGAAAGATCTAAAGCTGGTGAATTTATTGCCAGCAAAGGATGGTTTGATAATATTAGAAAGAGGCTTGGTTTAAAAACTGTCAAAACAAGAGAAGCAGCTTCTGCTGACCAAGAGACAGCAGATAAGTTCCCAGACACCATTAAGAGTAGAGGAGAAAGTCACTGAGTCCACTCAATGACTCAAAAAGTAGACTCCAAAAGTCTACTCAAATCATTGAGTAGAAAGGATATCTGCCCAAATAGGTTTTCAATCCAGGCAAAAGTGCCCTATTCTGGAAAAAGATGCCACAAAAAGACATTGATGAGTAAGGAAGAGAAGCAAGCACCAGGATTTAAGGCAGGAAGTAAGAGGTTAACTCTGATGTTGCTGCAAATGCAGTTGGGTTTATGAACAGGACTGCCTTGCCTATAAGGCTGCTGATTTCTGAGACTTGGAGATAATATATAAACACCAACTGCTAGTCTTCTGGTTGTGCAACTAGAAAGCCTGGACAGTGAGAACCTTTTTTTCTGTGTTGGTTCCATCAATGCTTTGTCCCTGGAGTCAGGAAGCACCTTGCCAGTAAAGGGCAGCCTTTTAAATATCAAATGTCTAATATCAAATTCTTTTGAAATTAGACAATGCCCCTGGTCACCCAGAGGCCCATGAGTTCAACACCAAAGGTGTCGAAGTGGTCTACTTGTCCTCAAACACAATGTCTTTAATTCTGCCTCTAGATCAGGAGGTCAACAGCTTCTGGTCACCAGTAGGCCATTAGAAGTTTTGGAGGAGTCAAAAGTTATATATGGACTTTCCATTACACAAGGTTTGGTACTTCTAACCCCTGCATTGTCCAAGGATCAAGATCGCTATTGTAATTTTCAAGAAGGTATTTTTTTTGAACATTTGAGCAGAGAATATGTTTTATTGAGTAGATACAGAACAGCACATTCTACCACATGTGGGGAAGGGTTAGCTTCAGTAAAAGGCCTTCATCCCTTAAGAAAGCCCCCAGTGAAGTCAAGAAGGTACTTTTAAAGTAAAAGAGCAGATAAATCTTATGGCACAAAAAGACCAATTTCCCCGGTCTGTGTTAGTTTATTCTCTAGGGCATATTATGCTATTAGTGGCTTTAGAATAATGGTACAGTGATCTACTCCAGAAGTAATAAATAAGTCTAATTGGAATCAGAAACTATTATAAATAACAGATTCCCAAAATTACCCAATTCCAAATAATGCCTTCATGAGATAGAAATTCATTAATTATGCTTCTTAAATTTAGGCAAAAACAATAAAACCACAAAAATATATATTTTGTCTTTTCTGGCCTTAAAATAATTCTAATGAGTCCTTGGTACTAAGGAAATAAGAGTGCAGGAATCTTTCTTGTTCTCTCCTCCCAGTTAGATCAGGGTGTATAAAAGTTCCTTTTCAATAAAGCCTCAGTGTTTATTTACCTTTTAGAATAATTTGATCATAAATGAAGTCAACATGCCATTCTACAGTTATGGTTAATTCTTAACTCTTGCTTATGACACAAAATGCACTTGTGTTCACTTCTTTAGCAAGCCATTCCACCTGTCTGTATTATTATGAAAAAAGGCATTAAACAAGACCTTAACAAAGACTAATTTCTGTGGCACTTAATTTGGTGCTTTGTTGTTTATCATTAGGCTGAGTTGATGGCCAAACCATATTGCCAGGCTCCATCAAGATGGTCTGAAATCATAATGAAATATCAGAGTATATGCTTCCCTAAAACCCAAGGGATCACATATTAAGAATAATAGAGATAGAAACAACATGTGTTGGAGAGAATGTGGAGAAAGGGGAACCCTCTTACACTGTTGGTGGGAATGCAAGTTGGTGCAGCCACTTTGGAGAACAGTGTGGAGATTCCTCAAGAAATTAAAAATAGAGCTTCCCTATGACCCTGAAATTGTACTCCTGGGTATTTACCCCAAAGATACAGATGTAGTGAAAAGAAGGGCCATCTGTACCCCAATGTTTATAGCAGCAATGGCCACGGTCACTAAACTGTGGAAAGAACCAAGATGCCCTTCAACGGACGAATGGATAAGGAAGATATGGTCCATATACACTATGGAGTATTATGCCTCCATCAGAAAGGATGAATACCCAACTTTTGTAGCAACATGACAGGACTGGAAGAGATTATGCTGAGTGAAATAAGTCAAGCAGAGAGTCAATTATCATATGGTTTCACTTATTTGTAGAGCATAACAAATAGCATGGAGGACAAGGGGAGATAGAGAGGAGAAGGGAGTTGAGGGAAATTGGAAGGGGAGGTGAACCATGAGAGACTATGGACTCTGAAAAACAATCTGAGGGTTTTGAAGGGGTGGGGGGTGGGAGGTTGGAGGATCCAGGTGGTGGGTATTGGAGAGGGTATGGATTACATGGAGCACTGAGTGTGGTGCAAAAACAATGAATACTGTTATGCTGAAAAGAAATTTAAAAAAATACTTATGGGAAGGAATGTCATTATGTAGCCAACTTTCCATTTTCCACACAAACACACACACAAAAAAGAATGACAGAGATAAAAACAAATAATAGCACATATAGCAGCATTATCTACAACAGCCAAACTATGAAAAAACCCCATAGCCAAACTATGTCCATTGAGAGATGAATGAATAAAGAAGATATGATATATATAGATACAGATAGATATAGATATAGACATGGATATAGATATAAATACCTACATCTATACATATATAATGGAATATTACTCAACCATCAGAAAGAATGAACTCTTGAGATTTCAAATGACATGGACAGAGCTGGAGAGTATGATGCTAAGTGAAACAGTTAGAGAAAGACAAACGCCATATGATTTCACTCAAGAAACAAAACAAAGGAGCAAAGGGAAAAAAAGAGAGAGAGAAAGCAAGAAACAGACTCTTAACTATAGAGAACGTACTGATGGTTGCCAGAGCGAAGGTGATGGGAGGAAAGGTAAAACAGGTGATGGGAGTTATGGATGTCACAACATGACGAGCACCAAGGGTTGTACGGAAGTGTTGAATCACTATCTTGTACATACTAATATAACTCTGTGTGTTAACTAACTTGAATTTACATACAAATTTACATAAAATAATAATAAATTTAAAATTACATAAAATTTACATAAAAACTTTTTTTTAAAAAGCAAAAAACAGAAACATACTTGTAAATACAGAGAACAAGTTGGTGGTTGCTGCGAGGTGGGGGAGGGGCGGATTGGGTGGATAGGCTAAGTAGAGGAAGGGCATTACAAACTACAAACTTCCAGTTACAAAAATCAGTAAGTCACGGGATGAGAAGCACAGCATCGAGAATAGAGTCAATAATATTGTAGTAACGCTGTATGGTGAGAGATGGTGAACACTGAATAAAATATGTAGAATTCTTGAATCACTATGGTGGACACTGAAATAAATATAACATTGTATGTCAATTGTACTTCCATTAAAAAGAAAACTTAAAAAGAACAAGGCTCAGCACCAAGAAGGGGTGTACAATATAAGACTGAGCAGAAAGGGTGGGTTCAGGTTGGATAGTATCATTAGCGCCCCCTCGCTGCTAGTGTCTGAGTCTGCCCTGCCAAAAATTCAAGGCAGGCTTCCAGATTTTTAAGACAGGCTAGGTTATTCTTACCAACCGTTCCTTGAGAACAACTTTTATAAGCCTGGATAAAACTTCAACAAACCCTTCTTTACACAGTTGGAAAAGCTGAAAAGGGAACGAGGCACACAGGGCCAAAATAACAGGAAACTGGAAATTGAGAGGTAATTAAGTTCAGCCTGGAGGCCATGTTTGCCATGTGACTATTTTCCAAACCAGAACAAGAGGACAGAAACCAAAGGTCAAGACATACACAGAACAGAGAGTCTAGTATGGGGGGAGAAAGACCTCCACAGATGTATCCTCACCCATACCTACTTCCTTCACTTTATAAAGAAAAAAGTATATTGGATAGGATTTGAATGCGTCATTATAAAAATCCTTCCTGGGAAACCATACAGGTTTTCCATTTACTTCTGGATGCTCAGTTTTTGTTTTGTTTTGCTTTGAAGTAGGCTCCACGCCTGGCATGGAACCCAATGTGGGCCTTGCACGCAGAACCTTGAGATCAAGACCTGAGCAAGAGTCAAGACACATAACTGACAGAGCCACCCAGGCACCCCTCCACAGTTTGATTTTTGACCCAGGAAATTAAGGTCACTTATTTACCACAGTCTGAAGCTTGTCCCAGAGTGAGGTCAAATTCTCTGAGCTACTGAGTGCAGCAAGAGTAACCAGATCAAATCACTGAGGGTTGGTTGGGTTTTTTGTTTGTTTGTTTTTTGTAATGACTACTATACATGGACTTACAGGAACACATGTCCCTCTCCAGGCATGCATGGGACTGAGGCTCTCAGAATTTACCCTTGGTTATATGCTTGCATGAATTGTAGGAGCACTGACCTGTAAGAGAAAAACATTGCAAAGCATCTAAGCTTCCTTATGCAGTGAATAGAGACAAAGAGAAGCCAAGCTGGATAAGGGGATCCAGATGGACCATAGGCACAAAACAGATTAAATCTATACCCAGCTCTGCAAGTCAGAGCTGGCAGCAAATCTACAAAGCTGAGATGGCAGAATAGCTTGGCATATAGTCAAAGAAGCAGAATTACAGGATGTTAACCCACCAGCACTGGGAGTAGACCCAAATTTTGGTAGGCAAGAAAAAGAAAGCCAGAGCCTGTTTGGGCAGCTCCAATAAGAAGATCCAAGGCCCCTAATCTCCTTTCCCTGATCCTCAACTTCCTGAATGAATGCAGTAATGGTGTGAGCCCACATTTTCCCATCCTGCTGAAGTTCTACTCATGCCTACGTAACCCGGAAAGGAAGCTAAGAAAAATACACCCCTTCATGCTTAGAGAGACTGTTGGCTTGAGGAGATTTATACCCAGTCAAGGATGAAATAAACAGGGGGGGGAAAAGGAGAGAAAAGGAAACCTATTCCCAGAACTGTAAAAAAGAAAAAAAAAATATGTATAGCATGCTAAAGAAATCTAAAGAACACAGTTATTAAACTTTATATGTGCATGATGACAAAATTGCAAACAGTAACTTCATAGTCTTCAATGATGGCAGGAGCTGATCATGGAGAACAAGGTCAGGGTGGTGGGACACAGGTGAAGTACATGGCTTACCGGCAAATATTTAGTGCTGTCTCCTCCACTGCCAGAATGCATGGGGCTATAGGAGTGACTGCTTTCCCAACCACATCTAATAACCCTCTTGAAGAACTTTGGGTGTGAAGTGCTGGGAGGTCCTAAGATCCGCAGAAAGAGAAATTCAACCAGAAAACAGAAATGTGTGGAATAGAATGCAAACAGAATGTCCCCATTCTGGGTTCCTCATGCCAAAAAGCCAATGGTGTGAGAAGCAGGTCTCCGTACTGGCCAAGATTATGCATGTTGAGAGGGAAGAAAGTGGGCTGCTGCCATACGATGGGGGACTATCTGTGAAAACCAGGGATTCCCTGGGTCCCCCTCAGAGTCCCTCCCTGTCCAACAGTAGTGGCCAATGGGAAATTCCAGCCATCTAATAAAAAGAAGGCATCCCCAAACTCAGATCCTGCAGGGATGAAAGACAGGGTCACCGGGTGGGTAAAGAACACCACCCAAGCTAAGGCTGCAGCAGAGAGGAGAGGAACATGGGACGGGTGGTGGAAGAAGACCAGTACGCTGAGGAAGGAAGAAGGTTACAGACCAGCTACAGAATCAGGGACCTTAGCAGCTATACTTTATGTTACTGAATTGTTTCTCCAACCCTCTTGCCCTTTTCCTCCTAGCCACCTTACATGCAAGAACACCATCAGCAGCTCATGTTTTAAGTGGGGGTATGACACACTGGTGTTTGTTTCTAATGCAGCTGATGGGACTTTGGGCATCTCCTGTGTTGGGTTTCAACCAGAGGAAGGAAAAAGAGTGGATACTGAACAGCAAATGGGACTTCCACTGGTTATCGTCTTACATCCTTCCTATCTTGCCAGCCTAACATGCACAGATTTCATCAAAGGTCTACCTTTTACCCTGGATTCCAGCTGGGTTTGGCTCTCTAATGGAGAGCCGCAGCAGAAGTCACCAGAGAATAAGGAGAGTAAGGTTCAGGAATCTGCTCTCCTTGTGCCCTCCTGGATCTCACAATCCTTATACATAATCTGTGTGCTCAGTGGAAGTCTCATTTATTCATTCCACAAGTATTTATGGAGTGCCTGTAAGTCTCATTGAGTGTTGGGGGTATGGCAGTGATCCAAACAGAAAATAATCCTCCACCCCCAAGGTTACATATATCTTGTGATGGGGAAAGAGAAACAAGGTAGATAAATAAAATACAGGCACACCTCACATTATGGTGCTTCACCTTACTGCATTTTTTACAAATTGAAGATGTGTGGCAACCCTGCCTCCAGGAAGTCTATGGGTGCCCTGTTTCCAACAGTATTTGTTCACTTCATGTCCCTGTGTCACATCTTGGTAATCCTCATGATATTTCACACTTTTTCATTATGATTATATTGGTTATGGTGCTCTGTGATCAGTGGTTATGAGTGGCTGAAAGCTCAGATGATGGTTGGCACTTTTTGTCCATAAAGAATTCTTCAATATGTACTTTTTTTTTTTAAGATATAATGCTATTGTACACATAATGGATTGCGGTATTGCGATGTACTGGGAAACCAAAAAATTCATCTGACTCCCTTTACTGCTGTAGTCTGGAACCAAACTCTCAATGTTTCTGAGGTATGCTTGTATTTACACTGATACTGTGATTATCATGGGAAGAAAAATACGAAGTGTGTGTATAGATGCACACGTGTGTGTGTGTGTGTGTGTGTGTGTGTGTGTGTGTTTAAGGTATATTTTACATAATGGAGCCAGGAAATAAAGGTCATCCTGAGCTAAGCTGGAGAGATCTAAAACAAGACCAAAAGGAAATAAGAAGGCAAGCTGGACAGGCTTCTGAAGAAAGGGCATTGAGAACCAAAGAACCAGTGATCACACCTTCCTAAGGCAAGCGTGCTTCTCAAAAACTGGCTAAGAGGCCACTGTGAGTGCAGCAAAGAGCCAGGTGGAGAGTGGTTGGAGGTGAGGCCACACAGGTAACTGGGGAGAGGGCTAAAGGGCAGGTATTGGAGGTTATAGTTTCCACCTATAATAACCTCTATTCTCAAAAGGCACACATGACACCGCTTATGTCCCCACTCATGGTACACATGCAGGGGACAGTCCATGTTACTGAGGCTGTGGTGTCTATCTGCAATAATTCAGGTCCTGCAAGGCACCACCTCCCTTCCCTCATTGCCCACAGTGAACTCCAATTCCAATCGGAAACCATGTAGATTGTTCTGTGATTTTGTTTTTCTGGGTCTCCAAAGAAAAGTTAACAATATTCAAGAATGACATGTGACACTGGGGAGAACTTGTTTTATGAAGTCATTTGAAAGTCTTTTTTCCCCCTTTTCTTTCTTTTATTTGAATGGCTAATAAGTTTCTGACATGACCCTTCTAGTAATTTCAATCTCTTTATCATCCCTGCCTCAATATTGTCTTTTTTATGGAGAGTCTCTTAGCAGATCAAATGGACAGAAAATGAGGCAAGTCAATGAAATATGTATTTTATAAACTGTAATAATCATGAGATGTTTGTGACACCTTGATTACTGAGATATTCTTGTTTCAGCCTAAGAGTGTTTCTACTGAGAATCTTGAGAAGGAGAGAAGGCAGGTGAGGAGCAATTGTGTTGAACCAGCAGCTGTGTAATGACAAGGCCTGGCATTGCCAAAAATGCCCATTAGGAAGAATAAGTACAAAACATCAGGAAACCAGAGTAGTTGCACAGGAATCCCTGTGGGAGCAATATATTACAGACATCTATTTAATAATGGAACGAGGAGCATACAGTCTAGTAGAAATATAGCAGAGGAGCATGAATCATTTCTATTTCTTTGGAGGGGGTTTAGGGAAGGGTCAGATGGAGGGTGAGAAAGGGAATCTTTTTTTTTTTTTTACAGATTTTATTTATTTATTTGACAGAGATCACAAGTAGGCAGAAAGGCAGGCAGAGAGAGAGGAGGAAGCAGGCTCCCTGCTGACCAGAGAGCTCAATGCGGGGCTCCATCCTAGGACCTCAGGATCATGACCTGAGCTGAAGGCAGAGGCTTTAACACACTGAGCCACCCAAGCACCCCTGAGAAAGGGAATCTTAAGCAGGCTCCATGCCCAGCACAAGAACCTGTTGCAGAGCTCGAACTCATGACCCTGAGACCATGACCTGAGCCTAAATCAAGAGTCAGTGGCTTCAATGACCAAGCTATTACCCAGATATCCCAAAAGGAACATGAATCTTTTAAACCATCCTGAAGACCAAAGTCAAAAATTGTCTAAGGCTTAATGAAAAGGCTGAAGACAGCCTGACAAAAAAACATTACAAAAATGTACCTCACTGAGTGACTAAAGAATCTGTCAATAATTATCTGGAAAATTACAGTGATTTAGAGACATAACAGATCTCTAGAAAAACAAATGATCTGATTTAAAAATGGACAGGACATCCGGATCGACATTTGTCCAAAGGAGACACACAGATGGTCAAAAGACACATGAAAAGATGTTCAACATCCCTAATTATCAGAGAAATGCAAATCAAAACCACACCACAATGAGGTATCACCTCACACCTGTCAGAATGGCTAGATTCAAAAGGAAAAATAACAAGGGGGAGGATGTGGAGAGAAAGGAACTCTCCAACACCACTGGTGGGAATGCAAACTGGTGTACCCACTGTGGAAAACAGTAGGGAGGGTCCTCAAAAAATTTTAAAAAACTACCATATGATCCAGTAATCCCATTACTGGGTATTTAACCCCAAATATGAAAACACCAATTCGAAAAAATATTTGCACCCATGTGTTTACCACGACATTATTACAAAAGCCAAGATATGGAAGCAATGTGAGTATCCATCAATAAACGAATGGGTTAAGAGAACATGCTATATATATACAATGGAATGTTACTGGACCATTAAAAAAAGAATGAGATCTCACCATTTATCACAACATGAATGGACCTAGAGAGTATCATGCTAAGTGAAATAAGTCAAAGAAAGACAAATACCATATGATTTCACTTATATGTGGAATCTACAAACAAACAAACAAAAAGCAGAAACAGACCCGCAAATACAGAGAACAAACTGGTGGTTTCCAGAGGGGAGAGGGGAGAGGATGGACAAAATGCCTAAATGGAAGGAGGAGAGACAGGATTCCAGTTATGGAATGAACAAGTCATGGAAATAAAGGCACAACATAGGGAACACAGTCAGTGGTATTGTAATGGTGTTGTATGGTGAGAGGTGATAGCTACACTTGGAGGGTGAGCATGGCATAAGACATAGAATTGTTAAATCACTATGCTGTACCCTAAAAGTAATGTAACATCGTACACCAACTATACTTCAATTAAAAAAAAATGTGGTCTCAATAAGAGTGCTACCTGGTTTACTTATAATCTGGATTTATCTTTGATTGCACTGCCCATTTCATGGCACCCTTAATCCACACCTCCCACATTGTTCTCTGTCACACATATATTGGATGGACAAATCCTTCTCCAAAAGTTCCTAACTACTAGTTTTAGGAAATGCCAACTGTGTCCCCAAATACAGGTAGCACATATTTCAAAACACAGAGTGTTCATCTTTTACTTAAGAGTCTGCTTTCCTCCAAAGTTCTTTTTTAAGATTTTATTTATTTATTTATTTGGGGGTGAAGAGAGTGTATGAGTGGGAGGAAGGGCAGGGGAATGAGTAGAGGGAGGGGAGAGGGAGAGGGAGAAGAAGACTCCCCACCCAGCAGGGAGCCCAACATAACATAGGGCTCGATCCCAGGACCCTGGGATCATGGCCTGAGCCGAAGGCAGACACTTAACAGAACGCCACCCAGAAGCCCCTCTGATGTTCTTAACCAAGTATCTGATGCTGGTAACTTCTCACCCCAGGACAGTTTCTCTTTCTGCGTCACAGCCCAATAGTCTCCCCTCCTACCTCTTCTCCTTTTCTCTTCCCTCCTTTGTTTTTCCTGTATGCCAAGCAATAGGTTGGTTTCACATTCCTCTCCTTTTCATTGGGGAGAATAAATTCCAGCTTTGGGTCCAAGCTGAACACAAATCTATTTCCTGAGTCGCACTAATAAATGCCCTGCCTAACAGGGCCATCCCTAGGGTATGAGGAGCCCTTGGCAATCAATCTTGTGGGGCCTTCATCTAATGCTCAGTTTGATTTCTTTTAAATGTAGAGAACTCATGGGCTGATGTGAGGTATGGCAATTGGTGGATGAAGACGCAGAAGAATGGGGAGAGTGGAGATACATGTTGGATTTATTTTCCAATCAGTGTGTGTGATGTTTCTCCTTAGTATCTAGGCACCATCCCCTTCCTGTCCACGGCCAGGCATCATTGGTTCACATTCTCCACTGCCATAAGCTCATTCCTGGCTAATGTCCTATCACCCCCTATGAAAAAAATACAGCAGTGTCATTATGACTCACCATGCCACCATTAAGAAAAAAGTCCATTTATGTAGTGCTGCTTCCATCATTACTCCTGACACTCTATCATCTGCCATGCTGCCCAGGAACACAGGCTTCCACTGACTCCCACAAGAATATTTATTGTGCTTCACTGACAACAGTCCACAAGTGCAAGTCTTACTCAGAGGATGTAGGAAAATGCAAATAATTAACTTGTGTTATAGCCATATTAAATCCACTTTTCAAAACTGTACAGTGTAAGTACAGCACAACACATCCTCCAACCCCATGTCTTCTTTGAGCCTTTAAGACATGATTGCAGCCTTCTTAAAATGGGATCCCTCCCACCGTTGAACTTGCCCTTGTCTTCTGTAGAATGCCGTCAGAGGGGAGGATAAAAGGAGCAAAGAGAATTCTCATTACGGCGAGGAAAGTCTTCCCCTTGTCCAGCAACGTGGGACAGCACGGACTCAACATACATATCAAAGGCAAGAGAGGACACCCCTTACTGTCCACGGGCACTGCCAAGTAACAGTCTTGAAATACTTGAGGGGGACAGATATTGTCACCCCTCAGGACATCCCGACATGTTGTAGAGAGCCTACAGACACGGTGGGACAGCTGCTCTGGGTTCCAGCAGCAAGGTATTATGAGTACAAGATCCCTGCCTCCAAGTCTGCTGCCCTCGGGTGTTGCAGATGGCAGGTGAACCTGCATTCACAGCATGGATAGGCAAGAGTCAATACATGAGTCCATATAAATGGCTCAAGTCCTAGGCATGGTGGCAGACTATAGGTACAATGTCATAAACTCATCCCTCAAACGTGTGAAAATGACCCAAAATGATTAGGTCAACACCATTCTAACAGCTCAGTCTTGTGGGAGCTCACAAACACGGCACTGGCCATAGGAGTTAGCAGCTCACCAGGCTACCCTTTGGAACCAGAGCCCAGCCCTATGAACCCTACCATGGAGTCCTGGGATGATCCTATAGGCCTCGGGTGTCTGGTCAACCTGTTGCATGGGGTGGAGGACTACAGATACTCCAATGGAGAAAATAAGACCAGGGCCCACTCATGTCCCAACCCCGGGCCAGGACACCCTGACAAGTGAGCACTAAAAGCTCCCTGGACAGTTGCAGACATCAGAAGGGGATTTAGAATATCTCAACAAAGGCACATTTTAAGGCACAGGGCACCTGAAGGCATGATGTCTGGGGCAGGAGCCCACTTGTCCAAATCTAAAGGTAGCACTGTTCTCAAACACAGAAGCTCTTACTTTCCAGTATGCCATGCTAAAGCCATGTCCTACTTTATATTAAACCACATTTAATTAAATAGTTATTTCTTGATATTCCACAAAATGGCGAGATGTTTCACCATCTGAACAAACATGAAAAGTAATTATCATTTAGTCTAATTTACTATAGACTAATTCAATCTCTTTACTTTCTTCTTGACAATACTAAAGCCAAGATATCAGTCGTTTGGCATTTCCCCTCCACATCTGCACCCTATTCCTCGCCCTCTGGTACTAATCAGATTCCCAAAATATAAAGTGGCCTTCGCACCACATCCAGGGCAGAGGCCTTGATTTCCTTTGCCCATAACAAGATAATGTTCACCACGAGTACTCAATCAATACCTTTCCAACACACGACTCCAATTCCTATAAAATGGATGGTTCTGAATTTTCACTTAGCTCTGTTCCATGGTGATGATATAGAAGTTTATTACATTATGAACACGACAAACAAGGTTTCAAAACCCAGAAAACCCAGAAATCACAGCCTTAGCACTGACCTCAGTGATGGGATAAACAAACAGGCAGCTGTGATCACTCCAATGTAATCCTATTAATCACTGCAGCCCCAGAATAAAATAGGAGGCAAACCAAGCCTACTGCACCAGTACTAAATTAAACTTCCTCCAACTCTACCATACAGAGGAAACGATTCATCATATTCAGGCCCAAAGCTCATTTTCCACATGAAAAATGAACTTAAGTATAATTTAATGAACCTCAGAAAACAGGTACATTTCCATAATGTTTGGGGATTTATATATATTTAAAAAAAAAATCAAGAACGTCCTGGCTGAATAGTGATCAAAGACTACAGTATTGCCCAAACTGAAGTTCTTTTTTTTTTTTTTAAATTCATTTCTAAAGAGCTATGGTTGACCTTCTCTGGCATAGATTCCTTATATGTTTTTTACTGAGTAAATAAACAATTGCCCCTCTGTGTGTGTCTGGATTTCTTTTTGTTCTTGGTGACCTTCCATCTCCTTAGGGCATAATGATGATAATCTCCAGCATCTGAACTGTCCTCAACACCTAAACCAGACACCAAGACATAGTAAACCTCCCTGTCTTTCTTGCTCAGCATGGTTACCCAAATAGTGTTTAGGTTACAGTCATTTTGCTAAATGATAAAGGGATTTTGGAACTCCATGAATTTTAAGGACATTTTAGGTTCTTCTCAAAGACCACAAATAAGCAGAGAGGGGAAGGAAGCTATCAGTGTGGATTGGGGTCCACAATGAGAGCTACTTAGGACAGGCAGATTTTAAATTGGGTCTTGAAGAGAACAGAGGATGTAACCAGATAGAGAGGTGGAAGAGGGGTGCTCCAAAAGATGGGATCAGAATGCTCAAAACATCAAGTAAGATGTTCACAAAAATTAGAGGGTACCTGAAGGATGGGCAGCCTATCTGCATTTGTTGGTTAAATCATAATGGTTTAAAAAAATGGCATCTGCTAGATATAGGGAAGACAGGTGTGTGTATAGAAATTGGTGTGCATAAATTCATGTTTTTAAGTTGAGAAAAATTAAGGTATAAAGAAGGCTTTTCATCAAAAAGTAGCCAATTCAGAAGGGACCTTGGGAAGATGGCAGAGTAGGAGGACACTGACCTCACCCTAACCCATATTTTCAATTAGAGACCATCCATATCCAAGTCAACAAACTAGAGAGCAATGCAAAGACTGGCAGAAGAAATCCCACAACTAAATGTAGAGAAGCTGCAGCTGAAAGGCTAGGAAGGTCAGAAAAGCAGAGGGAGGTTGCCCACAGAAGGGAGGGAGCTGTGTGTATGGAGAGGGCAGGGAAAGGGGCCCTCTCACCAGGGAGCTCACCCAGGGAAGACTGATCCCCATAATGTTCAGCTTTAAAAGCCAAAGGGACTAAAATCCAGTTTATAAAACCCATGGGACTTGGAGCCTAGAGCACTGGAGGCCAGCTGACTCAGCACTGGGAAAGCTGGGAGGATGAGTGATGGCTGGGTTACTGCCCTTAAAGAGACAATAGCCAGCAAAGAGACAACGCATAAACACAGTGGTTTATATAGCACCAAGGAAAATCAAACAAAGACAGACCTGATTTCGAATGTGTTGGGGGACATAAAAATGACAAAGCCTGCAAACCCCATTTTCCACCCCCAGAGCATAAACATGGGGCCATGTAAGGGAGTTGGGGCTGCACAGACACTTGCTCCCTAACCTTCCAGCAGTGCCCCACACTGAGTTCTCCAGAGGACTCTCCCATTTCAAGTCTGCTAGTCTCAGCTCAGGGCAAATTTTGTTAAAGACTCCTGTGAGCCCCACCCCTCCCCAGCCAATGGGTGCACAGCTGCCACCATCCCCTGACACATACACCTCAATGCACACCCAGCCACCAACGTGTGCTCACCCAGCACATGCTCCCACTCACCTCTGCACACTGGGATCAGTCACGCCCAGCCATTATCACATGCCATGCCCAGTCTTGCACCCCCTGCCATCCCAATGCATTGACTCTAGACCCCACAGCACTTGGGGGAATCCAGCATAGGAGTAGTGGCTCACTGCAAATGTTGCTAACACTGCCTGCCTGCTCCCAAGTTCCCCAGCAACTATGTCCCCTCAGAGCTGGCCTGCCTGCATCCCTTGACACCACAGAGATCAAACACAACATAAAACAGGCAGAGTGTCAGTGCAAACAAATGCACTGAAAGGTAAAGTGACTCAGACACAACAGTAGGATGTAAGCAACACACACAGGACAGTCTCCTGAAGTGCCAGGTTCAGGTGAACAGGGGACACTGCATGCCAGGGCACTCCAGGATCTCTTCTACATAAAGTCACTGGTTCAAGAGCAGAAAACAGACCTTTCTTAATGCAGAGAAACAGAAAGAGAGGCAGACAAAATGAGGAGACAGAGAAGTTTACCCCAGTGAAAGAACAGGACAAGGCCACAGCCAGAGATCTATGCCAAACAGATAAAAGTAACATGCCTGATAAAGAATTTAAAACAATGAATCATAATGATTCAGTAAACTTGAGAAAAGAGTAGAGGCATGACTGGTACCCTTAAAAGAGAGATGAGGACAGACACAGCAGAGATAAAGGGAACAACAAATGAAATGAGAAACACATTTGTTAGAATAAACAGCAAGATGGAAAAATAAGAGGAATGAATTAATGACCTAGAAGACAAAGTAACAGAGGGAACCAGACTGAATAAAAGAGAGAAAAAAGAATTTCTCAAAATGAGGATAGACCTAGGAAACTCAATGACTCCATCAAACATAATAACATTCATATTACAGGAGTCCTAGAAGAAGATGAAACAAAAAAGAGGGCAGAAATTTATTTGAAGATGTAATAGCTGAAAACCTTTCTAACCTGGGGAAGAAAACAGACATCCAGATACAAGATGCACAGAGAACACCTATGAAAATCAACAAAAGCAGACCCACACCAAGACATATTGTGATTAAATTGGAAAAAATATAGTGATAAAGAAAAAAATTTTCAAGCAGCAAGGCTAAAGAAGACACTAACTTACAGGGGAAAACCCATAAGGCTAACAGGAGATTTTTCAATAAAAACTTTGCAAGCATGAAGAGGGTGGCATAATATATTCGAAGTGCTGGATGGGAAAAATCTGCAGCTGGGAATACTCTATCCAGCAAGCCTAAATTATTCAGAATAGAAAGAGAGAGTTGTCCAGACAAACAAAAACTAAAGGAGTTCATGACCACCAACCCAGTATAGGAGACTCTGAGTAGAAAGGAAAGACCAAAAGTGACAGTGTAAAGGTAGGAAACATAAAAGCAAAAAAAAAAAAAAAAAAAAAATTTCTGTAAAAAGTAAGCCAAGGAACTCATAAAATAAAAGGATATAAAATGTAATAACATATGCCTAAAATAAGAGCAGGATAGGAGAAAAGAATGGGTTCAAACTTAAATGATCATCAACTTAATACAGACTGCTATATGCAGAAGAGGTTATACATAAATAGTAACCACATCTTAAAAACCACTAATAAATATGCAAAGAATAAAAAGAAATAAATCCAAATGTATCACTTAAGAAGATCAGCAAAACATGAAGGAGAGAAAGACCAGAAAGGATCAGAGAAAATCTTCAGGAACAACCATAAACCAAGTAATAAAATAGCAATAAATACAAATCTGTCAATAAATACTTTGAATGTAAATGGACTAAATGCTCCATTCAAAAGACACAGGGTGTCAGAATGGATTAAAAAAAAAATAAGATCCATCTACATGCTGCCTATAGGAGATTCATTTTAGACTGAAGGACACCGGCAGATTGAAAGTGAGGGGATAGAGAAACATCTATCATGCAAATGGATGCCAAAAAGAAAGCCAGAGTAGCAATACTTATATGGACAAACCAGACTTTAAAACAAAGACTGTAAAAAGAGACAAAGAAGGACACTATATAATAATGAAGGGGACAATCCAACAAGAAGATATAACATCATAAATATTTATGCACCCAACATAGGAACACCCAAATACATAAAAAATTTAGTAACAAACATAAACTAATCAATAATACAATAATTGGAGGAGACTTTAACACCCCATTTACATTAACGGACAGGACATCTAAATTGAAAATCAAAAGGAAACAATGGCTTTGAACAACACACTGGACCAGATGGGCTTAACGGATATATTCAGAGCATTCCGTCCTAAAACAGCAGAATACATATTCTTTTCAAGTGCATATGAAACAGGCTTCAGAATAAATCACATATTAGCCCACAAAACAAACCTCAACAAATTCAAGAAGTTCAAAGTCATACCATGCATCTTGCTAACCACAATGCTATGAAACTAGGAGTCAACCATGGGAAAATTGGACCACAAATACATGGAGGTTAAATTACATGCTACTAAACAATGAATAAGTCAACAAGGAAATAGAAGAAGAAATAAAAAGACATGGAAACAAATTAAATTGAAAACACAACAGTCCAAAACTTCTGGGATACAGCAAAAGCGATTCTAAGAGGGCAAGTACATAGCAATACAGGCCTACCTCAAGAAGCAAGAAAGGTCTCAAATAAACAACATGACCTTCCTTACACCCAAAGGAGCTAGAAAAAGAAAACCAATTGAAGGCTAAACCCAGCTGAAGGAAGGAAATAATAAAGATTACAGCAGAAATAAATTATATTGACACTACAAAAAACAATGATGAAACCAGAGACTCTTTCTTTGGAAAAATCAATAACATTGATAAACCTCTACCCAGAATTCTCAAGAAAAAAGAGGAAAAACTCGAATAAATAAAATCACAAATAGGAGAGGAGGAATAACAACCAGCATCACATACAGCATCATACAAACAATTACAGGAGAATATTTTGAAAACTATATGCCAACAAATGGACAACTTCGAAGAAACAGATCAACTCCTAAAAATACATAAACTACCAACATTAAAACAGGAAGAAATAAATTTAATAAAAAATAAGAAAAATAAATTTAATAAAAAATAAGAAAAAAAATTTTTTTAAAGATTTTATTTATGTATTTGACAGAGATAACAAGTAGGCAGAGAGGCAAGCAGAGAGAGAGAGGAGAAAGCAGGCTCCCCACTGAGCAGAGAGCCCGACGCGGGGCTTGATCCCAGGACCCTGAGCCGAAGACAGAGGCTCAACCCACTGAGCCATACAGGTGCCCCTAAGAAAAAAATTTGAACAGACCTATAACCAGCAAAGAAATTGAGTCAGTAATCAAAAATCTCCCAACAAACAAAAGCCCAGGACCAGATGGCTTCACAGAAGTCTACCAAACATTTAAAGAAGAATACCTAGTCTTCTCAAACTATTCCAAAAAACATAGAAGAGGAAGGAAAATACCCAAACTCATTCTATGAGGCCAGCATTACCCTGATAACAAACACAAATAAAGACACCACTAACAAAGAGAACTACAGGTCAATATCCCTGATGAATATAGATGCAAAAATCCTCAATAAGATACTAGCAAACCAAATTCAACAACACATTAAAAAAAAATCACTCACCAGAATCAAATGGTATTTATTCCTGGGTTGCAAGGGTCGATCAATATTTATAGATCAATCATCATGATACATCACATCAATATAAGAAATTATAAGCACTATATGATCATTTCAATAAATGCAAAAAAAAAAG
Source organism: Mustela erminea (assembly GCF_009829155.1). Taxonomy (NCBI): domain Eukaryota; kingdom Metazoa; phylum Chordata; class Mammalia; order Carnivora; family Mustelidae; genus Mustela; species Mustela erminea. The sequence goes on along the minus strand of NC_045616.1, from coordinate 16,523,420 downwards.
CATTTGACAAAACACAACATCATTCTTGATAAAAACCCTAAATAAAGTATGTTTAGAGGGAACATACTTCATTATAATAAAGGCCATATATGAAAAACCTAGTTAACATCATCCTCTATTGGGAAAAACTGAGAGCTTTTCCTCTAAGATCAGAAATAAGACAAGGATATCCTCCCTCCCCACTTTTATTCAACACGGTACTTAGAAGTCCTAGCCACAGCAATCAGACAACAATAAAAAATAATAATAAAAGGCATCCAAATCAGTAAGAAAGAAGTAAAAACTTTCACTATTTGCAGATGACATGATACTATATATAGAAAACCTGAAAGGCTCCACCAAAAACCTGGTGGAACTGATAAACAAATTCAGTAAAGTCACAGGATCCAAAATCAACATTCAAAAATCTGTTGAATTTCTATATACCAAGAATGAAGCAGCAGAAAGAGAAATTAAGAAAACAATCCCAGGGACGCCTGGGTGGCTCAGTTGGTTAAGCGGCTGCCTTCGGCTCGGGTCATGATCCCAAGCGTGTTGGGATCGAGTCCCATGTCGGGTTCCCTGCTCAGCAGGGAGCCTGCTTCTCCCTCTGCCTCTGCCTGCCACTCTGTCTGCCTGTGCTCACTCTCTCTGACAAATAAATAAATAAAATCTTAAAAAAAAAAAAAAAAAGAAAAGAAAAGAAAAGAAAAAGAAAACAATCCCATTTACAATTGCACCAAAAATAATAAAATACCTAGGAATGAACCTAACCAAAGAGGTAAAGACCTATACTCTAAAAACTACACTGATGAAAGATACTATAGACAACATGAAGCTGTTCCAGCTGAAGTCTACCCATGCAGAACAACCCTCTGGGACACAGCCCTTTGGCTACAGCAAAGCTAACCTCTCCGCCATCCTCATGGCTATAACTCCTTGATACAATCCCGCCCTCACCATTTATTGGCTTTGTGACTTGGGGCAAGCCAATTCGCCTCCCTGAGCTTCTGTCCTCAGCACAAAAATACGATTGTGAGTGGTATCTACCTGTGGCAATTAAATGAGCGAATGCAGGTCATATGATGGCACAGCAACTTGGACCCTATGAAGGCTCAAGGAATAGAAATGATGTTGCTAACCCTCATCCTGTCTTGGTCCCTGGGGTGCACCCCACCAGGAAAGCTTCCCCTCCTCTTCTTAACGACCTCACTCCCCCTCTCCTCTTCCTTTCAGGACAAGTGCAGTCTTCCTTCCTCCAGGCTCCTTGGCTTGCGTCTTTTCGGGACACCTGGGTCCACACACACTTATAGACAGTCCCAGAGGATTAAGTAGTTCAGTATTGTCCATTTACTTCATAGCCAGACTACTGTTACCAAGGAGCATGTTGCCATGACTCAAGAAAGAGTGCCCAGATACTGGTGTTGGCTACTCCAAGGTGTGAAGGACCATCCTGTGACATCCACTGTGTTTACTAGAAAAAGGAAGGTTATGGCACCCAGCAGGTTGCTGGAGTAGGCAGAACAAGTTAGGTAGGAGAGTGAGTAAGACAGAGGATGCCTTCCCAAAGTCTTGCTGATAAGAGTTCCCAAGGTTCTCAGAGGAGTTACCAAGAACATGTGTAAGGGTTAACTAGGTTAGAAAGTCTCTGATTGGGCCCTAGGTCTGCAGCTGTCCAGCTACTTCTAAGTAAGCTTTTCTGATATACTTCGTCATCCCTGATCTCCACTATAAAAATAAAACCAGAAATCAAATTCCCCTCTTGGCTCTACGTATTCGTGCTTCCGTGTCTCACTGTCTTCATAGCTGAATGTCTACCACTGTCAAGGTCACAGAGCCCTCTTATCCTTCTTACAAGGAGAGACAGTGGCCAAAGACCATTATCAAACAAGAGCTGTCTGCACCTTTCCCTGCGTGACTTCTCATATTCATGGAAGCAGATAGCAATTTTATGATGAATCAACCGCTCGGGTGAGTAACTATCCAGGGAAGCGAAAGAGGAGGACGTGTCCTCATCCCTATAATCCAAGAAGAATTCTTTCAACAGCATAAATAAATTGATGGTTGTTCTAAACCAAAGTCTCCTACAATTTGCCAGAGGAAGAAAGATGGATGGAGTCCAAGTAGAAATTTACCAAATTCAAGTAACAGTGGGAAACACCACCTGTAGGCCTGAATGACTAGATACTGTTTTAAGTTTCACAACAGGCCTGAGAAATGCATTTGTAACCATAAGCCATATTTCCAGGAAGTAATGGAGATTGCTAAACCACCTCCAAAAGCCTTTGGTTAAGGGAATAAATAACAACTCTCTTCTGAGAATTTTCCAGTGAATCCTCTCTTTGTACAATGTATAAAGCTAATCCTGGTCAAACGATCACAAAATCAATAGTAATGAAGACTTCAAAAAAATAACAATTTACTTTATCCTCTCCATATAAAAAATTCTAAAGACATCTAATCTATAATGACTCCTCATGTAATTTGTGGGTCACTTTCGTTAGATTAAAAAAAAAAAAAACAACTTCCATTCTACCATTGAAACTAATATTACACTCTATGTGAACTGGAACTTTAAAAAAAGCTTGAAACATTAAAAAAAAAAAAAAACACCTAAATGTTGAAAAATTCTCCCTTTGCCTCTCTGACTGCAGAGAATAGCCATTTTTCCCCCCTGTATTCATTCTCCCTTTCCCTGGCAATGACCCTCCGGTTATCCCCATGAAGGCCTACCTGTTTCTCACTTTGCTCTTTGTAACTTAGGGGGAAAGCAGCACAGATGGGGCAGGGGGTGGGGGAGGGGTGGATTTCCCGCCTTGGTTCCCTGGTAAGCATTTCACAGCCAGTTCACCTGGAAGGAGCTGCAACCAATCAGTCTCTCCCTTAGTTCATGTCTTTTCCTCTCTACCTTGTAGCCTTCTACCCCATCTCTACAGATCTGTATTCTCTGCTTCTTTTTTTCTTTTTAAAGATTTTATTTATTTATTTATTTGACAGGCAGAGATCACAAGTAGGCAGAGAGACAGGCAGAGAGAGAGGAGGAAGCAGGCTCCCCACTGAGCAGAGAGCCCGATGTGGGGCTCGATCCCAGGACCCTGGGGTCATGACCTGAGCTGAAGGCAGAGGCTTTAACCTACTGAGCCACCCAGGTTCCCCTATACTTTTTTTTTTTTTAAGATTTTGTTTCAGAGAGAGAGGGTGTACAAGCAGGGGGAGTAGCAGGCAGAGGGAGAAGCAGGCTCCCCGCTAAGCAGGGAGCTGGATGCAGAACTCAAACCCAGGACGCAAGGATCATGACCCCAGCCAAAGGCAGACACTTAACTGACTGGGCCACCCAGACGTCCTGCTTTCTCCACTTCTTCAAGCACATGGCAGAACACCGTGCCCCCACAGCTCCAAGGTTTTGTAGTTTCCGCCTTGATCTCATGCCAACACCTGTCATATGCCTTTATAACCCAATTCCAAAAGATCAAGAAAAAGACTCTAACGACCACATATTTATCTACTACTGAACAAGGAGCTATTGCCAAGAGCATATGGGCTAGCTTATATTAGCACAAAATTGGGTGGCCCCTTCCTCATCAATCTGGGATCCTACACCAAAAGAGAGGGTGGGCCCTATTAGCTGGGTGATACGCCAAAGGCAACCTACTACCATCTCCTTTCTCCCTTTTAATGACAACTTTTATTTCTCAATGTGCCCATTATTCCTTAGATCGCCCAGAATAGGCATTTCTCAAGTGACAGATAGCCCGCCATGATTCATACAAGATGGCAAAACTTGGGAAATCCAGGTACCAACGTGCTGAAGAATCCAATGTACACAAAGCCAACATTGGCACTGGTGTTACTGTCTATAAAAGATCATGCAAGTAAATGATCATATAGAATTTTCACAAGGGCTTTATCATCAACCTCATCCACTCAGATGCCTCAGGCAAGGTCTCCAACAGCTAATCCACAGCAGAGAATGTTAATATGTTGTATTAATATGTTGTATATTTTAATATGTTGTATTTATATGTTGTATTTATACTAGCCACAGTCTGAAACAGTCTAAAAGCCATTTTGCAGGTGATAAATGCCTGGTACTTGAAATGATGTTTGCAAGGCAGGTTAACCAAGAAAAAGATGGTTTGCATCAAACAGAGAACTTCAAAGCTTCCAGGAACATCTAAATCATTGTCCAGATATTGCTGCTTGGAAGCATATTTTTACAATCCCAACCATACGGAATAATCGCTAGGTTTAATGAATTTCATGAAACCCTGACATTTTAGTAAATTGATTCAAAGCAAAGAAATTCCCAGAATGAGGGAGGATTCGAACTTCTCCACACCATGAGATGACAGAGATTCCATTAGCTGACAACAATGCAGGCACGTATCGATCTGTTTCTACTTATCTATATGCCACCAACTGCCACTGTGAGAAAAAATACACTTTATGACAGAATTTAGCGATCAGTGCCCCCCAACCCAGAATCCCAGCCACTCATTCAGCCATAAATCCTGTGTTGCCTTGCAAATTTCTTTTCTGAAGTAGTTTAATTTACACCGACAATCTGATTTCCTTTTCAATTTCTCTTTCCCCTCATTGTCCTCTTTTTCTTCCCTCTTCCTGTTAGTCCCACTGCCATGAGGAACTAGCACTCCAGTCAGCCAACACAGAAATTTGGGCAATGTAATTCATTCTCTCTCTCTCTCTCATCTGTAACATCCTAACCAAACAACAAGCCATGTCCAGTCTCTCCAAGACATACTTTTTCCTTTCTACAGACTTACTTTTCAGAGTACTTAGAAGTTCACAGCACAACTGAGGGACGGAGGGTATAGAGATGTCCCGTACGTGTCATGTCCCCACACACACAGCCTCCCCCACACACATCAGAGTGTGAACTGTTAGCAGTAATAAGTCTACACCAGTACACTTTCATCACCCCAAATCCTGGGGTATAGTCTATGGTTCGGACAAACATATAATGAAATGTATAACCCTTAGCCACCACTGATCTTTTTACTGTCTTCTTAATTTTGTCTTTTCAAGAATGTCAGATAGTTGGGATCATACAGTATAGAGCCTTTTCAGACTGGCTTCTTTCACTTAATAGCATGTGTCAAACATTCTTTTGTGTATCTGTGTGGCTTCACAGGGCATTTCTTTTTAGCAATGAATGATATTCCATGGTCTGGATGCATCACTGTTCATGTATTCATTCATCTACTGAAGGACATCCCAATTTTAGCAAATATGCATAAAGCTCGTATAAATATTTTTTAAACTGCTAAATGTATGAGTGAGTTTTTAAAATTAACATATAATGGATTATTTGTTTCCGGGGTACAGGTCTGTGATTCATTTATCTTATATAACACCCAGAGCGCATTACATCATGTGCCCTCCTTCATGTCCGTCACCCAGTTACTCCATCCCCCTTCCACTCTCCTCCAGCAACCCTCTGTTTCCTAAGTTTAAGAGCCTCTTATGGTGCATCTCCCTCTCTGATTTCATCTTGTTTCATTTTTTTCCTCTTTCACCCTATGATCCTCTGCCTTATTTATTAAATTCAACACATCAGTGAGATCTTATGGTAATTGTCTTTCTCCGTTTGACGTATTTCGCTCCACATAATTCCCTCCAGTTCCATCCATGTCATTGCAAAAGGCAGGATTTGATGACCATCTGGGCTCTTTTCATAGCTTGGCTATCGTGGACATTGCTGCTATAAACACTGAGGTGCACGCACCCCTTCGGATCACCACCTTTGTATCTTGGGGGTTAATACCCAGTAGTTCGATTGCTGGGTCATAGGGTAGCTCTATTTTCAACTTTTTGAGGAACCTCCATGCTGTTTTCCAGAGTGGCTGCACCAACTTGCATTCCCACCAACAGTGTAGGAGGGTTCCCCTTTCTCCTCATCCTCACCAGCATCTGTCGTTTCCTAACTTATTAATTTTAGCCATTCTGAAGATAAAAATTTATGTACAGGTTTTTGTGTGAACTAAAACTTGAGTTCATTTGGGTAAACACCAAGAAATGTGATTGTTAGATGTTACAGAAAGTGTATGTTTAGTTTTGGAAGAAACTGTAAACTCTCTTCCAAAGTACCTGTACCATTCTGGATTTCTACCAGCAATGCACAAGAGTTCCTGTTGCTCCACATCCTCACCAGCATTTGCTGTTGTCAGTACTGTGGATTTTCGCCATGCTACTCAGTATACAGTGTTATCTCATTGTTCCAACTACCTCGCAAAATGTTTTGGTTGCTGTAGGTTGCACTGTCATGATCAGTGTTTTGGCTTCCTCTTCCTACCTAGATTTCAGAATCATACATACCCTCGGTCCATTTTATTCATGGTCCATGAGGAGAGGCAAGTTTCTTTTAGTTTTCTTTTTCCTGAATTTATGATATTTGGAGGGAGAACTGTTATTTGTTTTTCTTCAGGTTTCTATTTAAATTCCAGTTAGTTAACAGAGTGTGGGGCGCCTGGGTGGCTCAGTGGTTTAAAGCCTCTGCCTTCAGCTCAGGTCATGATCTCAGGGTCCTGGGATCGAGGCCCGCATCAGGCTTTCTGCTCAGTAGGGAGCCTGCTTCCTCCTCTCTCTCTATCTGCCTCTCTGCCTACTTGTGATTTCTGTCTGTCAAATAAGTAAACTAAAAAAAAAAAAAAAAAAGAGTGTGATATTAGTTTTGGGCGTACAATACAGTGATTCAACACTTCCCTACAATAGCAGGTGCTCATTATAAGGTCCCTCCTTAATCTCCATCACCTGTTTCACCCATTCCCCCACCCCACCCCCTCTGGTAACCATCAGTTTGTACTCTAGAGTTAAGAATCTGTTTTTCAGTTTGTCTGTTTTCCCTTTTTTCATTTGTTTTGTTTCTTAAATTCCACATACGAGTGAAATCATGTGGTATATCTTTCTCTGACTGACTTATTTAGCCTAGCATTATACCTCTAGATCGATTCATATCATTGCAAATGGCAAGATTTCACTCTTTTTATGGCTGAGTAATATTCCATTGTGTGGATAAAGTCTTTATCCATTCCATACACTGGGGCTGCTTTTGTAATTTGGCTATTACAGATAATGCTGCCATAAACATAGGGATCCATGTATCCTTTCAAATGATAGTTTCTGTATTCTTTGGGTATATATCCAGTAATGTGATTGCTGCATTATAGGGTAGCTCTATTTTTAACTTTCTGAGGACCCTCGATACTGTTTTCCACAATGGCTGCAACAGTTTGCGTTCCTCCCAAGAGTGCACAAGTGTTCCTTTTTCTCCACATCCTCACCAACACCTGTTGTTTCTTATGTTGTTGATTTTAGCCATTCTGACAGGTGCGAGGTGGTATCTCGTTGTGGCTTTGATTTATATTTCCCTGATGAGTGATATGAACATATTTTCTTGTGTCTGTTGGGCAACTGGATATCTTCTTTGGAGAAATGTCTCTTCATGTGTTCTGCCCATTCTTTAATTGGATCTTTTTTGATGTTGAGTTATAGAAGTTCTTTAAGTATTTTGGATCCTGACCCATTATCAGATCATTTGCAAATACCTTCTCCCATTCAGCAGGTTGCCTTTAATTTTGTTGATAGTTTTCTTTGCTGCACAGCTTTTTTTTTTTAATTTGTTTTCTTTCTTTTCAGTGTTCCAGAATTCATTGTTTATGCACCACGCCCAGTGCTCCATGCAATACATGCCCTCCTTAATACCCACCACCAGAAGCTTTTTATTTTAATGGAGTCCCAATAGTTTATTTTTGCTTTTGTTTCTCTTGCCTCAGGAAATGTACCAAGAAAAACATTGCTATGGTTGTTGTCGAAGAGGTTGCTGCTAGTGTTTTTCTTCTAGGATTTTAATGGTTTCAGGTGTCACATTTAGGTCCTTAATCCATTTTGAGTTTATTTTCATGTGTGGTATAAGAAAGTGGTTCAATTTCATTCTTTTGCATGGAGATGCTCAGTTTTCCTGACACAATTTGTTGAAGAGATTGTCTTTTTCTTATTGTGTATTTTTTCCTGCTTTGTTGAAGGTTAACTGGCCATATAGTTGTGGGTTTATTTCTGGGTTGTCTATCCTGCTCTACCGATCTATGTGTCTATTTTTGTGCCAATACCACACTGTCTTGATTACTTCAGCTTTGTAAAAGAGTTTGAAGTTTGGAACTGTGATGTTTCCAGGCAATTCTTTATTTTACATTCTCAGCTATATCACTAGAACTTTTAACAGTGCCTGGTACAGACTAGGGACTGGATAAGCATTTGTTAAGTGAGAAAATGAGTTCTACCAATGTAGTCCAAAGCAACAAAAGGAATCTGCATTCATTTAGCTTTTCACATACAGAACCATCCTCCTGCATATCTACTTCTAATCTCAACAGTTAATACAGAAACTAGAAGAATAAAAATATTTATCCAAGCTTTGGAAAAGGGGCTTTTGGGCTAGTTGTAATTCTCACCAATTGTCCACAGTACCTTTCATTTTTGCTTTTTTATATAATTTATTGTTATGTTAATCACCATATGGTCCATCATTAATTTCTGATGCAGTGTTCCATGATTCATTGCTTGCATATAACACCATGCAATCCATGCCCTCTTAATGCCCAACACCAGTCTCACCCATCCCCCAATCCCCCTCCCCTCTGAAACCTTCAGTCTGTTTCCCGGAGTCCACGTCTGTCATGGTTCATCTCCTCCTCTGACTTCTCCCCTTTGTTTTTCCCTTCCTTCTCCTAACATCCCCACACTAACTATGAAATGGCAACTGCTCCTTTCATTGGTGATTTTAACTTGGATGATGAGGTTAAGGCCTGACTTCATTAATATTCTCGCATATGTGAGTAATTGTTATATGAAAGACTCTAGACATCTGCCAGTAAGTCTGATTTCAGAATGGTCTCAGTGTATTGTCAGAAAGAACTGGACTTGACATAGGAACTTCAGAAAGATTAGACTGAAAATCTCCCAAATAAGGGTAATAAAATAGTCCTATCTAGAGATCTTTAAAGGTGAGAAAGCAAAACTTTTTTCAAGTTTTAAAAAATCTTTTAAGTGATTAGTGAAATTAGTTAAATTAGTTAAAAAGAGAAGTACCATACAATCTAGTAATTCCACTACTGGGTATTTACCCAAAGAAAACAAAAACTCCAATTTTAAAAGCTATGTGCACCCCTCTGTTTATAGCAGGTTTATTTACAAGAGCCAAGATATGGAAGCACCCCCAGTGCCCATCAATAGATAAATGGATAAAGAAAGTGGGGTGTGTATATATATCCCATTTTCATATATATATATATATGATGAAATATTATTCAGCCATTAAAAAAAGAGTGAGATCTTGCCATTTGCCACAACATGGATGGACCTAGAGGGTATTATGCCAAGTGAAATAAGTCAGAGAAAGACAAATACTATAGGAGTTCACTTGTATGTAAAATTTAAAAAACAAAACAAAGCAGAAACAGACCCACAAACACAAAGAACAAACAGGTAGGGTTGCCAGAGAGGAGGATGGTAGAGTTAGGCAAAATGTGTGAAGGGGAGTGGGAGATGCAGGCTTCCAGGTATGGAATGAGTAAGTCACGATGATCAAAGGTCTGGCATAGAGAATATAGTCAATGACGACTGAGCACAGCATAACATATATGGACTTGCAGAATCCCTCTGTTGTACACTCGAAATTGAGGTAACATTGTATGTCAACCATACATCAATAAAAAATGTAAAATCATAAAAAATAAAATAAGACAAAATACACGCCAAGGAGAGCTGCTTCCCACCGTTTCATAAGGTTCCTTTCTGCTCTCTGCGTCCTGATTCCTTCTCCATCCTTGCTAAGCTCCTATCTGAATTTCATGTCAAAACATTAAACTATTGAGACTAAAGCTAACCAACTCATCTCTGCCTTTCAGGTTTCCAGGTGCAAAACAATGACCCACCAGGAGGAATTACTTTCTCTGAACTGAGGGGTTGGAGAGAAACACCCTTACCCTGGGCAGACCTACCGATTTTGAAGTAATACAGCCTCACTTCCATGTGTTGTTCATCTTTACAGAAGTTATTTTAATTCAGCCTGAAAAATAAAACACAATATAGACATTTCCTCTTTCTCCGCCCATGAGCTTATTTAAATTTTCATCTTTTAATTGGGCTCATAATATAAAAAATCCTCTTTACACCTACAGTCCTTTGGGAGAGCTTTACTCAGTTTATAAACTTAAGAGATTATCCCCAGAGAAATGTTTCAGGCCCAAAGTCACTACAAAAAATTGGCGGGGGAAAAAAAATCAAATTAGATCAGTTGCGTTTTTGCCAAAGCCCCTGGAACCCAGTCTGTTTTTGAAGATTTTATTTATTTATTAGAGAGAGAGACAGCACAAGCAGGGGGAGCAGCTGGCAGAGAGAGAGAGGGAGAAGCAGACTCCCCGCTGAGCAGGGAGCCAGATGTGGGGCTCAATCCCAAGACCCCAGGATCATGGTCTTAGCCAAAGGCAGCCACTAACCAACTGAGCCACCCAGGTGCCATGACCCAGAAGACTTTTTAAAGCACAGGTGGTATTCAGGTCCTTTTATTTCTTTTTGTTATTCCCCTTTACTTCTCATTCTATGCCTTTCTCTGGGTGATATTATCCAAGTACTATCAGAATTACCAATAGCTTATCCTTTTAGTCTGTGTTCTAGAACTATCTGGCAATGCCCATCTGACATTCTCCTTGAATATTTCCAATACCTCTTGAAATGCACAAATCTAAATTTTGACTCCTGACCTACTCTTAAATTCTCCTTCCCTAAAACATGTGTCTCCCCCAGCCTTACCCATTTCAGGGACTCGAACTACCATCCACCCAGCTGTGTGCAAGCCAGAAAGTGGCTGCCTGCCTCAGGCCTGCTGACTTATACTTCCAAAAGTATCACTAAAATTTACTTTCTGGGGACGCCTGGGTGGCTCAGTTGGTTAAGCGGCTGCCTTCGGCTCAGGTCATGATCCCGGCGTCCTGGGATCGAGTCCCACATCGGGCTCCTTGCCCAGCTGCTTCTCCCTCTGCCTCTGCCTGCCATTCTGTCTGCCTGTGCTCGCTCTCCCCCCCCCTCTCTGATAAATAAATAAAATCTTTAAAAAAAAAAAAAATTTACTTTCTGCATTTCCAGGAGCACCACCCAAGGCCAGACTATATTACCTTTTACAGCAATACCTATCCTCCTGCTCCCCCTGAACCTTCTCTTGCTCACTCTTCAAACCATTCTGGACTGTGTAGTCAAAATGTTTTTTTTTTTTTTTTAAATAAAGATTTACTTATTTGAGAGAGAGAGTGTGAGAGAGGAGGGGTGGGGAGAGGAGGAGAAGCAGACACACTGCTGAGCAGAGAGCCCGACACGGGTCTCAATCCCAGGACCCTGAGATCATGACCTGAGCTGAAGGCAGCTGTTTATGTTTAGCCAAATGAGCCACCCAGGCGTCCCCAAAGTGGACTTCTAATTTCAAGTATGTCCCTTTCATCTCAATGATGTTTTAGGAAAAACAATGAACTCCTCAACCCGGAAGAAAATGGTACTCATGACCACGGGCCATTCTTCTGTAAGGACCCATGCCTAGGAAGTCACGTCTTCCATTTTCTGTGCCCTAACTCGAGCCCAATAGTCACAAGTGTGGGTGAGTAACTGGTATGTCTGGCCCTTCACTAGACCAATCTTGAAGGCAGAATATGCATTTTTTCCTCACAGTTTTATTCCAGCACTAATACGGTTCAGAGCACCATAGGTGTCCCCCACAAACAATGGTTCAGATGGACAGGTGACCTTTCCTTGAAGGACAAGTAACTAGCCGTAGGTAGGATCCAGAGAGAAAGAGATACAGAGTATCACTTTCCTATGTAACTTCTTCTCCCTCTCCCGGGATATTTGAAATTCTAATTCTCAGACAGGAGCCCTCTTATGTCATGATTGGAAAGGAAGCGTAAAATAAAAATGCCCTTGGGAACTGAAGGGAAATGTGTTTCATGGGGCCCTGGAGTTAGTGTGCCAAAGAGAGGGGGAAGAAAGCAAGCTGGACGGGAAGCCACTTCTTTGCCATGTTCCCAGAGGCCTTGGAGGAGTCACCGGAAAAAGATCCTACAACGTTTTCTGTTGCGAGGGCCCCCTCTCCTCAGACCTGCAGGTTTCACTCCATCTCGGTCCCTAGCTTTCTTCCTGTCCAAAGGCTAGAGAAATGCAAGTTCAGAACCTTAACTGCTCTGGGATTCATCTGATCAGGTCATGACCTTGTACTTGAGGCCTGAGATCTGTTTCTTCGTCCAAGACCTCTCTTACAATTTTTGACCCAGTTCTAATTATCTGTGCACAGTTGCTACTCCTTAGATCTCTGCTTTTATTGCATGATCCTGTCGTGTATTGGCTCCTTGCTTGTGTTCTTGCAAGTTCCTCCCGGAAACTGAAGGGCTGCTAGAGATCCCCTATGCCTCTATAGACACCTGCCATCTGCTGACCCGCCCCAGCTGGTGAACATCTGCTTCACTGGCCTGGATTCTATATCTTTGTCCTCTGTTCCTACTGGGGCATAAAAGAGACCCATTTTTGGATACCCTGGATGGTTTTAAGTTGATTGTCTGTTATTCAAACCCTTCTACTTAAGAGTCTTTGCTCTACATGGATGTGCAAGTCTAATCACAAACCCTGGTTCCTCCCTAGGGCCTACTCCCTTGTGTTCCTTTGATCATATGCTCTGAGACCATTAGGGCCCTCTGGCTAAGACAGAAAAGCTGTGCATGCCTGGAGAAGGGATATAATCATTTCTGAAACTAGTTGTGATGGAAAAACTCTAGGATGGCCCCAATAATCCCCATCCCTGGATATTCATATCCTTGTGTAATACCTGCCCCTGTTTCCCGGAGTGTTGACAGGGCCTGTGATCTGTGGCTAGGCAAAAGGATAAGACCAAGTTGATGAGAAGTCACTTCCTTGATTCTGTTACCTAAGCTTATAACACTTCCTGCTAGAAGAGTTTCTCCACTGACTCTCTCCATTCCTGGCTTTGATTAAATTAGCTGCCTTCTGGAGTGGCTGCCATGATGAAAAGAGGGCAGCCATCAGCCAAGGCGGTAAGGCCCTCAGTCCAAGAGCCCACAAAGAATGGAATTCTGCCGGCAACCACATGACCTATGAAACAGGGCCCTCCCAGCCCGGTAATACAGGAATCACATGAAACCCCCACCTGACTAACACCTTGACTGAGCCCAGTGGGAGACCCTCAGAGCTCATTCATCCCCAGATTCCCAATCCACAGAAAGTGAGATAATAAACGTTGAGTTGTGTGAAGGTGCTCAGTTTATGGCAATAGGTTATGAAGCAATAAATGACTGATATACTAGTTATTAAAATTACATTTTAGCTGGTGAGCTTAAAGCTCGAACTCGTTCCCACTACACAGGAGACAATTGGCATACTTACCCAGGTAAAAGCCTAGGGTAATGGGAAAAAACAAATTGTCGTCCGGAAATCAGGAATATGTCTGATTTTTAACTACCTGTGAACCCCTGAGCAAATGCTTAGTCTTCCCTATTCGGGCCTCTGTTTCCCTATTAATAAACATCAATAAACATTAAGAGACACAAACTGGTGGCCTATGGAATTCATATAGTCACCAAATTCACTGTGTTTCTCTCCCTGAGTTGGATTGACAGTGTTTGTTTGTTTTAACTAATCACCAAAATTTAAAAATAGGGTTATTTCACATTTGAAAAAAACAAATTAGGATTTTTAGTTCTTCTTGGGAAAGAAGAAAAAAAAAAAAACCTACAAAATCCTGCCTTGCCAGACATCTCTTATTTGTAGGTCAATGTCTACAGCCTATTTCTGGGGCACTCACTCTCCAGCTCAACGTTCTTTCCACCAATCTTGAATCCCTGAGACTAAAGGTTGCTTCTCATTCTTACGTATGCACAGCATTTTCTAAATAGCACTAAAACACAAAATATTTCAAATGCAAATACATCTTTCAAAAGTGGGACCATAAAAAGCTGGATGCAAAGGAAAGCAGGACAATCCCTAATCCATTTTTGTTTGGCTCTTGGAGACATTTGTTATAATTCTCAGACTAAACAAGTATGTACAAGACATATATGCAGAAAATGCAAAACACTGAGGAGAGAAAACAAAGCCAAAGTAAAATAAACAGAGAACTATTTCATGTTCATGCTGGAAGACTCGGTATCATTAAGATATTAATTCTTCCGGGGACGCGCCTGGGTGGCTCAGTCGGTGAAGCGTCTGCCTTCAGCTCAGGTCATGATCTCAGAGTCCTGGCATCGAGTTCTGCATTGGGCTCTCTGCTCAGCGGGAAGCCTGCTTCTCTCTCTGCCTGCTGCACTCTCAGTCTCTCTCTCTCTCTCTCTCTCTCTCTCTCTCTCATTTTGAGAAATAAATAAAATCTTATAAGAAAGATATTAATTCCTCCAAAATTGATCAACAGATTTGACAGAATACCAGCCAAAACCACAGCAAGCTATTTTGTAGCTGTCAACAAACTGATTCTAGAATTTGTATGGAAAGGCAAAGACCTAGACTATCCAATAGAACACTGAAGATCAAAGTTGGATGACTACTATTATCCTATTTGAAGTTCTACTATAAAGCTACAGTGGTCGAGACAGCATGGTATTGACCAATGGAATACAGACCAACAGCACAGAATAAAGAGCCCAGAAAGAGACACATACAAATGTCAACTTGCTTCTTGACAAAGGAACAAAGGCAATCCAGTGGAGAAAGGATAGCATTTCCAACAGATGGTGCTGAAATACTTGAACTCCCATACACAAAAGACTGAATTTAAGCACTTTGCCCTGTACATAAAAATTAACTCCAAATGAGCCAAAGACCTAAATATAAAAAGCAAAAACATCAAACTTACAGAAAAAACATGGAAGAACATCTACATGACATTGGATTTGGTGATTAGATGTGACACCAAAACTTTAATCCAAAAAGAAAAGAGCTGCTGTTCATTTCTATTAAAATTAAAAGCCTCTGCTCTGAATAAACAGTGTAAAGAAAATGAAGGGATAAGCCACAGGCTGAGACAAAATATTTGCAAAAGACCTGATAAAGGATCTGTATCCAAAATACACAAAGACTCTCAAAACTCAGCCATGAGAAAAAACTAACAACCCAGCTGAAAAACAGAAAAATAAATGAAGAAGACATTCAGAAGATAAAGTGCATGAAAAAAGCCACGTTAGGGCATTTGTCATTAGGAAATGTGCAAACGAAAACAAGATGCAACTACCTATTAAAATGTTTAAAATTCAAAACACTGAGAATACTAAATGCTGGCAACAAGAAGTGTTTGCGGAGTAGTAGGAATTCTCTCCTTCATCGCTGGCGGGAACGCAAAATGGTACAACCACAATGGAAGACAGTTTGGCAGTTTCTTCCCCAGGCAAACATAGTCTTACCATATGATCCAGCGACACACTCCTAAATATTTACCCAATTGATTTGAAAACTTGTGTCCACACAACATTTGCATGCATATGTTCAAAGAAGCTGTATTCATAATTGTGCAAAATTGGAAGCAAATAAAATGTTCTTCAGCAGGTGAATATTTAAGTTGTGATATATCCATGTCATGGTTTACTGTTCACTGACACACAATACTGAATGACACACAAAAAGGAGATAGCAAGTGGTGCCTGGGTGGCTCAGCTGATTAAGCATACGACTCTTGATTTTGGCTCAGGTGATGATCTCAGTGTCAGGAGATCAAGGCCTGCATCAGGCTCTGCACTCAGCATGGAGTTCTGCTTGGGTTTCACTCTCTGTCCTTCCCCCTGTTCACATTGTCTCTCTAAAATAAATAAATAAAATCTGTTAAAAAAAATAATAATAAAAGGGGGGAGGAGTAACCAAGCCACTCAAAAACATGTATTATTCTTTTTTTCTTTTTTAAGATTTTTTTTTTTTAAGTAATCTCTACACCCAACACGGGGCTTGAACTTACAACCCTGAGACCAAGAGTCGCATGCTCTACCAACTGAGCCAGCCAGGTGCCCCAAAAAGATGGATGATTCTTAAATGCATATTGATGAGCAATAAGCCTTAAGAAGCTACAAACTGTAAAATTTCATTTTTATGACATTATCACAAACACAAAAGTATGAGTCAATAAACACATCAAGGATCACTGGAGATCTAAGGAAGGGTATAAATGAAGCAAAAGAGATTTTTTTAGTGTGGTAAACTATTCTGTATCATATCATAATAATGTGTACTTACCATTATGCATTTGTCAAAACCCATAGAACTTTCGAGGAGAAAGCCAATTTTAAGGTATGCAAACTTTAAAAAATTCTCTAGGTATTCAGGGAATCCCAGAATGGAATGCAGATTTTGATAAAAGATTCTGTTTTACAAAGGTGTCAAACTGAGGAGGTTAGGGAAGAAAGCAAAGATCTAAGTAGTAACTTTGGAAGTGAGTAGAGGTTGCAAGACAAAGGCAAAACGTATTACATACCAGCACTGTCCCCTAGTCTAGTGATAGAGAGAAACAATGCTGAGACCACTATTCATACATCCTGGAATCCAAAAATTGCATAAATGTATGGCTGGTGGCGGGAGGCAGGCTTCCCATTGCTGGAGTGGGAGGTTACAGAAAAGCCAGGAACAGTCCACATGGTAGTGGATTAGAGCTGGATACATCTGTAGTAACAGACATTTAGCTTAATACAGGTGTAGATGGATATCTAGATCTAGACCTGTATATATGTAGGGGTTCAGAAACATATATTTTATTGCTTGATCAGCTAAATGACACCCCCAGAGCCACAATTTAACTAAATCCCAGATCTTAGTTTGCAATTATTCTCTCCAATAAAGGGAAACAGGGCTCCATGGAGCAATGGTGGACTCAAGAGGTAGAGCTAGAAACATATCAGATGAGCCTGTGGTATCATACAGTGCAGAGAGTAAGGAATAAGGAATAAAGAATGCCAAAAAAATAATTAACAACAGCAACAAAGAACAGCACATGACGGAAGTATGTCAAAAGAACACAGGAGACAGCTGAAGAAGTGCCCAATGTCTTAAGGTAAAATAATATGAGCCAAAATAAATAAATAAATAAATAAATAAATAATCAACTAAGCACCTGTGCAGAAAATTCCAAATAATTTATGTAGCCACTCTGCCCTTAAGGAAGGGGAGCATGAGTTTATGCTCCTTGAAGTGCGGATTACACATGGTAACTTTCTTCTAACGAGTATGGTAAGGAATAAAGAATAACATTCCAGTAGAGAAACCTGCCAAAGTCCCTCAAGCCAGGTTCTCAGGGCTAACATTACCATGCTGAGTCATGTTAATAATCTGTGCCTTCAGTATATAATCAGCCTGGCCCTTTACCTCTCTGGTCTTTCTCCCAAAGCCTATCACTGCAGTCTACCTTATGAAGAAATGGAACCCAATATTACTAGTGCAAATGAAAACTATAGGCATATAGACTTTATGACTCTAACCAGCTAAACTTGAGGAGACTGACAACACCAAACACTGATGAGAATGAAAAAAAATACACCTCCCTACTCTACTGATGGGGCTATAAAATGTATAAATGACCATGGAAAACTATGAGGTCATTTCTTCTAACTTTAAATGCGTACCTACTTTGTGATCCATTATTTCCACTCCTGCTTACCCAACAGTAATGAACACCTATGTCCACAAAACGACATCATCAAGATTTAAGATTGTATATGACTACATGATAAGGCTGCTTTAAATTTAGACACACCAGCTGAAAACAACCCAAGGGTCAACTGATAGAACTGATCAATGCTCAGGGCAGGAGCAAGATGGCAGAGTAGGAGAACACCGAGATATCATCTGGTTGCAGGAGTTCAGCTAGATAGTTATCAAACCATTCTGAACACCTATAAACTCAACAGGAGATTGAAGGGAAGAAGAGCAGTAAGTGTAGGAACAGAAAAGAGACGACTTTCGGGAAGATGGGACCTGCGGAGAAGTGAAGCCAACCAGATGGGAAGACAGACCGTGGCGGGTAGGGCCGACTCCCGGCAAGCAGTGGAGCAGGGAAGCACAAAATCTGAACTTTTATAAGTCTGCTCCACCGAGGGACGTCACTCCAGAGACTAAGCAGGGGCAGAGCCCTTACAGAAACAGTGTGGTCTCAGGTCCCTCAGGGGCACAGAAAGACTGGGGGTGTCTGAGTGCGGCAGAGTTCCCAGGTATTAGAGCAGGGAAACCAGCTGCAGAGACGGAGCTGAGGAGGGGGCTCTGAGCTCAGGGTTACCATAAACCGTGATCTGAGACACAGTCACAGCACTGTTTTCAAGCAGAGACCCCACAAGTGGCAGATCCAGGAGACTCACCTTCCTCTCTGAGAGGAGCAAGGGGAGCCCAGCAGGAATTTGCTGGGTTTGGAGACTCCAAACGGGCCATGCAACAGATATAAAAGTGCTTGGTCACAGACCGGGTGAGCTCGGAGCACTGCCAGAGACCAGGGAGAAGGGAGGGAGTGACTGCTATTCTCTGAGGACGCATTGAGGAGCTCTGCCCTGAGCTCTTGGCTCCTCCACGTGGAGACTGGGAGGCCGCCATCTTCATTCACGTGCTCCCCAGCTCTATGGAAAGTGTTTAGAGAACAAAAGCTCCCAAAAGCGAACCTGCACAGATTACTTAGCCCGACCCCTGGCAAGGGCCCCAGTTCTGCCTCAGACAAAGACATTTGAGAATCATAGCAACAGGCCCCTCCCCAGAAGATCAGTAAGAACACCCAGCCAAGACCAAGTTCACAGATCAATGAGAACTACGGAACATAGGAGCTACCAGAATACAGCACATAGAATTCAGGGCTTTTCCCCCATGATTCCTTAGTCTTTCCAAGTTAAATTTTTTAAATTTTTTTTTTCTTATTCTATTTTTTTAATTTTTCCTCTTTCTTATTTTAACATTTTTTAAACTATTTTATCTCATCAATACCTTTTTTTAAATCTTTTAGTTTTCATTGTTATAGTCATATTCTATCCCTTCATTGTATTTAACCTTACTTTTTCTATACATATAGGTTTCTCTTTATTTAAAATTTTGGGATACAGTTTCTTCTAACAGATTTAAATATATCCTAAATCTAGTGCATGGCTTTCTTCTAGTCTCATCTTCTGATCACATTCTTTCCCCCCCCTCTTTTTTTTTCAACCAACTTCTTATCTTATCAATTCCTTTCTTAGAATCTTTTTAAATTTTCATCTTTATAATCATATTCAACCCTTCATCATGTTTACCTTTATTTTTGTATATATAAAAGTTTTTCTGTCTTTAAAATTTTAGAAGGCAGTTTCTTCTAACAGACCAAAATACACCCAAAATCAAGTGTGTGGTCCTGTTCTAATCACCAGTATATATATATTATTTTTTCCTCCTTTCGTCTCCCCCCAGTTTCGTGTCTCCTCTGATTTGGTTAGTGTATATTTTTCTGGTGTTGTTGCTACCCTTTTAGCATTTTGTTCTCTCATTCATCTATTCTTATCTGGATAAAATGACAAGGTGGAAAAACCTCAAAAAAAAAAAAAAAAGGACAAAAGGCAGTACCAATGGTTAGGGATGTAATCAATACAGACATTGGTAATATGTCAGATCTAGAGTTCAGAATGACGATTCTCAAGGTGATAGCTGGGCTCAAAAAAAGCATGGAAGATACTAGAGAATCCCTTTATGGAGAAATTAAAGAACTAAAATCTAACCAAGTTGAACTCAAAAAAAGCAGAGAGAGTCAATTATCATATGGTTTCACTTACTTGTGGAGCATAACAAATAGCATGGAGGACATAGGGAGTTAGAGAGGAGGAGGGAGTTGGGGGAATTGGAAGGGGAGGTGAACCATGAGAGACTATGGACTCTGAAAAACATCTGAGGGGTTTGAAGTTGGGGGGGGGGAGGTTGGGGTACCAGGTGGTGGGTATTATAGAGGGCACGGATTGCATGGAGCACTGGGTGTGGTGCAAAAATAATGAATACTGTTATGCTGAAAATAAATTTTTTAAAAAAAGCTATTACTGAGGTGCAATAAAAAATGGAGGCTCTTACTCCTAGGATGAATAAAACAGAAGAAAGAATCAGTGATATAGAAGACCAAATGATGGATAATAAAGCTGAGAAAAAGAGAAACAAACAACTACTGTACCATGAGGGGAGAATTCAAGAGATAAGTGATACCATAAGACAAAACAATATTAGAACAATTGGGATCCCAGAAGAAAAAGAAAGAAAGAGAGGGTCAGAAGGTATATTGGAATAAATTACAGCAGAGAATTTACCTAATTTGGCAAAGGGATTAAGCATCAAAATCCAAGAGGCACAGACAAATCCCCCCAAATCAATAAAAATAGGTCCACACCCTGTCATCTAATAGTAAAACTTACAAATCTCAGTGACAAAGAGAAAATTCTGAAAGCAGCTTGGGACAAGAGGTCTGTGAATACAACAGTAGAACTATTAGATTGCAAGAAGACCTACCCACCTATCCACAGAGACCTGGAAGACCAAAAAGGACTGACATGATATATGCAGAGCGCTAAATGAGAAAAATAGGCAGCCAAGAATAATATATCCAGCTAGCCTGTCATTGAAAATAGAAGGAGAAATAAAAAGCTTACAGAACAAAAACTAAAAGAATTTACAAATACCAAACCAGCCCTACAGGAAATATTGAAAGGGGGCCTCTAAGCAAAGAGAGAGCCTAAACAACAGACCAGAAAAGAACAGAGACTATATACAGTAATAGTCACCTTACAGGCTATACATTGGCACTAAATTTATATCTTTCAGTTGTTACCCTGAATGCAAATGGGCTAAATGTCCCAATCAAAAGACACAGAGTATCCTAATGGATAAAAAAACAAAACCCACTGACATGATGTCTGTAAGAAAGTCATTTTAGACCCAAAGACACCTCCAAATTTAAAGTGAGGGGGTGGAAAACCATTTACCATGCTATTGGACATCAAAATAAAGATGGGGTGGCAATCCTTAGAACAGATATATTGGATTTTAAGCCAAAGACTATATTAAGAGATGAGGAAGGATACTATATCATACTTAAAGTGTCTGTCCAACAAGAAGATATAACAATTTTAAACATCTATGCCCCTAACATGGGATCATTATATAAATGATTATATAAACCAATTAATAAAAAAAAAAAGAAACACATTGACAATAATACAATAATAGTAGAGGACTTTAACATCACCCTCACTGAAATGGACAGATCATCTAAGCAAAAGATTAACAAGGAAATAAAGGCTTTAAATGAAACTGGACCCAACAGACATCACATATATATTCAGGACATTCCATCCCAAAGCAACAGAATACACATTCTTCTCTACTGCACATAGAACATTCTCCAGAACAGATCACATCCTAGTCACAAATCAGGTCTCAACAGGTACCAAAAGATGGGGATCATTCCCTGCATATTTTCAGACAACAATGCTCTAAAGCTAGAACTCAACCACAAGAGGAAAGTTGGAAATAACCCACATACATGGAGGTCAAAGAGCATCCCTCTAAAGAATGAAAGGAAATTAAAGGAGAATTGAAAAAATTCATAGAAACAAATGAAAATGAAAACACAACTGTTCAAAATCTCTGGGACACAGCAAAGGCAATCCTGAAAGGAAAGTATGTAACAATACAAGCCTTTCTTAAGAAACAAGAAAGGTCTCAAATACACAACCTAACCCTACACCTAAAGGAGCTGGAGAAAGAATAGCAAAAAAAGAAAAAAAGCCTAAACCCAGTAGGAGAAGAGAATCATAAAGATCAGAGCAGAAATCAATAAAATAGAAACCCAAAGAACAATAGAACAAATCAACAAAACTAGGAGCTGGTTCTTTGAAAGAATTAATAAGATTGATAAACCCCAGGCCAGACTTTTCAAAAAGAAAAGAGAAAGGACCCAAATTAAAAATTGTGAAGGAAAGAGAAGAGATCACAACTAACATGAAAGAAATACAGACAATAATAAGAACATATTATAAGTAACTATACGCCAGCAAATTTGACAATCTGGAAGAAATTGATGCATTCCTAGAGACATGTAAACTACCACAACAGAACCAGGAAAAAATAGAAAACCTGAACAGGCCCATAACCAATAAGAAGATTGAAGCAGTCATCAAACATCTCCCAACAAACAAGAGCCCAGGGCCAGATGGCTTCCCAGAGGAATTCTACCAAACATTTAAAAAAGCATTAATACCTATTCTCCTAAAACTGTTCCAAAAAAACAGGAATGGAAGGAAAACTTCCAAACTCATTTTATGAGACCAGCATTTTCTTGATCCCAAAACCAGACAAAGACCTCATCAAAAAAGAGAATTACAGACCAATATCCTTGATGAACACGGATGCAAAAATTCTCACCAAAACACTAGCCAACAGGATCCAACAGTACATTAAAAGGATTATTCACCACAACCAAGTGGGATTTATTCCTGGGCTACAAAGTTGGTTCGACATCTGCAAATCAACCAATCTGACATAATACATCAATAAAAGAAGAGGAGAAGGGAGTTGGGGGAAATTGGAAGGGGAGGTGAACCATGAGAAACTATGGACTCTGAAAAACAATCTGAGGGGTTTGAAGTGGCAGGGGGTGGAAGGTTGGGGGAACCAGGTGGTGGGTATTGGAGAGGGCACGGATTGCATAGAACACTGGGTGTGGTGCAAGAACAATGAATACCATTATGCTGAAAATAAATAAAAGAAAAAAAAAGAACAAGAACTATATGATACTCTCAACAGATGCTGAAAAGCATTTGATAAAGTACAGTATCCTTTCTTGATCAAAACTCTCTTCACAGTGTACATATAAAGGGTACAAACTTCAATATCATAAAAGCCATCTATGAAAAACCAAAGCAAATATCATTTTCAACGTGGAAAAACTGAAAGCTCTCTTCCTAAGGTCAGGAACATGGCAGGGCTCTCCACTATCACCACTGCTATTCAACATAGTACTAGAAGGAAGTCCTAGCCTTGGCAATCAGACAACTAAAGAAATAAAAGAAATAAAAACATCTGAATCAGCAAAGAAGTCAAACTCTTACACTTTGCAGGTGGAAAACCCAAATGACCCCTCCCAAACTGCTAGAACTCATACAGGAATTCAGTAAAGTATCAGGATATAAAATCAGTGCACAGAAATCAGTTGCATTTCTATACACCAACAGTAAAACAGAAGAAAGAGAAATTAAGTAGTTAATCCCATTTACAATTGCACCCAAAACCATAAGATACCTAGGAATAAACCTAATCAAAGAAGCAAAGAATCTGTACTTAGAAAACTAAAAAGTACTCATGAAAGAAAATGAGGAGGACACAAAGAAATGGAAAAATGTTCCATGCTTACAGATTGGAAGAACAAATATTGTGAAAATGTCTATGCTACCTAAAGCAATCTATACATTTAATGCAATCCCTATCAAAATACCATCAACTTTTTTCAAAGAAATGGAACAAATAATCCTAGAATTTATATGGAACCAGAAAAGACCCCAAATAGCCAGAGGAATGTTGAAAAAAAAACGAGGTTGGCGGCATTAAAATTCCAGGCTTCAAGCTCTATTACAAACCTGTAATCATCAAAACAGAATGGTACTGCCACGAAAACAGACACATAGATCAATGGAACAGAATAGAGAGCCCAGAAATGGATCCTCAACTCTATGGTCAACTAATCTTCAACAAAGCAGGAAAAAATATCCAATAGGAAAAAATCCCATCAACAAATGGTGTTGGGAAAAATTGGACAGTCACATGCAGAAGAATGAAACTGGACCATTTCCTTATACCACCCACAAAAATATCCTCAAAATGGATGAAAGACCTCAATGTGAGACAGGAATCCATCAAAATCCTTGAGGAGAACACAGGCAGCAACCTATTCGACCTCAGCCGGAACAACTTCTTCCTAGAAACATCGCCAAAGGCAGGGGAAGGAAGGGCAAAAATGAACTATTGATCAAGATCAAAAGCTTTTGCACAGCAAAGGAAACAGTCAACAAAACCAAAAGACAACTGACACAATGGGAGAAGATATTCAAAAATGACATCAGATAAAATCTATGAAGAACTTAGCAAACTCAACACCCAAAGAACAAATAATCCAATCAAGAAATGGGCAGAAGACATGAACAGATATTTCTGCAAAGAAGACAGCCAAATGGCCAACAGACACATGAAAAAGTGCTCAACATCACTTGGCACCAGGGAAATACAAATCAAAACCACAGTGAGTTACCACCTCACACCAGTCAGGATGGCTAGAATTAACAAGTCAGGAAATGACAGATGTTGGCGAGGATGCAGAGACTGGGAACCCTCCTACACTGCTGGTGGGAATGCAAGCTGGTACAGCCACTCTAGAAAACAGTATGGAAGTTCCTCAGAGGGTTGAAAATAGAGCTACCCTATCACCGAGTAATCGCACTACTGGGTATTTACCCTAAGGACACAAATGTAGTGATCCGAAGGGGCATGTGCACCCGAATGTTTATAGCACCAATGTCCACAATAGCCCAACTATGGTAGGTAGACATCTACCTACATCTAGGTAGATGTCCATCAACAGATAAATGGATAAAAAAGAGGTGATACACACACACACACATACACACACACACACACACACACACACACACACACACACACACACGAATACTATGCAGCCATCAAAAAGATGAAATCTTGCCATTTGCAATGACATGGATGGAACTAGAGGGTATTATGCTGAGTGAAATAAGTTAATCAGAGAAAGACAATTATGTGATCTCTCTGATATGAGGAATTTGGGAGGCAGGGCAGGGGAGCATGGGGGTAGTGAGGGAAAAAATGAAGTAAGATGGGATCAGGAGGGAGACAAACCATAAGAGACATTTAAAAGAAACAAAATGAGGATTGCTGGGGGGTGGGATGAGAGGGATGGGGTGGCTGGGTGATGGACACTGGGGAGGGTATGTGCTATGGTGAGTGCTGGGAATTGTGTAAGCCTGATGAATCACAGACCTGTACCCCTGAAGCAAACAATACATTATATGTTAATTTAAAAAAAGAACTGATCAATGCTGACCTAGTCACTCAATAGCGTATTACTCAAAAATCAGAAGAATAAACTGACATATACAAGGACTTGGATCAACCTGAGAACCATTATGCTGAGACCAAAAAACCAGATCCTACTCCAAAACATACAATTTTTCTTTTTTGGTGAAGTTCAACAGAAGGAAAAATGAATCTTTGAAGGAAGTAAAAATGTGGAGATTGACTGGAAGACAGAGCACAAGGGATTTGTGTGTGTGTGTGTGTGTGTGTGTGTGTGTGTGTGTGTGTAGACTTAAAATAGCTTCAAATTTTGAATCCTGACCATCAGATCATTGATGTTCTAAAGTAAGGACCCCAAATACCATGGTTTTTAAGACTCTTATTGAAAGGTATAAAGTCAACTACTTCCGGGGCACCTGGGTGGCTCAGTTGTTAAGCATCTGCCTTCAGCTCAGGTCATGACCCTTGGGTCCTGGGATCGAGTCCCCCATCGGGCTCCTTGCTCTGCAGGAAGCCTGTGTCTCCCTCTCCTACTCTCCCTGCTTGCGTTTCCTCTCTTGCTGTGTCTCTCTGTCAAATAAATAAATAATATCTTAATTTTAAAAAGTCAATTATTGTCAACACAAATTTCTTAAACATGCATTGATAAAATAATGTGTCAGCCTTGGCCTTGGAAATGGATTCTCTTTCTGATTTTTTTCTATTGATTCTCAACATCTGTGTCTATACGGGTATATCAAGTGATCATTTATTTTTCTTCTTCTACAGTGGTTTCCACTATCTGCCTGCATCTTCCAAGCTGTCTTTCTATCATATAAATTTGGTCTTATAAGGCTAGCTGTGTAAATGAGATGCCTTCTAAGACCCCCAGTTACAATTCTGACAAAGCTACAAGTTGTTCAGGGATGTAGAGAAAGAACACCTAGGCTTTGCCAAGTGAGAAGGGGAGACACTATTACTCTCATCAATTCTACTTTTCCTTCATAGAACTGCCACTCTTTCACTTATGAAGAAGCATCAGTGTTTAACTACATGGTTCTGAAATTAGGGGATAATAAAGTCTAGAGCAAAACAGAAAGAAATAGCAAACTTTAAAATGACAGCAAAATAATTAATCAGTAATTTAATAATTTTTAATCAAGCCATAGTTGTTAGATCATTGAATCGAAAATATCTGTGATGGAGTGCCTGGGTGGCTCAGTGGGTTAAAGCTTTTGCCTTCGGCTCAGGTCATGATCCCAGGGTCTTAGGATCGAGCCCCAAGCTCTTTGCTCTGCGGGAAGCCTGCTTCCCCCTCTCTCTCTGCCTACTTGTGATCTGTGTCTGTCAAATAAATAAATAAAATCTTTAAAAAAAAAAAAAAAGGAAAAAGAAAATATCTGTGATGCTTATTAAAAGTTCAAAGGCTGGCTGCCTGGGTGGCAGATGATTCCTAGAGACTGCCAATATCCTTGCCCTTTTTCCTTCACTCTCTGGAAGAAGTCTGTTGGCAACCATACTTCCAGATTCATTCCTCTCCTTGATCCTCAAAGATTCATATTATCATTATAGGGACACAGAGGTCTGCACTCATGAAAGGAGGTGCTTCTGCTAGCTACTACCCCAATTTATTACGGCTTTTCTTTTCCTTCTGAATTTGAAGAGACATTCACTTTTTTTTACCTTTTTAATTTAAATTCAATTAGCCAAGATATAGCACATCATTCATTTTTTAAATGAAGTTCAATGATTCATTCATTCAGTGTAACACCAAGTGCTCGTCACATCCCACACCCTCCTTAATGCCCATCACCCAGTTACCCCATCCTCCCCACCCCAACAACCCTCAGTTTGTTTCTGGGAGTCAAGAAGTTTGTCTCCCTCTTTGATTTCTTCCCATTCAATTTCCCCACTCACACACTCCTACTGTCCTCTGCACTAGTCCTTGTCCTATGTATGAGTGAAACCATATGGTAATTGTTTTTCTCTGATTGACTTATTTCACTCAGCATAATCTATTCATGTCCACAAATATGGAAGATATTCAGCCTTTCTAATGGTTGAGTAATATTCCATTGTATATAGAATGGATAAAGATGTGGCTCATTCACAAGTAATTTTTTTTATTTTATTTTATTTTTTTTTTTTGATTTTTTTATTTAGTGATCAAAATCTTTTTTTTTTTTTTTTTGTTGTTGTTTTTTATTTATTTTTATTTCCAGCATAACAGTATTCATTATTTTTGCACCACACCCCGTGCTCCATGCAATCCGTGCCCTCTATAATACCCACCACCTGGTACCCCAACCTCCCACCCCCCGTCCCTTCAAAACCCTCAGATTGTTTTTCAGAGTCCATAGTCTCTCATGGTTCATTCACAAGTAATTTTTTTTATTTTTTTTAATATTTTATTTATTTATTTGACAGAGATCACAAGTAGGCAGAGAGGCAGGAAGAGAGAGAGAGAGAGAGGAGGAAGCAGGGTCCCCACTGAGCAGAGAGCACAATGCGGGGCTCAATCCCAGGACCCTGGGATCATGACCAGAGCTGAAGGCAGAGGCTTTATCCCACTGAGCCACCCAGGCGCCCCTCACAAGTAATTTTAAAATAACATGTCTAGGGCACCTGGGAGGCTCAGTTAGTTAAGCATCTGCCTCCAGCTCAGGTCATGATCTTAGGGTCAGCAGGGAGCCTGCTCAGAGGGGCGTCTGCTTTTCCCTCTCCCTCTGCTCCTCTCCCCACTCATGCTCTCTCTCACTCTCTAATAAAAAAATTTTTTAATAAAATAAAATAACATGCCTACAATTTTAAATAAAATTTGCCAGATTTATTAAAATACAGAAAATTATAAAAAGAAAGCACCATGGCCCATAATCATTACGGGTCATTATCCTGTTATTCAGAGAACTCTTACTGACTTTTTCAAAAAAATAAAATAGGGATGAATGCACACGTTTTAGTTTAGAAAACTAAAACAGTACAAGAAAGTATAAAATTAAGACTCTTCCCAGCCCTTTCTCTCTCTACAAAGTTAGCTATGGTTAACAGACTCACAAAATTTCAGATTTTATATATAACCCTTTTGTTTACACAAAATGTGTAATTACTATATATCCTATACATACATTGTATATGTATAATGTATATCCTTTTTGTTTATACAAAAATAGTCATATTATGTATAGTCTTGGTTTTTTCCCTTTTCTTAAAATTTCTTTTCAATGTTCCAGAATTCATTGTTTATGCACCACACCCAGTCCTCCATGCAATATGTGCCCTCCTTAATACCCACCACCAGGCTCACCCATTCCCCCACCTTCTCCCCTCCAGAACCCTCAGTTGTTTCTCAGAGTCCACAGTCTCTGTATATTCTTATGTAAAACATAGGACCAGTTCCCTTGTAAGGACATAGCGTTTCTGTAGGGTAGAAATAGAGAGAGTGTCAATTTTATAAGCATTATAAATTAAGAAGGAATTAATAATTAATACTCATTAATAATTAAGAATCATTAATACTTTAAAATTTTAGAGAATTTCCTGTGCAACTCAATGTGAAGAAATCAAAAAATTAAGTATAATTGATTAATTTCTGGAAAAAAATTATTTGGAATTAAAGAGAACTGACCTAGAAGTTTGCCTGGACAAATTTTTTCTCTTTTTATTTTTTTTAAGATGTTAATTATTTATTTGAGGGGGAGAGAGAGAGAGAGAGAGAGAGAGAGAGCACAAGCTGGCAGAGGGGAAGAGGGAGAGAAGGGAGCAGAGAGCCCAATGAAGGACTCGATCCCAGGACCCCAGGATTGTGACCTGAGCACAAGGTAGATGCTTAACTGACTGAACCACCCAGGTTCCCTGGATAAATTGTTCCTGATGCTCAAGGAAGAAATTATTCTCATGTCATGAACTAATTTTCATGCCATGTCATCTATGCTGTGCAAATTTCCAGGTCACAGAAAAAGAGACAAATTATGAAGCAAACATAACCCACATATTGAAAAAAAAAAACAAAATACTCAGACCAAATAGATTTTATTCAATTAAGGACAAGATGTCTTAACAGTACACCCATTTTTACCACTTATCATAAAAACACCATACAGTAACACCTACAAGGCAGGAATCAGGACCTTTGAAGTTCCTTACCACTATAAACTCAGTACCAAGCACAGGTCTCTGGGACAAAATAAAATTTTAAGAAACATTTCTTAAGTTAATGATGAAATCAATTAATAAGTCAATGAGATAAATCAAAAGAGAAAAGCCTTGAGCATTCGTAAATGTCCAAAGTTACCTAAAGAGATTCAACACCTATCCCTGGTGAAAATTTCTTAAACTGTGAATACTAAGACTTCCCTGATATAAAAAAGAACATCTAAGCCAAGTCACCACCACAAACATCGTGCTGAATTAATTATGGGACATATTCTTCTAATTCAAAGTCAATGGTGGCCATAATTTAAAAAAAAAAAAAATTCTGGATTTATGCCAAGAAACAAGAGCTATTAATATGAATAAGGAAAAATTACTGCTCGCATGCTACTTAATTGTTGACCCAGAAAATCCAAGAGAATTAAGTTTTTTTTTTAAAAAAAACAACTAAAAAGGACTGGCAGGTAGGGTAAGGCATTAAATGTAGAAATTAGATGTTGGGTACATGGCTGTTCAGTGAAAAATGTTTTCAACTTGCAGTTTTGCTTCAAATTTTTCAGAGTAAAATGTTGCAAAGATGAGAATAAAATCATAATAAAATATTAGGAAGATATTTCAGCAGCATGGTCAGTTAAACAAACACAAGTTGAATAACTACACTAAGACCATGGTAACAACCTTGGAAAAACAAGAGATGAACAATCATATCTGACTGACAGAAACAATATATAGAATATACGGCATCTTCAAATGTAGAATATACCTTAGAATAACTACAGAATATAGACAATCTTAGAATAACTAAAAAAGGATAATGTGGATGAGAATTACAGGTTCTGTTTTAAACTAACACAGACAAAGAAATTAAACATATATTTGCCAAATAAAAGCAGCTGAGGACTGAGGACTTACTTAGACATGCATGAACTTCCTTCAGGGCTAACTTGAATTCCTGAAAATGGCATAAACCTAATAAAAGCAGAAAGTAAATATGATAATCCATTAGCAACAAATTATCCTAGTATTCTGACAGCAAAAAAATTATGTGAAATATATTTGATTTCTTAAAATAAAATTACAAGATCATCTGATTAAACAAAAGCATTATTATTTAAACATTGCTATAAATGGAAATACAATGTATCTTGAGGTTTTAAGGCTCTCTTAAGATTGACTTGTCATGGGGGAGGAGTCAAGATGGCGGAGAAGTAGCAGGCTGAGACTGCTTCAGCTAGCCGGAGATCAGCTAGATAGCTTATCTAAAGATTACAAACACCTGAAAATCCATCGGCAGATCGAAGAGAAGAACAGCAGCAATTCTGGAAACAGAAAAACAACCACTTTCTGAAAGGTAGGACCCGCGGAGAAGTGAATCCAAAGCGACGGGAAGATAGACCCCGGGAGGAGGGGCCGACTCCTGGCAAGCGGCGGAGCAACGGGGCACAAAATCAGGACTTTTAAAAGTCTGTTCCGCTGAGGGACATCGCTCCAGAGGCTAAACCGGGGCGAAGCCCACGCGGGTTCAGCGTGGCCTCAGGTCCCGCAGGGTCACAGAAGGATCAGGGGTGTCTGAGTGTCGCAGAGCTTGCGGGTATTGGAACGGGAAAGCCAGCTACAGAGACAGAGCCGACAGTAAGCTCACAGCTCGGTGTTACCTTGAACCCGTCGCAGGCTCGGTGAGCTCGGAGCGCAGCCGGAGGTCAGGCAGATGGGAGTAACTGGGCGCTGTTTTCTGAGGGCGCACTGAGGAGTGTGGCCCTGGGCTCTCGGCTCCTCCGGGCCGGAGACCAGGAGGCCGCCATTTGTATTCCCGTCCTCCGGAACTCTACGGAAAGCGCTCAGGGAACAAAAGCTCCTGAAAGCAAACCCGAGCGGATTACTCACCCGGGCCCCGGGTAAGGGTGGTGTAATTCCGCCTGGGGCAAAGACACTTGAGAATCACTACAACAGGCCCCTCCCCCAGAAGATCAACAAGAAATCCAGCCACCAAGTTCACCTACCAAGGAGTGCGGTTTCAATACCAAGGAGAGCAGCAGAATTCCAGAGGAGGAGAAAGCCAAGCACGGAACTCATGGCTTTTTCCCTGTGATTTTTTTTTAGTCTTGCAGTTAATTTAATTTTTTTCTTTTTCATTTTTTGTTTTTTTTTTTTTTTTTCCTCGCCTTCGGGTAAAAATTTTTTTTTTTAAATGTTACCTTTTTCTTTTTTAACGATTTTTTACTAGTTTATCTAATATATATATTTTTTCTTTTTTACATTTTTCTTAGGTGTTTTCCTTTTTTTTTTTAATTCTTTTCTTTTCTTTTTTCTTTTCTTTTTTTTTTTTTTTTCTTTTTTTTTCTTTCTTCTTTTTTGAACCTCTTTTTATCCCCTTTCTCCCCCCTCACGATTTTGGATTCTTCTAATTTGGTTAAAGCATTTTTTTCCTGGGGTTGTTGCCACCCTTTTAGTATTTTACTTGCCCCTTCATATACTCTTATCTGGACAAAATGACAAGACGGAAAAATTCAACACAAAAAAAAGAACAAGAGGCAGTACCGAAGGCTAGGGACCTAATCAATACAGACATTGGTAATATGTCAGATCTAGAGTTCAGAATGACAATTCTCAAGGTTCTAGCCGGGCTCGAAAAAGGCATGGAAGATATTAGAGAAACCCTCTCGAGAGATATAAAAGCCCTTTCTGGAGAAATAAAAGAACTAAAATCTAACCAAGTTGAAATCAAAAAAGCTATTAATGAAGTGCAACCAAAAATGGAGGCTCTCACTGCTAGGAAAAATGAGGCAGAAGAAAGAATTAGTGATATAGAAGACCAAATGACAGAGAATAAAGAAGCTGAGCAAAAGAGGGACAAACAGCTACTGGACCACGAGGGGAGAATTCGAGAGATAAGTGACACCATAAGACGAAACAACATTAGAATAATTGGGATTCCAGAAGAAGAAGAAAGAGAGAGGGGAGCAGAAGATATACTGGAGAGAATTATTGGGGAGAATTTCCCCAATATGGCAAAGGGAACGAGCATCAAAATTCAGGAGGTTCAGAGAACGCCCCTCAAAATCAATAGGAATAGGCCCACACCCCGTCAACTAATAGTAAAATTTACAAGTCTCAGTGACAAAGAGAAAATCCTGAAAGCAGCCTGGGAAAAGAAGTCTGTAACATACAATGGTAAAAATATTAGATTGGCAGCTGACTTATCCACAGAGACCTGGCAGGCCAGAAAGAGCTGGCATGATATTTTCAGAGCACTAAACGAGAAAAACATGCAGCCAAGAATACTATATCCAGCTAGGCTATCATTGAAAATAGAAGGAGAGATTAAAAGCTTCCAGGACAAACAAAAACTGAAAGAATTTGCAAATACCAAACCAGCTCTACAGGAAATATTGAAAGGGGTCCTCTAAGCAAAGAGAGAGCCTACAAGTGGTAGATCAGAAAGTAACAGAGACCATATACAGTAACAGTCAACTTACAGGCAATACAATGGCACTAAATTCATATCTCTCAATAGTTACCCTGAATGTTAATGGGCTAAATGCCCCTGTCAAAAGACACAGGGTATCAGAATGGATAAAAAAACAAAACCCATCTATATGTTGCCTCCAAGAAACTCATTTTAAGCCCGAAGACACCTCCAGATTTAAAGTGAGGGGGTGGAAAAGAATTTACCATGCTAATGGACATCAAAAGAAAGCAGGAGTGGCAATCCTTATATCAGATCAATTAGATTTTAAGCCAAAGACTATAATAAGAGATGAGGAAGGACACTATATCATACTCAAAGGGTCTGTCCAACAAGAAGATTTAACAATTTTAAATATCTATGCCCCCAACGTGGGAGCAGCCAACTATATAAACCAATTAATAACAAAATCAAAGAAACACATCAACAATAATACAATAATAGTAGGGGACTTTAACACTCCCCTCACTGAAATGGACAGATCATCCAAGCAAAAGATCAGCAAGGAAATAAAGGCCTTAAACGACACACTGGACCAGATGGACATCACAGATATATTCAGAATATTTCATCCCAAAGCAACAGAATACACATTCTTCTCTAGTGCACATGGAACATTCTCCAGAATAGATCACATCCTCGGTGCTAAATCAGGACTCAACCGGTATCAAAAGATTGGGATCATTCCCTGCATATTTTCAGACCACAATGCTCTAAAGCTAGAACTCAACCACAAAAGGAAGTTTGGAAAGAACCCAAATACATGGAGACTAAACAGCATCCTTCTAAAGAATGAATGGGTCAACCGGGAAATTAAAGAAGAATTGAAAAAAATCATGGAATCAAATGATAATGAAAATACAACGGTTCAAAATCTGTGGGACACAACAAAGGCAGTCCT
The DNA here is from genome assembly GCF_009829155.1 of Mustela erminea. Taxonomy (NCBI): domain Eukaryota; kingdom Metazoa; phylum Chordata; class Mammalia; order Carnivora; family Mustelidae; genus Mustela; species Mustela erminea. Next base: position 16,489,821 of record NC_045616.1, on the reverse strand, counting down.
GAGAGGAAAATATATAGCGGTACAAGCCTTTCTCAAGAAACAAGAAAGGTCTCAGGTACACAACCTAACCCTACACCTAAAGGAGCTGGAGAAAGAACAAGAAAGAAACCCTAAGCCCAGCAGGAGAAGAGAAATCATAAAGATCAGAGCAGAAATCAATGAAATAGAAACCAAAAAAACAATAGAACAAATCAACGAAACTAGGAGCTGGTTCTTTGAAAGAATTAATAAAATTGATAAACCCCTGGCCCGACTCATCAAAAAGAAAAGAGAAAGGACCCAAATAAATAAAATCATGAATGAAAGAGGAGAGATCACAACTAACACCAAAGAAATACAAACTATTATAAGAACATACTATGAGCAACTCTACGCCAATAAATTTGACAATCTGGAAGAAATGGATGCATTCCTAGAAACATATAAACTACCACAACTGAACCAGGAAGAAATAGAAAGCCTGAACAGACCCATAACCAGTAAGGAGATTGAAACAGTCATTAAAAATCTCCAAACAAACAAAAGCCCAGGGCCAGACGGCTTCCCGGGGGAATTCTACCAAACATTTAACGAAGAACTAATTCCTATTCTCCTGAAACTGTTCCAAAAAATAGAAATGGAAGGAAAACTTCCAAACTCATTTTATGAGGCCAGCATCACCTTGATCCTAAAACCAGACAAGGATCCCACCAAAAAAGAGAGCTATAGACCGATATCCTTGATGAACACAGATGCGAAAATACTCAACAAAATACTAGCCAATAGGATTCAACAGTACATTAAAAAGATTATTCACCACGACCAAGTGGGATTTATTCCAGGCCTGCAAGGTTGGTTCAACATCCGCAAATCAGTCAATGTGATACAACACATCAATAAAAGAAAGAACAAGAACCATATGATACTCTCAATAGATGCTGAAAAAGCATTTGACAAAGTACAGCATCCCTTCCTGATCAAAACTCTTCAAAGTGTAGGGATAGAGGGCACATACCTCAATATCATCAAAGCCATCTATGAAAAACCCACCGCAAATATCATTCTCAATGGAGAAAAACTGAAAGCTTTTCCACTAAGGTCAGGAACACGGCAGGGATGTCCATTATCACCACTGCTATTCAACATAGTACTAGAGGTCCTAGCCTCAGCAATCAGACAACAAAAGGAAATTAAAGGCATCCAAATCGGCAAAGAAGAAGTCAAATTATCACTCTTCGCAGATGATATGATACTATATGTGGAAAACCCAAAAGACTCCACTCCAAAACTGCTAGAACTTATACAGGAATTCAGTAAAGTGTCAGGATATAAAATCAATGCACAGAAATCAGTTGCATTTCTCTACACCAACAGCAAGACAGAAGAAAGAGAAATTAAGGAGTCAATCCCATTTACAATTGCACCCAAAACCATAAGATACCTAGGAATAAACCTAACCAAAGAGACACAGAATCTATACTCAGAAAACTATAAAGTACTCATGAAAGAAATTGAGGAAGACACAAAGAAATGGAAAAATGTTCCATGCTCCTGGATTGGAAGAATAAATATTGTGAAAATGTCTATGCTACCTAAAGCAATCTACACATTTAATGCAATTCCTATCAAAGTACCATCCATCTTTTTCAAAGAAATGGAACAAATAATGCTAAAATTTATATGGAACCAGAAAAGACCTCGAATAGCCAAAGGGATATTGAAAAAGAAAGCCAACGTTGGTGGCATCACAATTCCGGACTTCAAGCTCTATTACAAAGCTGTCGTCATCAAGACAGCATGGTACTGGCACAAAAACAGACACATAGATCAATGGAACAGAATAGAGAGCCCAGAAATAGACCCTCAACTCTATGGTCAACTAATCTTCGACAAAGCAGGAAAGAATGTCCAATGGCAAAAAGACAGCCTTTTCAATAAATGGTGCTGGGAAAATTGGACAGCCACATGCAGAAAAATGAAATTGGACCATTTCCTTACACCACACACAAAAATAGACTCAAAATGGATGAAGGACCTCAATGTGCGAAAGGAATCCATCAAAATCCTTGAGGAGAACACAGGCAGCAACCTCTTTGACCTCAACCGCAGCAACATCTTCCTAGGAACAACGCCAAAGGCAAGGGAAGCAAGGGCAAAAATGAACTATTGGGATTTCATCAAGATCAAAAGCTTTTGCACAGCAAAGGAAACAGTTAACAAAATCAAAAGACAACTGACAGCATGGGAGAAGATATTTGCAAATGACATATCAGATAAAGGACTAGTGTCCAGAATCTATAAAGAACTTAGCAAACTCAACACCCAAAGAACAAATAATCCAATCAAGAAATGGGCAGAGGACATGAACAGACATTTCTGCAAAGAAGACATCCAGATGGCCAACAGACACATGAAAAAGTGCTCCATATCACTCGGCATCAGGGAAATACAAATCAAAACCACAATGAGATATCACCTCACACCAGTCAGAATGGCTAAAATCAACAAGTCAGGAAATGACAGATGCTGGCGAGGATGCGGAGAAAGGGGAACCCTCCTACACTGTTGGTGGGAATGCAAGCTGGTGCAGCCACTCTGGAAAACAGCATGGAGGTTCCTCAAAATGTTGAAAATAGAACTGCCCTATGACCCAGCAATTGCACTATTGGGTATTTACCCTAAGGATACAAACGTAGTGATCCAAAGGGGCACATGCACCCGAATATTTATAGCAGCAATGTCCACAATAGCCAAACTATGGAAAGAACCTAGATGTCCATCAACAGATGAATGGATCAAGAAGATGTGGTATATATACACAATGGAATACTATGCAGCCATCAAAAGAAATGAAATCTTGCCATTTGCGACAACATGGATGGAACTAGAGCGTATCATGCTTAGCGAAATAAGTCAAGCAGAGAAAGACAACTATCATATGATCTCCCTGATATGAGGAAGTGGTGATGCAACATGGGGGCTTAAGTGGGTAGGAGAAGAATCAATGAAACAAGATGGGATTGGGAGGGAGACAAACCATAAGTGACTTTTAATCTCACAAAACAAACTGAGGGTTGCTGGGGGGAGGGGGTTTGGGAGAAGGGGGTGGGATTATGGACATTGGGGAGGGTATGTGCTTTGGTGAGTGCTGTGAAGTGTGTAAACCTGGTGATTCACAGACCTGTACCCCTGGGGATAGAGTATTATGCCTCCATCAGAAAGGATGAATACCCAACTTTTGTAGCAACATGGACGGGACTGGAAGAGATTATGCTGAGTGAAATAAGTCAAGCAGAGAGAGTCAATTATCATATGGTTTCACTTATTTGTGGAGCATAACAAATAGCATGGAGGACATGGGGACTTAGAGTGGAGAAGGGAGTTGGGGGAAATTGGAAGGGGAGGTGAACCATGAGAGACTATGGACTCTGAAAAACAATCTGAGGGTTTTGAAGGGACAGGGGGTGGGAGGTTGGGGTACCAGGTGGTGGGTATTATAGAGGGCACGGATTGCATGGAGCACGGGGTGTGGTGCAAAAATAATGAATACTGTTATGCTGGAAATAAAAATAAATAAATAAAAATAAAAAAAAAATAAAAAATTGCCATGGATCAAAAAAAAAAAAAGATTGACTTGTCATTTCGGCAATTCAATTTTGACTCGCAGATGACTTGTATCAACTGTGGACAGGAAAAACAGTGGAAGCAAACAGACCCAGCAAACAGGATGCTGACCAAGAAGGTGCTATGTTTTTGCTCTTAGCCTCTTTGCTTTTGCTTTTAGCTTTTGAATATGCAGGTACCTCACATCCGGAACAAACATCTTTCTGTAATAATTCTTCAAGTTTCAGTTATTTGTCTTGGAGACAAATTTTTTTTGGAGACAATTTTGTCTTGGAGACCTCAAGACCTCTACAACCAAAACATCAGTGAAAACACACTGCAAACAACCAGCGTGGGCAGGCTCTGTGGGTGGGCAAAGATGAGCAGGGCACAGTTGCCCCAGTCGGCCACTGACAAACTCTAGTAGCATGTTTCCCGACAAGATCACTGCACTTGGGATGAATGAATCAACCGCAATTTAACCTGTTCATGAAGGAATCAGAGGAGGCAATGGAGAAGGTGACACAGGACAAGTCACCTTACCTCTTGCAGCCTCTAGCTTTTTGTAGCATTTCTTTGTCCGTGCAACAGGACCATTTTCACTCCCTGAGCGAAGTCCTCCGCCTCACCGGCCAGTGCTTTCCATCGTGCTGTGAGCAGTTCTTCCTCCCTCTCGTGCCCCTTTCTGTGCTCTCCCCAGCCTCTTCTCCATTCAGACCTCAGCAAAGATGTAACTCATCCCTCAGTTCTGAAGTAGGTGCCTGTCCCAGGAGCTTGCATAGAAACCGGTCCTGTTGCTTTTTTATCACTTCTATGTATCACATGGGTCTATTTTTCTCTCTAGGCTGACTAGCTTTCAAGGCTGTTTTGTCTTCTTCACTGTTATCCCCAGGAACTAGGGTGATGCAACAAATGTGATTTGCGGCACACACAAACCATTAGGTCAACGGCGCCCCCTAGAGCTGAGTAGTTTACACCTGGCACCAGGTCTAGGTCAGTCCTGTCAAGTACTTAATAACTGTATCATGAATAGAATATTAAACCAAATATTCCCTGAACTCTTTCCTATGGCTAAAATTCTGTGACTATTCACAAATCTATAAAACGAACCCCATTTGGGTATAAATTATAAAACCTGCCCAATTACATAAAATTTACCCATGTATCATATAATACTCAGTGCCTAATTTGAAAGGATATATGCACCCCCATGTTTCCTGCAGCATTATTTACAATAGGCAAGACAAGGAAGCAAGTGAAATGCCCAGACATGAATGGATAAATCAAATGCAGTGTGTATGGGTGTATGTGTGTACACACATATATAAAAATACATATAATGGAATATTACTCAACCATAAAAAAGGAGATCTTGTCATTTGTAACAGCCTGGATGGATCTAAAGACTATAATCTAAATGCAATAAGTCAGAAGAAAGAGAAAGACAACTACTGTATCATTTTACTTACATGTGGAATTTAAGAACAAATGAACAAAAGGTAAAAGAGGCAAATTAAAAAAAAAAAAAAACACCATACTCTTAAACACAGAGAAAAATCTGCTGGCTCCCAAAGGGGAGGAGTTAGGGGAATGGGCAAAATAGACGATAGGGATTAAGAGTACACTCTTGTAGGGGCGCCTGGCTCAGTAGGTTGGGCATCTGCATTCAGCCCAAGTCCTAATCCCAGAGTCCTGGGATCAAGCCCCGTGTCGGGCTCCCTGCTCAGTTGAGTCTGTTTCTCCCTCTCCCTCTGCCCCTCCCTGTGCTTGTTCTCTCTCTCTTTCTCTCTCAAATAAATAAAATCTTTTTTTAAAAAAAAAAAGTATACTTATTGTGATGAGCACTGGAAAATGTGTAGAACTGATGAATTATATTGTACACCTGAAACTAATATAACACATGGTTAATTACACTTCAATAAAAAAAGAAGAAGAATTCAGTTTAGAATTTACAGGTCTACTCAGTTTTATGCAATCATATGAAATAACGGTTATAATGATAGCAATAGTGAAGCACTTAATAAAAGTAAATACATATGCTTATATATGTGAAAATAGTACAAATATTTTTTAAAAATCTATAAGATGGATATATTCAAAATTACGTAAACACATAAAATCATGTATCACTGGGGCCGTATAGTTTCATTTTTAATTAAATGTTTAATTTGTTATTGTTGCTATTCTTTTGATGTTCACATTATCCAAATTTGGCCAGTGGGAGTCTTTCCTGAACCTGTTGCCTTCTCCATTTTCTGTCTGATAGAGCACAGCCCTTTAAGCCTACTTTATACCTTTCCCTGACTCAGAATCTCTAATTTCTGTTAAGAAACCCTAGTCTCTTCTGTTTAGAAACCAAGGCCTAGAATCTAGGTATCCCACTGACACTTGGACACTGGGGACTCTTTACTTCTAGACCTATTAGGTGCATAGAACACACACACACACAATATACATACATCCCTACATATACAATATATTCAGACTGACACATCCAAAGCAAGAATGCCCTCTCTCCTTTTTCATTCCATATATTTATTTTCCCACCTCCACAAGTGAACACTGGCTTCCAAGAACAATATATGCATTCTTTGATTAATCCACTAATACATAAAATTTGTCAAAACTATACCCATAGCACTTAAACTTACCAAATTAATCTTTCTTTGGAATTCATTTTGCTCTAGAATATATCCCACTAAGGGTGCCTGGGCAGCTCAGTCCATTAAGCCTCTGCCTCAGCTCAGGTCATGAATATGGGGTGCTGGGATGGAGCCCCACATGAGGCTCCCTGCTCAGTGGGGAGTCTGCTTCTCCCTCTCCCTCTGCTCCCCCCCCCAAATGGTTCTTTCCATCTCTCTCAAAAAAAAAAAAAAAAAAGAAGGGCGCCTGGGTGGGTCAGTGGGTTAAAGCCTCTGCCTTCAGCTCAGGTCATGATCCCAGATCCTGGAATCAAGCCCCGCATTGGGCTCTCTGTTCAGCGGAGAACCTGCTTCCTCTTTCTCTCTGCCTGCCTCTCTGCTTGCTTTTAATCTCTGTCTGTCAAATAAATAAATAAGTAAATCTTTAAAAAAAAAAAAAACACAGAGAGAAAGAAGAGAAAGAGAGAATATATCCCACTAACAGCATAAAATCAGAGGATCATACATAATAGTGTCTTGAACTATTTTATTTCTTCTTTGTGGTTACAGATTTGACATGTATTTCAAGTCCCCAGATTTTAGGGGTTTTCTCCATTCTCTGCAACTCATTTTTCCTTTTGGAAGATGTAAAACATTAACACGGTTCAAGTCGACTCTACCTTAAAATTACTCTCAGAGATAGCTCATTCCTGTCTTTCCTACTTTCATTCACTGTTCATAGGTAATTAACTTCATTTCAATTATGTCATATGAACCTCTAAGATTGAGATTTGTAGGGATGTTTAAGTTGTGAATAAAGATAAAAAGATAGAAATTTGGGGGGGTGCAAGTCAAGATGGCGGAGAAGTAGCAAGCTGAGACGACATCAGGTAACAGGAGATCAGCTAGATAGCTTATCTAACCATTGTGAACACCTACAAATCCAACAGGAAATCAAAGAGAAGAAGCGCAACAATTCTAGAAACAAAATCGATCACTTTCTGAAAGGTAGGACCTGCGGAGAAGTGAATCCAAAGTGACGGGAAGATAGACCGCGGGGGAAGGGGCCAGCTCCTGGCAAGCAGTGGAGCAACGGAGCACAAAATCAGGACTTTTAAAAGTCTGCTCCAAGGAGGGACATCGCTCCAGAGGCTAAACCGGGGGGAAGCCCACGCAAGGGCAGCATAACCCCAGGTCCCGCGGGGTCACAGAAGGTCCGGGGGTGTCTGAGTGTTTCAGAGCTCGCAGGTATTAGAGCAGGGAAGCCGGCAACAGCGACAAGTGAGAAGTGAGCTCTCAACTCGGACTTACCTTGAGCTCGGAGCATGGCCAGAGGCCACAGAGACGGAAGCAATCGGCGCTTTTCTCCAAGTGCGAGCGATTGAGCGCTTTCCCCCAAGTGCAGCCAGAGGCCAGGGAGACGGGGATGATTAGGCGCTTTTCTCTGAGGGTGCACTGAGGAGCGGGACCCCGAGCTCTCCAGGCCGGAGATTGGGAGGGCGCCATCTTCATTCCTGTCCTCCAGAAAAGACCTCAAATAGCCAAAGGAATATTGAAAAAGAAAGCCAAAGTTGGTGGCATCACAATTCCAGACTTCAAGCTCTATTACAAAGCTGTCATCATCAAGACAGCATGGTACTGGCACAAAAACAGACACACAGATCAATGGAACAGAATAGAGAGCCCAGAAATAGACCCTCAACTCTATGGTCAACTAATCTTTGAAAAAGCAGGAAGGAATGTCCAATGGCAAAAAGACAGTCTCTTCAACAAATGGTGCTGGGAAAATTGAACAGCCACATGCAGAAAAATGAAATTGGACCATTTCCTTACACCACACACAAAAACAGACTCAAAATGGATGAAGGACCTCAATGTGCGAAAGGAATCCATCAAAATCCTTGAGGAGAACACAGGCAGCAACCTCTTTGACCTCAACCGCAGCAACTTCTTTCTAGGAACATTGCCAAAGACAAAAGAAGCAAGGGCAAAAATGAACTATTGGGATTTCATCAAGATCAAAAGCTTTTGTACAGCAGAGGAAACAGTTAACAAAACCAAAAGACAACTGACAGAATGGGAGAAGATATTTGAAAATGACATATCAGATAAAGGGCTAGTATCCAAAATCTATAAAGAGCTTAGCCAACTCAACACCCAAAGAACAAATAATCCAATCAAGAAGTGGGCAGAGGACATGAACAGACATTTCTGCAAAGAAGACATCCAGATGGCCAATAGACACATGAAAAAATGCTCAACATAACTTGGCATCAAGGAAATACAAATGAAAACCACAATGAGATACCACCTCACACCAGTCAGAATGGCTAAAATTAACAAGTCAAGAAATGACAGATGCTGGCGAGGATGCGGAGAGAGGGGAACCCTCCTACACTGTTGGTGGGAAAGCAAGCTGGTGCAACCACTCTGGAAAACAGTGTGGAGGTTCCTCAAAAAACTGAAAATAGAGCTACCCTATGACCCAGCAATTGCACTACTGGGTATTTACCCTAAAGATACAAACGTAGTGATCCGAAGGGGCACGTGCACCCGAATGTTTATAGCAGCAATGTCCACAATAGCCAAACTATGGAAAGAACCTAGATGTCCATCAATAGATGAATGGATAAAGAAGATGTGGTATATATATATACAATGGACTACTATGCAGCCATCAAAAGAAATGAAATCTTGCCATTTGCGATGACGTGGATGGAACTAGAGGGTATTATGCTTAGCAAAACAAGTCAATCGGAGAAAGACAACTCTCATATGATCTCCCTGATACAAGGAAGCGGAGATGCAATGTGAGAGGTTGGGGGGTAGGAAAAGAAAAAATGAAACAAGATGGGATTGGGAGGGAGACAAACCATAAAAGACTCAATCTCAAAAAACAGACTGAGGTTGCTGGGGGGAGGGGGGACAGGAGAGGGTGGTGTGGATATGGACATTGGGGAGGGTATGTACTATGGTGAGTGCTGTGAAATGTGTAAACCTGGCGATTCACAGACCTGTACCCCTGGGGATAAAAATATGTTATATGTTTATTTAAATAAATAAATAAAGATAGAAATTTGGGAGTGCATAGGACATCTCTTGGTCCTACGGCATAAATATTAAAGGAGCACACTTTAAGCTGTACTTTCCAGTTTAAGGCACATATATTTTCAATGACTTTATTGACTATTATTTTAATGTATTATAAGTCAAATTATTTCTTTAAAAGGTTATTTAAGAGCAAGCTTTTTTGTGTGATAACCTCTCTACCACCAATAATGGAACTCAATTAAGGAAAATATTATGTTCAGTTATCCTATAAATCATCTTTTTGACCAGGTAGCTCTTGAGAAGCAGGGGCTATTATGTTGAAAGAAAAGCAATCTGGGGGGGAAAGGTGTTTATTCCAAAAACAAAACAAAACAAAACAAAAAACTTACATAGCCCAACTGCCAATGAGCTCTAAACAAGAATTCAGGAGACTCCCCCTGCTGTCTTGACTCTGAACAAAGTAGTTCTTGGGACTTGGGCAAGACATTCCCCCCACCATGCCTCAGTTTCCTTATCTGCAAAATGGACATGAGCTGGGAAAGGGGAGTACCATAACCTTTCTCAGTCTGTCTCCCATAACCCACAACCAGTAATTATTTTTTAGAGATTCTCAATCTTCATTGTTCAAATGATTCACCCTGGGCTGCTTGTTATTTGTCAATTATGAGCCCTTATTATAAGCTTGGGCAGGGGCTCAGAAATGTCCATTTTACACAAGTGTCCCTGGTGAGAGAATTGCAGAAGGGGGACACCTGGGTGGTTCCGCTGGTTAAACATCTGTGTTTGGCTCAGGTCGTGATCCTAGGGTCCTGGGATCGAGACCCACATCAGGCTCTCCGCTCAGCAGAGAGCCTACTTCTCCCTCTCCCTCTGTCTACTGCTCTGTCTACTTGTGTGCACTCTCTCTCTCTCTCTAAAAATAAATAAAATCCTTATTAAAAAAAAAAAAAAACTTCAGGGGGATCGTGCACCACACTTTGAGAAGCCTTGGTCTCTATACTCATGTATGTGACCAGCCCCAAGCTGAACAGACCTTAATCTTGAAGAAAGAACTTGGTTGCCGACATGGTGTCATTCCAACAGTTCTGAGCATGTTTCTTTGCCTAAAGAAAATACTTCTCACATCGAATTTGATTAACTATTATTTTCAGAATAAATCAACCCTTTGGAGGAAAGCCTAACCTATAGCAAAACTTCTTTGAGTCATTTGTATTTTAATATAAATAAATTGGCTGAGTTAGGCAATCTTCTGGTGCAAACAGTATTACTGAATTAATCCAAAGGCCTATTTATAGGACCCTGAGAACTGATGTGCTTTGTTCACAGTCTGACAATGAGGGTCATGTCAGGTTCAAGACTGGAGTCAAATGTCTTTGCTCCAAGACATTTCATGTCACGTTCATGGAATCACAGAACCTTGCTTTGCTTTGAAAAACCCTTCAGAAGAAAAAAGAAAAAGCCATATGGACCCTTCCCTTTCTCTGGAACCTGTGAATGTTACCTTACATGGTTAAAAAAAAAAAAAAAAAGGCTTTGAACAGGCGAATAAAGACCTTGAGACAGAGAGATGATACAAGAGAGTCCTGCATAACCACAAGGGTCCTTAAAATAGGGCCAAACAGAGGCAGCCAAGTAAGGAAGCAGAGGGAGAAAAGGTAAAAAGCCAAAGAGCAAAGACAGCTCCTAGAAGCTGGCAAAAAGACAAGAAAACATCCTCCCCTCGAGCATCCAGAAGGAACCAGCTCAACTACGCTTGCCTGTAACCCTAAGAATCTTACTTGGGATTTCGGAACGCCAGGCTATAAGATAATACATTCGTGTTGTTTTAAGCAACTAGGTATAGCATCCTTTATTACAGAAGCAAAAAGAAATGAATAGAGGTCTTCATAAGAAATCTAGGGTACTGGGGACCCATCAGCAGAAAAATGGAGAGGAGGAACCAAAGGTGAGATGGACAAGGGGCTCAACAAAGATGCTGAATCAGCTCAACACTTGCTGAATCCAGGAGCTGTGAGTGGCCAGTCTCTGAGCATAGGGCAGAACAGAAGTTCTAATTAAAGAGCCTGTACCCTAATACTTTAAGTGAATAGAGAACTTTGCTCTAGCCATGGAGCACGAATGAGTGTTCAACATATGCAGAAGACATTTGTAACTCAACAACCACACAACACCGTGAGTTTCCCAAATCATGATAAATACCGGGACCCATTTTCAGGACAACTTATAATCTGAACAGCCTAAAACTGACTGGACCCTATAGGAGCCATGTTCCCATCATGGGAAAACTAATTTAAGATTAGTATGTAATTTCTAATGTCAGCTGGGATAGAGGAGTTATCATAAAGGATTATTTCCAAAAGAATCTCTTATCAAGTCTAACCATTAGACTAGGTCTGCCCTTCAGACTTAATATATTCAAGGTCCCTTCCAGCAAGGGATGTAATTAATCGCCAGAGCAGAGTCAGACAGACCTGAGTTCAAAGCTCCCGCACTCCCTAGCTGGGGAACACTGAGCCAGTTACAGGGTCTCTGTCCATCGGTTTCATCCTTTCTGGGATGCAGCTAAGAGCAGAGCCTGCATGAGGGGAATGGAGAGAGTAAATGAACAGGTAGGGTATAGAAAGGAAGCCTCATTCAGCTGCTGGGATTTCAGGCCATCCAGTAAACAGGAATGTTCTCTCTGAGCCTTTCTTCCTCTCTATCTGTGGTTTTCAATCTGCTTGGTGGATCCCGAGAATGCCTCTGGCAGAGTTTTAGGAACTTCCTGCTGAGGAAGAAGGAAACCCATGGGGGCTCTAGATCCCCCACGCCACCTCCTATGAGAGCTGCCACCTGCAGAAAGTATAAACTTTGAGTCCAATAAAGAGGTCCCATAACAGTTCTACGTATACTGAGTCAGGGGGAATTTCTTGCTCCCTGCCATGTCCGCATCCCCCTTCCCTACCAGACACATGGCACGACAACTGCTCCCCCTTCTTGGCATAGGTTTGTGGGGAGTCCCAGAAAGAGTCCGCCAGGGCTTCCTGGTTTTTTGATAGAAACCTGAGCCATGGGCACTGGGGGAGGGGTGGGGATGTGGAGGGCGTGAAAGGACAGGACCCATGGTGGAGGGTGGTGTGTACCAGGAGGGCAAGAGGGACCGTCCAGAGCCTACAGCACTCCTGCCCACACCTGGGGGAGATGAGAAGGGTCTGCTGGTCCAGGATTGCCTTGTGCAGAGCGGTGGGAAGAAGGAGACCTTGGGCTGTGCCTCTGGGAGGTAGATGCTGGCATCACACAACCCAGTTCCCAGTCTCTCTACTGTCTGGACAACACAAGTCCTTGTTTTTTATTTTATTACGTAATACTGCTTTTAATTCCAGGTTGTGTTACCACATCAGCCCAGGATCCAGTGACCCATGGCCAAAGCTGGGACCTAGTTCTCCGTTATATATCCTTTAAGCCTCCATCCTTAGACAGCCACGCAGGACGAGGGCTCTGCCTTGATGCTATGTGCGGAGCCCATTCAGTGCCTGATCTCACGGCAATGTGGCAACGAGCCTTAGAGAAAGGGAGTCTCGTTGGGGGCGGGGGTGGCTGAGATCCGTGGTCAGGATCCTGGGGCCCAGGGAGCTGCAGAGTCTTAGTTTTTAACCCGCAACTGTTTGACTGTTGAGCCTGGCCTCTGCCATTAAATTATGCCGCTCCAAGGCAGTGCTCCTGACCCGAGGCTCTAGGGGACCATCGAGTGATGGCAAGGTGTCTGAAAATCCACAAACAGAACCTGTCTATAAATACGTGCTTTGGGAGGGACACCTAGGTGGCTCAGTTGGTTAAGCGTCTGACACTTGATTTTGGCTCAGGTCGCCATCTCAGAGTTGTGGGATTGAGGCCCACGTTGGGCTCTGTGCTGAGCCTGCTTGGGGATTCTCTCTCTTCTTTTCCCTCTGCTCTTACCCCTTCTCTCTAAAAAAAAAGAAAAGAAAAAATGTCTATATAGTAGTGAGGTGCTTGATAAAATTGACTCACAGGAAAAGTGAGTGATCTGAATAAGGAAATATCTTAGTGACTATGCTGAAAATACACAGCAGGTGCATACACTGGGCCCAATGTGGAACTCAGATAGCCAATGCTGGGGACGCCGAGAGATTTATCTACAGGTGAGTGGACTGTATGGGGAGAAGAATTCTACCCCAGGGAAGAAGAGCTAGGAGGCATTAGGCAGACCAAGCGCTAGCAAAACCAAGTAAGCAGAAACACAAGGTCAAAAATGTTGGTGAGGAACTTACAACCACACAGAGGGCAGTGAGGAGCCTCCGGGATCATCTGAATTGAATGTCTCGGTTCTGCCACTTGCTTTTGGGACCCTGGGAAATAGAACTGGTCACATAGAACCTTTCAGGACAGAATCTGTAATTCCCTCATGTTACCAAATCTGCCCCCAGGATCCAGTGCACTGAGGTCAAAGTTTAGGCTCTGTTTTACCTCCATGCTACCTTCTCCTCATCCCCAGAAGGTACACAGAGATGTTCCGTGCATAGTGTGAAGCTGGAAACCACACAAGTGGTCAGGCAATGTCTGTCTGTGAGTCAGTTTTGGCCACGCTGTACTTCTCTTTCCCTGAGGCCACTGAGGCTTTGTATTTAAGCCGGTGGTGAGACAACAGAGGTAAATGGAAGAGGTATCTGTCCCGTTAGAAAAAGCTGCCACAAATCCTTCACACCTGCTCCCTAAGAGGGGGCTGGAGGCAAGTCTCACGGAGACTATGTATAAAATAAGAGAGAAGATTCAAAGCAAAAACCATTCTAATGGCCATAAGGAGGAGCAGTTGGTGGGGGAGAAATGCAATTAAAAACATACAGGAAGGGGTGCTGGGTGGCTCAGTCAGTTAAGCATCTGCCCTCCACTCAGGTCGTGATCCAGGGGTCCTGGGATCGAGTCCCGCATCGGGCTCCCTGCTCAGCAGAGAGTCTGCTTCTCCCTCTCTCTCTGCCTGCCACTCCCCTTGCTTGTGATCGCTCTGTCAAATAAATAAATAAAATCTTTAAAAATAAATGAATAAAAAATAAAAACATACAGAATATTAATATCTAAAAGAGCAGTATGTGCTTTTTTAGCAACTACAAGCCTTCAGCAAGGAGTCTCTAAGGAAGTAGTATATACATCGGGAGAGCTCTGAATCAGAAAGCAAAATAAGAGAGAGGACAATAGATCTTAGAAAGATTTCTGCCTTATAATGATCAAAATAGGTTTTTATGAAGTTTGGGGGCTTCAAGTGTTTCTTTGAAATTCACTTACGGGGCAGCTCCTTTCTTCAACAATGCTGCACTGGGAGTGTCTGTGTCTTTAACCTTTAAGAATCAGGTTACTTGAGGTGCCTGCCTGGCTCAGTTTGTAGAGTATATGACCCTTGGTCACAGGGTCATGAGTTCAAGCCCCAGGACTGGCTATAGAGTTTACTTAAAAATAAAATCTTTAAAAAAAAAAAAAAAAGAATCACATTACATGACCCTTTTCTTTTCTTACTGTTCACTACATGTGGGAGTATTCCTTCTTCAATTCTAAGTCCATTTCACTGCCATTTGAGTTCTCAGAATGGCAGGGACCATCTAGGGCTGGAGGACCAGCCAACACCTGTTGAAACAAATTGTGAGAACCCTTCCTTCCTCCACCATCTGCCCACTAAGGGTGTCTTCTGAAAGACTCTGAAATCCTGGAGACCCCATCTCCAGGGGTTAAAATGGTTAGCTTGGGTTCATCCTAAGCATGCCCATCCCAAGCATCTCCAGAATCAGGTTTCAATGACTCAGGCCTGGTGGTTGAGGTCTGATGGGTAAGCTATTCTGAGAGGAATCAGGTGTCAAGGAGGCAGGAACAGGTGGTGTCACAACAGAACAAGGTCTGCCTTCCACCTGCTGGGGTGTGAGCAGACAAGCTTATAAGCTCAGGTCCAGGTCAGCCAGAAAAAGAAAAGCAAACAACAAAAACCACCCAAAAATGACACCGCAGATGTTTCTTCTTGAGCAGTCTCGTAATTGAGACAGGATAGTTAAGGGTAAGGAGAACAGGCTATCTTCACATCTCCCCCACTATATATAGAGCAAGATTGGTTACTTAACCTCACAGAAGCTCAGTTTTTCATCTGTGAAAATAAACAAAATGATCTGGGTAATGGGGAAACCTCTTCAGGTACCAGTGGCAGGGGAGGGGTGGGTGGGGAATTTCCCTGTTATGGACAAAAAACGCCTATGTTGAAACCCTACTTCCCAACAGCATTGTGCTAGGAGGTGGGGCCCTTGGGAGAGCATTTAGGATTCCATGAGGTCATGAGGACAGAGTGCTTAGGGATGGGATTACTGCCCACATCAGAGTAATCAGATCACTCTCAGCTCACAGCCATGGGAAGGTACGAGGAGAAGTCAGCAGCCCCCAGCCCAGACGAGCGCTGTCTCTAGAAATCAACCACTCTCACATCCTGATCGCCACCTTCCAGCCTCCAGAACCAGGAGAAATGATTTTCAGTTGTTCCAGCCTATGGTACACTTTGTTACAGCCACCTGAATGGACTAACACCCCTGTGGTGAACCACCTTGGGGGCAAGTGAATGTATTAGCCCATGAAACACAGCTCAAGTATGTCTGGACTGCAGGGCACAAACTGTTAAGTAATTCCTACCTTTTTAGTCCATCTATGTTTGTAACACCAGGTTTACCTCCTTCCATCTAGCCCACTCTAGGCAACTTGGATTCTCAAGGAACCTCCAAATTTACATCCAGCTGGCAATGCAATCCTAAAGGCAAGAGCTTATTCCCTCTGCATCAGTTTCAGCAGGAAATGGCCAGGGAAAGCACTTGCAGGGTCCAGGAGAAGCACAGGCAATCACTTAGCCAGTTAGTTCCTTTGAATAGGCAATGGTAGTGGATAGTCTGACCAATCAGACTCTGTAGCAGAGGATGGAGATTCACAGATCTTACTGGAACCCTGTGAGCAGGGTGGAGATTTCCCTAAGGAAAACCAGAAGTCTGACATCAGTATCAGAGTAAGGCAAAGAAGAAAATGTGCTAAAGAGAGAAACCTATAAGTTTTCTCTCTTTACTAAGAGAAAGCTCTCTACAGTATCTTTCTCGGGATGGTAATAGGAGAATTAAAGTAGTATAAAAAAAATACTTTGCAAACCACAGAACCCGGTTCCTTGTTTGATTTATACGTAGTTTAACCTACATTCAAAAACTTGGTGTAGTGATACACCAAGGATGATATGAAGACAAAGAATATTATGAGACAGTTTTTAGATTTTTTTCACAGTGTCAAACTGGTGATGGGGTTTCTGGTTCTCAAAACATCTTGAGACTTGGGAGTCCGAAGCATCACAATACTTCCTCTGGTCTAACCAAGGGAAGAATTCCCGGTTGAAGTAGAAGGTGATTAATTATAGACCTTCCTCATGGAGGAAATTTAGTGAGAGGCACAAATATACAGGAATGGTTACCAATGCAGTCTTTCCTATAGGACCCATAAACCTGTGAAGATTTTATCCAGCATTCCAATTTGAGATAACAGTCTGTGTCTTTCTCTACAAAGCAACAACATTAACTCTCCGTATGTTATAAAGATACTGATGTCCTTTCTTTTTCTGGAAATTTTAGTTCACTGTTGTGATAGGTGGGTGTGCCGCAGAAGAAACTTAAAAGAATCAAAAGATCCTGATTTTTCCTCCTTACATTTAAGGTTTCTTGACCATTGTAAAACTATCAAGATTTTCCCAAATCCTTATATACCTCATACTCAACAACTTATATAGTGCTACAAGACAGACCATTTATTTCATTTTTGACAATTAACAAAAATCTATGGAATTGCCTTTTCTCTAAATATGTGAAAAGATATGAGGAGTGAAAGCACAGGATAGTTCATATTCTAAAATTCAGGTTTTCCCATTTAATTAAGGGATACATACTGATTCAAACCCCCTCAGTTTTTCCTGAGATACAAACATGAAAATAAAATTCATTCAACCTACAACCCCCACACCCCCACCCCGACACACAAAACCATTAAGACCATGAAGGTATCCAGGAACATTTTAACCAAATAACATACTCAAATCCCTGATTTATGTTTAAAATAAATAAAAAAAGACTGAAAAATTCTAGAAGATTCTTGAACTTAAAATCTTCTACTACTCTATCATTTAAGATGCTGGTTTAACCCACAATATGTCCCAGTAAGCATGAGCTAATTCTCAGTAATTATTGTTACAGATTTCCATAATCCTTTTTCAGTAATTGATGGGATAAAAAGATAAAAATCCACACAACAAAGAGGACTTAAGAAAATAACACTATCGGCCAAATGACCTTTACAGAATTACAGATCATCTCCTCAAGAAATGCGAAATAAAATTATTTTCAAGTGCACTTGGAACACTTACCTAGTTTGATCATATGCTGGGTTATAAAACACATCTGAGTACATTTAAAAGGACTGAAATTTTACAGAGTATGTTCTCCTACATGACAGAATTTAACTAAAACTCATTTTTTTAAAAAAATCTGAGATTCTAGTAAAATTTTAGGAGATAAGGTTAATACACAAAAGCCAATTGCATTCCTATACACCAGTGATGAAAAACTGGAATTTACAATTTAAAATAATCCCATTTACAACAGCACCCAAAAATGAAATACTTAAGTTTTGTAAGATATGTCCATGATCTCTAGGAAGAAAACTACCAAACTCTGAATAAAGCAATTAACAAAGATCTAAATAAATGGAGAGATGTTCTCTGTGTGGGGGTTAGAAAAATCAATACTGTTAAGAGGTCAGTTCTTCCTCACTTGACCTACAAACACAATTCCAATCAAAATCTCAACAATCTATTTTGTGAAAATCAACAAAGTGATTCTAAAATCTCCATGGAAAGGCAAAAGACCCAGATTAGCCAACCCAATACTATAGAAAAAGAACAAAGTTGGAGAAGAGACATAACCAAACTTCAAGGCTTTTTTTTTTTTTTAAAGATTTTATTTATTTGAGAGACAGAGAGAGAATAAGCAAGAGGGAGAGACAGAGGGAGAAGCAAGCTCCCCAATGAACAGGAAGCCCAATGTGGGACTCGATTCCAGGACCCCAGGATCATGATCTGAACCAAGCAGATGCCCAACCAAGTTGAGCCACCCAAGCGCCACCCCCCAAATTCAAGACTTGATATAAAGCTACCATAATCAAGACAGTATGGTACTGGTTAAACAGACATGTTTATCAATGGAACAAGAGAGAGAAAGCCCAGAAATAGATTCAAAGTCAACTAATTGTTGACAAACGAACAAAAGCAAATTCAATAGGGAAAAATAGTTGTTAACAAATTGTGCTAGAACACTTAAATATCCACACACAAAAATAATTGATCTAGACACAGACTTCATATCTTTCATAAAAATGAAGGCCAAATGGATCATAAACCTATATGTGAAATAAAAATTATAATATTCCTATAAGATAATATAAGAGAAAACCTAGGTGAGCTTGGGTTTGGTGACTTTTAGACAAACACCACTAGTTTGATGCATGATAGGAAAACGTTAAGTAGGACATCAATGAAGTTATAATTTCTACTTTGTGAATGACATAGTTAATAGAATGAAAAAACAAAGCATTGACAAGGAGAAAGCATTTGAAAAACACATAGAGGAACTGTATCTAAAATATATACTCTTAAAACTCAATGATTAGGAAAAACAAAAACAATCCAATTAAAAAATGGGAAGAACATCTGAATGGACACCTCCCCAAAGAAGATATACAGATGGCAAATAAGCATCTGAAAAGGAGGACCATATCACGTGTCATTAGGGAACAGCAAATTAAAGCAGCAACTAGATACCATGACATACCTATTATAATGGCTAAAATAAAAAACTGACAATACCAAATGCTGACAAAGATGGAGAGCAAGGAGAATCTTCATTGCTGATGAGACGGTTCAGCCACTTTAACAGTTTTTTCAAAACTAAGCATAATCTTACTATATGATCCAACAGTCATGCTCCTGGCTATCTATTCAGCCAATGTTAAAACTTAGATCCATACAAAAACCTGCCCAGGAAATGTTTATAGCAGCTTTATACATAATTGCCAAAACAAAAACAAAAACTCCAGGAAGCAACGAAGACATCCTTTGAAAGGTGAATGGTTAAACAGACCGGTGCATACAATGTAATACTAGAAAGCAAAAGAGCAAATAAGGAATCTTTTTTCCCCCCAGCAGGTTCCACACCCAGCATGGAGCCCAATGCAGGGTCTGAACTCACAACCCTGAGATCAAGACCTGAGCTGAAATCAAGAGTTGGGACACTTAACCAACTGAGCCACCCAGGCATCCCAGGAGGAATCTTAAATGCTTATTACTTAATGAAAGAAGCCAATCTGAAAAAGCAACATACTGTATGATTCTAACATTTCAGGAAAGGCAAAACTATGGAGACAAGACAAAGATCAGTGATTGGCAGGGGTTAGGATGGGAAGAGGGCAGTAAGTAGGTGGAGCACAGGGGATTTTTAGGGCTATGAAACTGTTCTGTGTGATCCTGTCGTGGTGGGCACATGACATTATGCATTTGTCAAACTATTCAAAGCAAAGAACTATACAAAACAGAGTAAACCCTAATGTAAACTATGGACTTTAGTTAGTATTAAGGCATCAATATCAGTTCATCAACTGTAACAAATGTAGCAAACTAATCCAAGATGTTAATATAAGGGGATGGTGAGCAAGAGAAAAGGGGGTATTAGGAATTCTGTACTAGCTGTTCAATTATCTGTAAACCTAAAAATGTTCTAAAATCAGTCTATTAATTTTTTAAAAACATGCTTCCAGAAATGAGTCACCAAGGAAGTAAGAGAAATTAGAAAATATTCTGAACTGAATGAAAATAAAAACACCAATTTCAAAATTTTTAAGAGTCAATCAAGGCACTGCTCAGAGGGAAATCTATAACTTCAAACCCTTATTTTAAAAAAAACTGTCTGAAATCAATTACCTAAACTTCTATCTTAAGAAGCTGGAAGCGCTAATTAAACACAAAATAGGTAGAAAGGGAATATAATAAAGATACAAGAAAAATTAAAGAAATAAACAATTAATGAAAAAAATCAATGAAATCAGAAACTTTTTTCAAAAGATAAACCTCTAGATAGGCTGATCAAAAACAAAAGAGGAGACACCACTAAGGATCCTACAGAATCAAAGATAAAATAAGGCATACAGACAATAAAACATAATGTCTTATGAATAAATTTGTCAAAATAGATGAAATGAGCAAATTCCATGACAGACTCAAAACTTATACAAAAGAAACTGAGAATCTACACAGTTTCAGGTCTACTAAAGAAACTGAACAACATAATAAATAAAATTGAATAAAAACCCTCCCATACAGACACCCGCAGACCCAGGTCTTTGGGAAAAATGCTCCCAGTGCCTAATAGACCTTCTCTTCCCAACTCCAGATAAGAGCGACTTAATGTGAATCTACTGGGGCTCCTCCTTTCCAGGTCTTCTCTTCATGAAATAGGTAAATTCCAACCTTTGAAACTCAGAAGAGCAAGGGGTGAGCCTACTAGAAACGGAGGCATACATCACAGAGGACAGAATGGATTGGGACCATCTCGGTTATATATTCATTTCCCATCACTCTCACCACTTCACCTCCACTCCTGTGACTGTGTGTCTCTCTTGTAAATAGCTATTGCTTATTGATCTTCCTCTTAGACCTTATAGGTGTGGCAAGAAACATCTGGAAACTGCTTCAATAAATGATCTTTATGATTCCCTCCCTCCTTGTCTCACTCCCTCTCCCCCTCCCTGCAATGACTACTTACTGACAGCCCACTATGTGCCAGGGAACAAGGAAGCAAAATCAAACATGGCATTGGTCTTCATGGGGTATGTGATCTGTGTTCTAAAGGTATCACAGACTGGATGAAACAAGAACAGCTAGTTCCTAAGTGACTCTATATGCTCACTACTGTTAACCCATTGTGTGGCTAACATGGCTGAGACCAGGAGAAGGTCAGTATCTTGGTCTGGCTGAGGTTCATAGAGCCAAAAAGGAAAAGGACTAGCATTTGAGCCTAGGTCTATCCTACACCAAAGCCCATGCCATTTCTGCTCTGCTGTCCTGCTAAATTAAGAACAAGCCAAATTGATCCGGATTACATACTGTATCTCACTAGCAGAGTAATTGATTTGCATTTTCTCATGGCTAACTGTGCTATATGATATTCATGGCTTATCTGTTATGTTTCTGAAGGGCTGGTTTTGAAGTTTTGATTAGCATACATTTCAAATTCTGGTTGACTGTCTGAAATGCAAAAATCCTTCAACTACTTGAGGTAGAAATAAACGTCACTTAGTAGAGAGTGTCCTTGGCTTGACCCAGAAGCTTAGTGAGTAGATATCTCTGCAAGGGTTTGTACAAACATGCTTTTAGGAGTTTGGCTGTGGCTGAGGCTGGAGGAATTAAGGTAGGAGTATATTTAGGCTATAGAAGCAAGTCCATTCCCAAGTGAATTTCTGGTAGGGTCCTAAGGATGATAGACATAGACCA
The DNA here is from genome assembly GCF_009829155.1 of Mustela erminea. Lineage (NCBI taxonomy): Eukaryota > Metazoa > Chordata > Mammalia > Carnivora > Mustelidae > Mustela > Mustela erminea. Next base: position 16,467,981 of record NC_045616.1, on the reverse strand, counting down.
AAAAATGCCACACTCTTTCTAAGAATTCTGATAAATGCCTTCTCCGTAGGTGATGTCAGCAGGTGCTCTGAGGTTACACAGTATAGTAGATCAAGTCTACATTCCTAAGGTGAAATCCTAATCCCCTGGCAAAATGGTGCAACTCTGTATTTCTGTGCCTCACCTTCTGCCACCAACCCCTTCCCCTACACACCTATTCTTCAGCCACAGCAGAAAGCAAACCACTCTCTAAATATCCCTTTATGCCTCCAAACTCTCTATAAATGGTATACCCACGTCAGGCTTCTAACAGCCTCTAAAGCTCAACTACTGGCTCTTTGCTGAAATCTCGTGCCCTTGCAGGTGCCACCCGGCTGAGCCAGTTAAGTGTCTGCCTTTGACTCAGGTCATGACCTCAGGGTTCTGGGATCACGTCCTGCATCGGGCTCCCTGATCAGTGGGGAGTCTGTTCTCCTTCTCCCTCTGCTGCTCTTCCCATTGGCATCCCTCCCCCCTTCTTGTGCTGCCTCAAATAAATAAAATCTTTAAATAAATAAAATCTTTAAATATTATATTATAATATAATAAAACCCCATCTACCTGGAAACTGATCTCTCCTTCTACTTAGTTTAGAATGTGCACAATGGTCTGGTACTCTGCTCATCATCTATCTTCCTCAGGGTGCAGGACATCAGGGAAGGAGTCTGTATCCTCCTCTGCTTTTAGATTCCTAGTGCCTAGCTCAGTGATGACCCAAAAGAGGTACTGAATGTATAGCAAATGCCTGAATGAAGATAACATGGAAAGGAAATCCAGCCAAGAACCAAAACTCCACCAATGGGCATGACAGCAGCAGAGGATGAGTCAGCCCTGCATTCTCAGTCCACCACCAAGGTCATTGCTCCACAGGGCCTTGTGTTCCCTATTCTAATTTACCTTAAATTATCGATGGAATTCTCAATTTGGCTTTCCGATTTGAGGCAAGACCCTTAAGATATTTTTCATTATTTTTTGGGCGCCTGGGTGGCTCAGTGGGTTAAGCCGCTGCCTTCGGCTCAGGTCATGATCTCAGGGTCCTGGGATCGAGTCCCGAATCGGGCTCTCTGCTCAGCAGGGAGCCTGCTTCCCTCTCTCTCTCTCTCTGCCTGCCTCTCTGTCTACTTGTGATCTCTGTCTGTCAAATAAACAAATAAAATCTTAAAAAAAAAAGATATTTTTCATTATTTTTTAAATCCCCTTAATCACTCTTTAATACCTATCAGAAGCTTGAAATTGAAATGTTATGACCAGACAGCCCTGATTTTTCTGGATGAGTAGGGTCCCCTCGGATCCCTACTGTAACTGACCTGATCGTTTCCCTTGAGGAAATTTCGTCTTATTTGACACAGCATTATTAAACCAATAACACAGATAAAAGAATATGCCCAGACTGATGGTTACCAGAGGAGAGGCAGTTGGGAGGATGGGTGAACTAAGTGATGGGGATTAAAGAGTACAGTTAACATGGTGAGCACTGAGTAAGGTAGAGCCATTGTGAAAATGTTATATTGTATACCTGCAATTACTAAATTACTAAATGCAATTACTAAATTACTTAAATAATAAAATAAATCTATATCATTGAATTAAAATTAAAATATAACTATAAATTTAAAATTTAAAAAAAATTTAAATTTAGGTAATTAGATTAAAATGAAATAATTAAAATAAATTTAATAAAATTTAAAATATATGCATTTATTGTTTTGTTTATTTATTATGATTTATTATATTTCTTTTTATTTCTATTATATATAACATATTTAATATTTGATCTTCTTCCTTTTTTTTAAAATTTTACTTATTCATTTGACAGAGAGAGATCACAAGTAGGCAGAGAGGCAGGCAGAGGGGGCGGGGTAAGAGAGACTGATGTGGGGCTAGATCCCAGGACTCTAAGATCATGAACTGAGCTAAAGGGAGAGGCTTACCCCACTGAGCCACCCAGGTGCCCTAGCCATGCTCTTTTGATGACGCCCCAAAGAGACAGCCCTCCCTGCTCCAGTGCTGGGTGGGCTCGGACCCTCACAGAACACGGATCTGATCTGTACTCCTCCCTTAGCGGCTTCATTCCTTCTCTGGATGCCCAAGCGTTGAAAATGGAAGACAGTTCCAAGGATTATCCTGAAGGTGAAAAGGAAAGGGAAGGCTTCCAAAGGACCGCCTGTCCTCTGGACAGGACTGTGCAGAACAGGAGAGCAGAGCAAGCAGCAGGTTCTGAGGACCCCCGGGGGCAGGGCCCTCTGCCCTTTGATCCTAGGACAGGAACACCCAGCAGTCTCAAGGCCCCGCCGTCCAATAGGCTCTGTTGCCCCTATGGTATAGACCCCCACAATCTAGGATCCAGTCCACACTCGCTACCACACTGAGTCTCACTGCCACACACAAGGTCCCAGAAGTATTGGGGTGGTTCTGGGATCCCCCATCCAGAACAGGTGTGTGCTGGTGTGGAATCAGCCTCTTAACTAAGGCAGACCTCCCCCACTCCCCACCGAGGGGTAGTGGTGGAAGTTTTCACAACACATCACGCCAACTGCACACAAGCCTGCTAGGCTGGCAGAAGACGCTTAGAACTCCAGACACCGTAGGGCCTGCTTATGCCATAGCTCCATTCTCCTGATTGCTTCTTGGACGAAACAGCCATTTAAGCAGAGTGATACAGATTTAAAAGAGAAAATGGGCATCTTTCTACCATTGCCAGCAAATTCCTTCCCAGGGGTCACCCACTCTAGCCCCATACCCTTCCTTTCATCACACTTAACACATTCTCCAAAATCCCACACTTGTCTTTTGGAAGACGTTCAGTGACATAGGAAAAGCAAAATGGGTTAAAAGAGACAGAAACGAGGAGATGCAGTACTCATGTCTCAGGGGACCGGGGACAAAGCTCTCCACCCAAGGATCCTCCTTTGCGAAACGAGAAATTGGAATACGTGATCTCTAAAGGTCCCTCCAGCCCCCGAATTACATCTGTTTGGTTCTGTCCTAATTATCCCTTTCTCACTTTGTCCTAAGAAGCACACGGCCAAGGTCCCAGCAGGAGCTGGACTGCACATTACCGCGTGGGCTTCTCGGTGGAGGACGGGAAGGCTGTCCTTCGTCTCCGCCGCGACCAGCAGCAGGCCGTCTACCAAAGACACCAGCAGCCCCAGAAACGTGAACCAAAGAGGAATGTGGGTCAAGCATGCCAGCCAAGAGGATTACGTGTCACAGAATATCCACTCTGTCCACTGGGGACCACGCCAGTCCCCCACCTTGGACAACTGGGGAAGAATTTAAGGAAGGCTGGAATTCCTACAAAACCTTAACAGGACAGAGTAGTTATCTGTTGCTGATTCACAAACCATGCCATACCTAGTAGCTTTTTAAAAACAAAACAAAACAGGGGCGCCTGGGTGGCTCAGTGGGTTAAGCCTCTGCCTTCGGCTCAGGTCATGATCTCAGTCAGGGTCCTGGGATCGAGTCGCGCATCGGGCTCTCTGCTCAGCAGGGAGACTGTTTCCCTCTCTCTCTCTCTCTTTGTCTGCCTCTCTGCCTACTTGTAATCTCTCTCTGTCAAGTAAATGAATAAAATCTTTTAAAAAAACAAACAAACAACAACAACAACAAAAACCTATCTGGCTCACCTTTGGGCACCGCTAGACATTTCTCCTGTCTGTCCCCCGTGAGCTCAAGACATGCAGTGAGCTGAAGGACTCTGCTTCCGGCTGGAAGCCGGGGCATGTGTCCTCTCTTTATCCAGCGAGCCAACCTAGGTTTGTTCACACAGAACCTGCAACATGGGTCCCCAGAGCCCCAGAACACAGGCCCAGCATGCCAGCATTTTTCAAGACTGCTTGAGGCATATTTACTGACATCCCACTGGCTAAAATAATTCACACGGCCAACTCAGATTTAAGGGGTAAAGAACACAGACACTACTGCTCGAAGATAGGATTTTGTAATGTTATATTCTAGGTATAGGAGTGGAATGAGGGAAAGAATTTGCGGCCATCCGTACAACCTAGCGCACAGAGAAATGCAGATGTAGGCCTGTCAAGGTGACCTTCTTTTTATTCCCAAGTTCACGCTGCCAAATAAACAGGGGACATTATTCCTGCTTTTTACTCAGCAGCAGGTTTTATAGTAAAATTTCCGTGAGAAATGAAACTTGTGCGCCTGCAGATCAGAGAGGAATTGGAAATTCTTTTTGCAAACTGTCAGCCTCGCTGAAGCCTCAGAGCTCCGTCCAAAGTTGTATGTAGTTTTATGTATGTAGTTGTAGGCAAATGTAGGAAATTCCTCGTGGATGGTTTGCTTCTGTATCTCCTATTATTCCTGCCCTTCTGAAATCCAACCCCCTGAGCTCATGCCTTCAGGCAAGTCACTCCATGACACCTCTAAGAAGTTCATGAATCATCACAGCTAGTTGGAATTTCCCAAATCTCTGAGTTGCGCGGCTGTGCATTATATGTCTTTTCCTATCTCCAGTCTGCGTTTGGCAGTTCAAGAGAGCATGAGAGCAGTTTCAACTGACACTCCTTTCATTCATGTTTCTTAACCAATTAACGGTGCACCAGGCACTGAGCTGAGTGTAGACACAACAAAGATCGGAAGGAGGGAGGACGGGAGAACAGAAATGCACCTGCAGTTCAGTGAGACAGAAATCCCGTAACTTCTGTGAGAAATGAAGTTCAAGAACATCCATTCATTTTTAAAATCAATTTTGCATTTTGGAACCACCACCCCGAATCGCTTTTAATTTCCAGAGCCTGGTCTCCTCCTAAGAGGGTTTAAGAGTGACCAACGTTCTTCTTTCCACTGTTAAATTGTCACTGAGTTATTTTGAATTCTGACAGTGTCCTCAAACTCCTTCTGAGGACGTTAATTTCTTTGGGCAGTTGAAGAAAAAAACCCTGGGTCAATTTCCTCTTACACGGAACCGCCTCTCTCTGAGCTCACACTTGACAGGAATCACACGGAGCTGAGGCATCACCAAGGCAGGCTAAAAAGGCAGAAGTGGGGGGTGGTGCGCAGTGTCATTGCCTCAAACGTTTTTCTTTTAAAATCCACAAAGGGCGGTCCTCCATAGATTTGAAACAAGTCAAGTCCACGTTTAGCTTCTGGTCCTTCTGTCCTCTGTAATCCTCTTCTTGGAGTTTTCTGGCTCTATTAAACTGTATTGTCACTATTGTGACGATTTTTTTTCGGTCGCGTTGTGTTTGTTTGTTTGTTTTAATTGACAACTCATGGCATTTGTCTCTGTTATGCCCCAATAATGGGTCCGTGATTAAAGGAGCGAGACTGATACAAAGCGAAGGTCAAGCAAAGCTTTATTTCGTGCCAAGCATCAAGAATCTAACCGAACCGAATGTTCGGGGCCACACCTCTTCCAAGAGAGGGCGACCCTTCTCTGTTTCACAGACTAGCTTTTAAGGGCAAAGGCCATGCGGTCGGGCCTGGCCACGCACAGGTGGCCAATGAGATTGTAACACACACAGGAAACTCCACAGTGATGCTAGGTGACCAATTGAGTTACAATTTACCCTAGTAGACATTTGAACCAGCCTATTACACCTTGATTGGGATTGGCTCCCAAAAGGCTCCCAAAGGGCGGGGCCCATACTCCTTGGTAACCAGGGAGACAGTATGCATCCCCCCCCCACTGATCGATGTCTCCGCCCGGCCTGACCCACCTTTGTATCTGGGCTTTGTTACCTGTAAATCCCCTAGGGGAAGGGGAGCAGGGACAGTTTCTAAATAGGTCCTTAGTGTCTCCTCATGGGAGTTTTCATTTTCATAGGCCACCTTTAGATTTCCCCCTCTTATGCACCCCAGCCTTCAAAATTCATGGGAGTTTTAGTCTATTGATGAAATTCCACATAATCCATGAAGAGAGATTTTGGTGGGCCGTGCCTCTTCTCAAGGCAGATGCCAGCAACTGCAAAGGAGTTTCGCCTAGTCTTTTTTTTTTTTTTTTTAAGATTTTATTCATTTATTTGACAGACAGAGATCACAGGCAGGCAGAAAGGCAGGCAGAGAGAGAAGAAGGGAAGCATGCTCCCTGCCAAGCAGAGAGCTGGACGCAGGGCTCGATCCCAGGACCCTGGGATTAGGGCCTGAGCCGAAGGCAGAGGCTTTAACCTACTGAGCCACCCAGGCACCCCAGGAGTTTTGCCTAGTCTTATTCATGTGTTTAAAATCCCTGCATTTTCCCCAGGATACCCAGATGGCCCACAGGTGCAAGAAAATATGCTCATTATTAATATCAGGGAAATGCAAATCGAACGCACAATGAGATACCACCTCCCACCTGTCAGAACAGGTAAAACTGACCACACAAGAAACAGCAGGTGTTGGTAAGGATCTGGAGAAGCGGGAAACCCCCAAGCACTGTTGCTGGGAATGCAAACCGGCACAGCCACTGCGAAAAACAGCATAGAGGCTCCTCAAACAGAATTCACATAAAATCGAGCAATTCTACCTGAGTATTTATCCAAAGGAAACTAACACACTATTTGAGAAGACACCTGCAAGCCAAGGTTCATTGCAGCATGATCTACAGTAGATAAGACATGGAAACAACCCAAGTGTCCATCACTGGATACACACACACACACACACACACACACACACCGCACACACATTAGAATATTATTTCACCATAAAAAGGAAAGATCTTACCATCTGTGACAACACAGTTGGACCTTGAGAACACTATGCTAAGTGACATTAAGTTAAATAAGTCAGACAGAAAAAGACAAAGTCTATATGATCTCGCTTGCAAATGAAATTTTTTTTAAAAAAAAGAGAAAACAAACAACAAAAACAACACAAAAGCGCACGTGCGCAACCTGAACTCAGATACAGAGAACAGACTGGTGATTGCCAGAGGCAGGGGGAACAGAGTGGGCAAACTGGGTGGAAAGGTCAAAGGTACAAACTTTCAGTTATACATGAGTCACAGGAGATCACGTACAACCTGTAAACTATAGTTCATAGTACTGTATTGTATATTTGAAAGTGGCCGAGAGAAGAGATCTTGAAAGTTCTCATCATGGGGACAAAAATTTGTAATGTGTGGTGACATGTTAACTAGACTTACTGGAGTGATCATTTTATAATATGGACAAGTAGCAAATCACTATGTTGTAGACCTGAAACTCATATTTTTATGTTTTATGTTATGTTAACTAGATGTTATATGTGAATTATTATCTCAAAGTTACATGTTAATTATATATCAATAAAAATTCCATTCTTAGACCCTCACAGAAAACAAAAATCAACTAGGTAATTTAAAACAGAAATACAAGGGCACCTGGGTGGCTCAGTTGGTGGAGTGTCTGCCTTTGGCTCAGGTCATGATCCTAGGGTCCTTGGATCAAGCCCCACATCAGGCTCTCAGCTCAGTGGGGAGGTTGCCTCTCCCTCTTTCTTTGCCCCTCCCCCCGCTTGTTCTCTCTCTCTCAGATAAATAAAGTCTTTTAAAAAACAAACTAGAAAGATAGTATCTTCTCAAAAAAGTAGAAGCTCCAATAAATCTCGGGAAAAATTCTGAAAGTTGAAGACATTATCCCTAGGACCCCACTTGGAGAAACTCCAAGGAAGAAGAATTCCCACTTACCACCAACCATATTCAAATGGAACCCCAGGTTATAGGGGGCCAAGGGAGGGAATCATATTTTAACTACTGATTTTCAAATTATTTAAGCAAGTGTTAAGTGTAGCTTGTTTTCTCTCCTGGAGGTGGATACTCAGTACTGCTTTCTTTCTTTCCTGAAAGAGCTTTATCTGTATTTACCACCCAATTTACTGGTTACTAATAGTTATTGAACATTTTGTATGAGTCAGGCACTGTACCAGACAATAAATAGATCATAGACCTGCGTTCAACTGGTCTCAAAGACAAATGTAAGTAGTGAAGAGTTTTAAATGTGAGTTTCTGTGGACACATGTTTATTGTACAACGAGGAGACAGAGGTCATAAACAAAGAAGGAAGTAAGCATAGGCAGAAATTTTAGATACTGTGTGTTATTCAGGTGTGTGGGACTGTAAAAGGTAAGGCTCTTTTGCACCCACACTCCACCAGGTTCTAAAAAGGTTATTATAACTGCAAGTTATAACCTCAAAAATACTATCAAGAGGCATCCATGAAGTCCATACTAACTTAACAATCAGGATAAAGTCTGGAATGCAGATCGAAAGGGAGAGAGTGAACATATCAATAGGACAGGCCAATGAGAAGTTACTTCGAGGTATAGAAAGTTCTCAAAAAAATGAGGGACAACTCCATTAATCCAATTAACAACAACCCACATGCTTTTCCTTGGTTCCACAGCAGAAGGAATGCTGTGCTCTTCAAACCAAACCTCTGGGTCTTATCTGATGGGAATACTCCAGAAAGATAAGTGCCACTGAGAGCAAAAAAAGAGAAGAGGAGGAAAAAACTGATCGAAAGAGCACAGAAGATATTATACCTGCCTTGGATTTCATGTAAATACATATGATATGTATATATCATTTATACATATGGCGTATCAGACGGCCAATCCCTATCAGCTATAACAAAAGCCACTCCTCTTCCTTAGTGACCACAGAAAAGTCACTCCGCATAAGCAGAGATCACAATGCATGGTCTTATACCCTATAAGATGGTAGGCAGGGGAGAAAACCGCTATAAATGTTATCTGAAAACAGACATTCTTAGCACCATGGAATTTATGTAATAAACATTTATATAGCACTTTTTTTTAAGATATCTTTATTTTTTTTTTAAGAATTTATTTATTATTTTGACAGACAGATCAGAAGCAGGCAGAGAGAGAGGGAGGAAGCAGGCTCCCCGCTGAGCAGAGAGCCCAGTGCGGGGCTCGATCCCAGGACCCTGAGATCATGACCCGAGCCGAAGGCAGAGGCCTAACCCACCGAGCCACCCAGGCGCCCCTTAAGATATCTTTAAAGACTTTATTTGAGAGAGAGAGCACAGTGGGGAAAGGGGCAGAGAGAAAGGGAGAAGCAGACTCCCCATCCAACACAGGGCTCAATCCCAGGACCCCAAGATCAAGACCTGAGCTGAGATCAAGAGTTGGATGTTTAACCGACTGAGCCAGTGAGGAACCCCTAACTTACTGATCTTTGTGGCTCCCCTAGGAGGTAGGTCCTATTATCTCCATGATACAGTTGAGTAAACTGAGGCACAGAGAAGTTAATGAAATTTTCCAAGTTCCAGGAGCCAGCCAAAGGCAGATCCTGGACAAGAACCCAAACAGTTGGGCTCCAAAGCTTCACGACTACCCCATTCTACCTGAGAGAGTGTCACGTATGTGAGTGACGAGAATCTGCCAGGGTCCTCCTCGCAGCAGCCCAGGAAAGATGAGCTAACTCAAAGCCAAGGGCAGCTGCGACATCACGACTGCCATGTATGGAGAGCTTGGCCAACAAACCCCAGGTAAATATCCATCCTCAGTCTTTCCCCAAACCCCATACACAGGCTCTATACATGCAAAGACTGCAGGTAATACACTAATGCATTTTTGCTGTACGCGGCAGCAGACGCTGTATTTTGACTTCACCCCTTTTCAGGCCCCTGGAAGTTGCTTTCCTCTGCTACAGGGTGGAAACCTCACACAGCCTTCCGTGAGTCCCCTTGCCTGTGGTGTGAGCATGTAACTGAAGTTTCTTCAAACAGACACGCCTTTATACAATGTCAGTGTGGGAAGTAACAAAGTAGCAAGGAACAAAGGCATCCCAGAGTCGGGTTCGGATTTCCTGACAAGGGTGGAGGTGGTGAGTATCCTTCTGGGCAGCTGGAAGGGAGAAGAATGTTCTCCCTGAAAGAAGCATCAGCGATGTGGGCACTTCCTCCTGGCTGTGGGCTTCTGAGCTGCCAGAATTCCTGAATTATTTATTATTCCCAAGACAGACTCTCTGGGCCCTCCAGAAGTTCCGGGAACTCTCTAACCTCCTTTAATGAAAATTCTTCCCGTTTAAAGTTAGCTAGAGTCGGGGCGCCTGGGTAGCTCTGTTGGTTAAGTGTCTGCCTTCAACTCAGGTCATGATCCCAGGGTTCCAGGATCAAACCCCCACGTCAGGCTTCCTGCTCAGGAGTGAGTCTTTTCTCCCTCTTCCTCTGACCCTCTGCCTGCCTGTGCTCTCTTTCATTTTCTCTCAAACAAATAAATAAAAATATAAAAAATAAATTTAGCTAGGGCAGAGTCTCCTGTTTGCAACTAACTAGATTTACTTACATACTCTCTCTACTATATACACCCATCTAGGTATGTAATGTCTAGTACCTCAGATCCCAAGATCTCACAAATGTCATTACTTTGCACGAAGCCTACGTGCATAAAACAAAAAAAGCAGTCAATTTTCAGAAAATATTTTATGGCTGGGGGGTGAAGCACAAGAACTTTGGAGCCAAACTGCTTGGGTTTCAGTCCTAGATCTACCACTGACCAGCAACTTGAACTTGAAAATTTTTAATTAACTTCTATATGAATGACTGGACAACAGCACATACTAGTGAACATGCACCCAGGTCCCCTTAATGACACATCTCTGTGGCCTCCCACTCCCCTATAGCTACAGTTGCCAGATATGAAAGTATCAATTGTCAGGAACTGGCCAGTTCTTGGTGAGCAATGAAAGTGAACCCAGGAGGGCCTCAGATCCCATGCTGGGACAAAAGCCAGTAGAGTTATTTGAAAGCTTTCAACCCAACTCTGTGAGAGACCAGACTTCCATTTCAAAAGATGGCTGTGGATTCATGATGCCCCAGAGATGGAAAGCTGGTGAGACCTGCAGGAAGCCCGGTTAGGAGAAAATTGTCACAGTCTGAGGTTGAGAGCCTGACAGCCCAAACTATAGGGCAAGAGGGAGATTGAGGACAAGAAGTAGGCATGCACCCGATTAAGGAATTAGAGCCCTCAGAATGCTGTTGTAGTCAACTTAGCAATGACAAGGTGGAAATAAAAGGCATCTGGGTACAATGTAAATGTTTGAGTAATCTCCCCAAATTCAGGGGACGCATTCTTTCTTTCAATAAATCAAACTTGTGCTAAACCTAAAGACAGTTATGCAGCATAAAAATTACAATACAACTTTCTCTTATTGGTATCCTTGTGTGGTACCCAGGAGCACCTGGGGACCTGCATGGCTACGTACTCTACCTTCGCTACACCCCCAAGCTGACGAGGGAATGACAAATGGACATGGCTGGCAGCTACATGGGGGGTAGTGGGAAAAGCAGGCGAGACACAAGCTTAGAGTGACCCAAAGACAAAAAAGCACATTAAAAGCTCTCGAGGCAGGACTGGGGAACTGCAGATAGGTGACTGGCATCCCAAAGCAATGTGCACTGATGTTGAGATTGTCACCCTATACCTGGAAAATCTCTAGGTATATCTCCAGGCAGATCTCCATGGGAGTGCAGAGGCCCAGAGGAATTTAGAGAGCAGGAAAAGAAGATTGGCCTCTGAAGCTTATTAGCAAGAAATTTATCTTTTTTTAAGATTTATTTGACAGAGAACACAAGCAGAGGAAGCAGCAGAGACAGAGGGAGAGGGAGAAGCAGACTCCCCACTGAGCAGGGTACCTGATGCAGGGGCTCATCCCAGGACCCCGGGATCATGATCTGAGCTGAAGGCAGATGCTTAACTGACTGAGCCACCCAGGTGCCCCAATGACCAGCAAGAAATATTTTTAAATTACCATAAATGCTAAGTGGTTTCAAAGTCCTGGGAATCTACAGTCAAAGAGGTTTCATCTTCAACATTTCAAAACTAGAGAGATGTTGGCACAGGTGCTTCTGGGAGGTGAATCATTCAGTTATCCATGCCCATAAAAAGGTGAAGAGGCTGCATGCTTATTCTTTGAGTGGTGATAGGGGTGGCAGTGGGAGTGGCAGGTTGGAATCTCAGGGGGAACAAGAGTGAAGCAGGAACCAAAGGAGAGCAAATCCAAGGGTGTGCACAACTGAGCTGGTGATGGCTTCACCACCATCAGCGCTGGCTTCCAGGTCCTCTGTGCCATTCCCAGACAGGCTCTACATACCCCTGTATCCTGGAATCGCCTGCAGGAGCAGAAAGGCAAGCCATTTATCCACCAGCTCTTCCTCTGCTGTCTCTCTTTGGTGGAAGTCCATTCAGCAACCCACACTCGGGGTTTGTCGCCCAGCCCCTCCAGCAGCTCCAGGGAGGGCAGAGCCTCTGAAGTCACTCCTTGTTGTGGGAGCTGCAACAACAGGGGACCCTGAAATGTGTGCATCAGAAGCAACAGCATCCTGGGCTTTCTTGCCCATGCGAAATTTGTAAATGGACATTTGGGCAGCTCTGGCTGCAAACCTGAGGCCCACAGTGTAGAAGGGGCTTAGCTGACCTGGAGGAGTCAATCAGTAGGACGGCAGACATAGCCATAAAATTTTTACATGGCCATAAATTTTCTGTGATATCCCTATTCCTCATATAGTTTATAAGCTCAAAGATGCGTTTCTGCCCAAGTCTATCTTCCAAAAAGGGCAAATCTTTCATGTAATATCCAGCAATTAATTTCATAGTTATCTTTTAAGGACGACTGATCTTGAGGCTAAGTACATGTGTTATTGGAAAAGATTTCTGATAGAGTATTTTGTGGCAAGAACAGTTCTTTCGCTTGTAAACAATTTCGGTAACAGGAGGTTAACTGTACCTACCAACCTTGTAACAGTTATCTGTCAACCACGACCTCTGTTACTTTGTTGTAATATTCTGTTATTAGAAACCTATCTAAAAAATCTCCCTCCTGGAAAAAGCTCATTTTTGTTTATAAAATAAATGTGTTTCTATTGGTTTTGTTTTCAATAGAACACAGAATCTCATACTTCCACACTTGTAAAAACTATGCACAATATATAGGATTAATGACCTATGGGAATAAAATTCTGTCCCTTAACACATGAACAGAAATGTTGAGAATGACGTGATATGGTGTGAGTGAACAGCATGAGCAGACGCTCTCAAATTAAATTAGAGTAAGTAAAGCAGGAATTAAATTCTATGTGTAATATTCTCAGACTCCTATGTGGGAAGAGTGGATGGACCCACAGACATAGAAGAGAAGGAACAATGAGCTTACAGACGATTTTACTAAAACTTTTAAATATTTTCATTCTTTCCCAAAGTATGCTATCTCCCCTTGTTCTGCCCCATTCTTGTTTAGCAGAGTTCTTATGATTGGATTTTCTTGTTTCCTTAGAAGGAGAAAATGGACTGCTCTGCCGACACGGGCATTTAAGGTTATAGAAATGTCCTCACCATGAGCTAGTAAATCAGCACTTAGGTTTGTACATCAGTCTCCCTGGACTCAGTTAATGTGAGTCTACCCCTGAAACTTGGGTGCATTGTCACCTCACTGTCAAAACTGGGCACATGCATTCTCAAAGCTGAAATCTTAGCCAGGAGGCAGTGAGCCCCTTTCCCAGAGCAGTATTGGTTCTTTTAGCCAACCTGACATTCTTTTCCATTTTTCTGTAAAGCATCTTAAGTGTTTCCTAGGGAACTCAATCCTTTTCTATTCTCTGATTCCCCCCAAATCTGAACAGGGCCTCTCCATTTAAACTGAACCCTAGAATTTTTGTTAAAGCACAACTATGCATTAGAGGTAAAACGTAGCTCTGTTAGAGCACATCTCAGAACTAGGGAAGAGTATCGTGACTGAGAATGAAGCCGTCATGAACAAAAGATGAAACAAGAGAGATAAAAATAAAAGAAAAAGGGAGAAACTTCTTTATATCCCTGCTTGAATCCTGGATACAGCTGGTACTACACACAGCCTTTGTCTTCTCTAAGCTGACCAATTCTCTTTTCTGAGTCTACTTGAACCAGACTTCTTTCATTTACTGAAGAAAAGAGTCAAATAAGACAACACTTCTACTCAGTTCACATACGGAGTTTCCCTTCCTTTCAACAGCAACAATTAGGTCCAAAGATCTCTCACTTGTTCAGGGGAACACTTAGAAAATTTAGCCTCCTAGGAAGCAGAGACTACTATCTGGAAATTAAAAGCGTGCCAAACCTCCTTCATTTGAGAATAAGGTGAATGCAGTAATTGTCACTAGAAAATGATACCGCAGGCTTAAAGCTTTTCTCTTCCAAAGACCATGCACATGCTTGCAGCATATGGGAGGGAACTGAGGTAGAACATGTTCTACCAACCTCTCTATCTTGCTCTATTCCATAAGAGAATTTTCATGCTTACAACTTAGAAATATTTCTCTTTAAAATTTTTTATTTGTTTATTTGAGAGAAAGAGAACAAGAGAGAGCAACAGCTGGGGAAGGGAAAAGAAGTAGCAGGGAACTAAGCAGGGAGCTCAATGCCGGGCTTGATCCCAGGACCATCCACCTGAGCCAAAGGCAGACATTTAACCAGCTGAGCCACCCAGATGCCTCCAATGACTTAGAAATATTTCTGTAAAAATGAGAGGAATCCCATCTCTTGGTACCCCAAAAAGGGAAGGAAAATGGTGGCCAGCTATTACCACAGTCAATCAGTCACGTCAATTATGGGAAAACAGAAGGGGAGATTACTTGGCCACAAGAAAAGCAATGACCAGATTAACTTCACAGACTTTAACTGCAGCCAAATTCTCTTTGTCCGCCATTTTGAAGTCAGGTGAGCTTTACTGCTATGTACATGAGGCAATTAAAAGGAAAGGGGAAAAAAATTCTCATCAGAAGATTACTGAGAAACCAGTGAAAACAATTTTTTCCAGAAAAATGATGGCGCTGAACAATAAACCCTTTGATGTGTTAAATAGATTTTTAATTCTCTTAGTCAATGGCTCCTATGGTCATGGATGGTGTTGGATTGCCAAACATAATGGTACCAGTCCTACAAAAGCATTTGACATTAAGGAACCACCCAGCCTCTTGTACTAACTAAACATGGCATTTTGTTTACACTCGAAATCTCTTTCCCTGTTGCAAAGACCTGACAAGGAAAAGGGGTAACACCTCATCAAGAAGAATGGATGTTCAGCAGTGACCGTCATTAGTGTTCCCTTCTCGTAAGACTGTCTAAAGCATGAACACACACTACCTTCTCTACCAGAACAGACTTAGCTCTGCAAAACAGGAAAATAAGAACCAAATCCTTGGGAGCTGAAGATGAAAACAGAGCTGCTGTGACCATTTTGCAAATGTTCACGGAGAATGTCACATTTGGTGGGATGATTGGGAGGGAAAAGACCAGGGCAGACTAGTTTTGGTTTGCATGGGCCTGGCTACAGAGCACAGGGCTAACAGCAGAATGGGAATCCCTACTTATACATCATACCTCAGTTTCAGACTATAGTTAGCAAGAACTGTTAAAAGACAGTCCACAGTTTGATGTGGCGGGGGGCTGGGAGGTTGGGGTACCAGGTGGTGGGTATTATGGAGGGCACAGGTTGCATGGAGCAGTGGGTGTGGTGAAAAAATAATGAATACTGTTTTTCTGAAAATAAATAAATTAATAAAAAAAAAAAAAGACAGTCCACAGTCTTTGATTTGGTAAAAAACACAACCAAACCAAAAAACACACAAAACTATTATCCACCTTCTAGATTCTCTCAAACGCTTTCTCCTCTATCTCTCTTGGCAAATGCCTCACCCACACAGAGGTGTCCCTCCACCCTGGGGACTTGGAAAAAACAAGGGGTGGTGTGGCATTGTGCCTGGATCCCTGGGCAGCCCCTGAGATGGCATTCGTCCCTCCATGGGGTAAGACTTCCTCAATGAGAAATAAGAGGGAGGGGGGAAACAATGGTCTTCTTTCTTTTTTTTTTCCATGAATTACTCCCCCACGAATGCTTCCTCCTTGCAAGCCTCTTGGAGAAGCCCCACATGGCAAGGAAGCAGGCATGTGAAGTGACACAGGATGCCTTATCCCACCCAGCTTCCTGATCAACAGCAGCTAATGTGCTCTCAGGTGGCACCCAACAGCATCATGTCATCTTTTCTCTTGCCTTGTTCAGCCCCACACTCCAAGAATGCTCATCCCGGACAAACTGACAGTGCTCTGAACACTTCCTTGGGCCCTGCTTTCCAGAAGACGCAAGACCAAGCATTGTTGAAGCCCAATGTTGACAAGAGTGAAACCTCTTTGCACACGGTCACCAATAATTTTATGGATATAAGTAACAATTTTCCTTCGAATATTCAGCAATATGGGTTTGATTGGCTTTGCACTTTAACCTGGAGACAGCAAAGAGGCTACTCCTCATTCACATGGGGCCTTCCAAAATGCCCCCTTTCTGTTTTTATTACCAATAAGTACAAGGAATACACTTGTATTGATTGTCCTATAACCCAACCAGCCAAAATGAAATGACTTAAGACAAAGCTGAGGGGGGCCTGTCTGCTTGGTTCCTGATCCCGGTGGCACCAGCTGGGGTCATTCATGCAGCCAAATTCAGCTGTTAGGTGGGCTGGGCTATCAGACCCAAGAAGGTATCACTTGCCTCTCTGTGCACCTCTCTGGCTCCTTCATGAGGTGGCCTGCCCTCCTCAGATGAGTTGGAGTCTCCTCATAGCACTGTGCTCTCAGATCT
Source organism: Mustela erminea (assembly GCF_009829155.1). NCBI lineage: Eukaryota > Metazoa > Chordata > Mammalia > Carnivora > Mustelidae > Mustela > Mustela erminea. Next base: position 16,451,411 of record NC_045616.1, on the reverse strand, counting down.
CTCCCACAGAGGCTGGCTTCTAAGAGGAAACAAAAGCTACCTCTTCGGGCCTGGGCTTTTGGGCCCCAGAATTCACTTTCACTGAATCTTATTGTCCAACGCGAGTTGCAAGAGCAGTGTGACTCAAGAAACAGGAAACAGATCCCAGCTCTTGAAGTGATAATGGAGCAGGCGCAGAAAAAGGGAGGAAGGGGCGCCATTTTTTTTTTTTTTTAATTTGACAAAGAGAGAGAGAGCACAAGCAGGCAGAGTAGCAGGCAAAGGGAGAGGGAAAAGCAGGCTCCCCGCTGAGTAAGGAGCCTGACACAGAGCTCAATCCCAGGACCCTGGGATCATGACCTGAGCTGAAGGCAGTTGCTTAACAAACTAAGCCACCCAGGCGCACCAGGGCTGCCATCTTTGACAACCAAAGACCACTGGGATGGCAAGACTTGTCTGCAGAGTAGAATCATCAGGGAAAATTTGAAAACTGTAAGAGTCCAGGCCATACCCTAAATCAATTAATTCACAACTGGGTAGATGGAGAGCACAGACATGTTTCTTTCTTGCTTTTTAAGCTCCCCGGGTGATTCCAAAGTGCAGGCAAGTTTGGGCACCCTGACCTACCATGACCTGTGAGAAAAGGGATTTGGAAAAGCTGAAGGATCCCCTCCCTCCCAGCAGTCCTCAGTTGTACACCGTTACATGTCTTTTTACAGTATGCTCAGTGGCTTGTCTCGGGTTTAAAATTTAAGTGAAATGCCATCACAGTAAAGCACAATACAGCAACAATAAGAAGCCAGCCTAGTATGCTTTCTGGGTGACCAAATTCCCATGTTCCCCGGACTGAGTAGTTCCCTAGAACACAAGACTTTTAGTGCCCAAACCAGGACTGTATATGTCAAACTGGACAGGCGGTCACCGTAAGCATTGTCTTACCTGCCTCTGCTCTACTGGTCATGTTCTGGGGTATGTGGAACCACAATACCATTGTTACCAATGGAGGTTTTCCAAAATTAATGACCTAGGCCAGTGTTGCTTAAAGCCCGTTCCATGGACCAGCAATATCACCATCACCTGGGCACTTGTTAGAAATGGGCATTATGCAAATTTCTGTCACTGAGTCAGAATCTTAGGGAGTAGGGTCCAGGAATTGGGTTTTGAAAGCCTGAATTCAAGAAGCACTGCTCTGGCCTGCCTGTGGTAAGACGCTTCCATCTTCCTCAATATCTCCCATCCCACACAAAGCAAAATCAGATTTCTGGTTTGCAATAAAATGTATAAGGAAGATTCCATCAGGGCTAACCAGCCAGATACGTCTTGACCGAGAGCAATCAGCCTCTTCAGACACACACACGATAATCATCATTCGTGGGAAGGACGGTATAAAACAATTCTTACAAGCACAACAGATGCTGGGGTGTGGGGTAAAGGGTGTGATGAGCACAGCTGTCTGCAGTTAGCAAGGCCTTTGTCCTCCCAAACACATCAAACCCATCAACACAACTCAGGTGGTAACATTGTCTCCAATGTAGAAGGAAAAAAAAAATCTTAAAAGTTGGACAGTAAGATCAAACTTTGTTCGTTGACTGGTTGCTTGGTTTTCAATTTGAATTTATAATAAGAATGATGAGGTGCTCCAGTGGCGCAATCGGTTAGCGTACGGTACTTATACTAAGAATGACGGAGGTTCCAGTCATTTCGAAATTATGCTCATTTGAACTAGTTTGGGCAGACGTGTACCTAAGAACCACAGAGAGCTCTCCCAAGTAAATCAATACCCTCCCATTTTAACCACCTTAAAGAAAAATAAATGTTTTAAAAACTCACCTGTTGATATCCAGCTGACATGAAGACTTGAATGCAAAACACTTTGTCCGTCCTATTACTGCATGACTTAAAGTAAAGCAAAGGTATTTCTTAAAATACTCACACACACAGTAACTAGACTTTAGACTAATCAGACGACTCGCCCTGCATACAGAACAAAATTTTCAGCAGAATTGCTGTGCCAGTCAATCAACACATAACTTGATCTCCAATTCCGTGAAGCAAATGGAATTTTAAAAGCCCTTTTCAGAACTCATCTTTGATACAGGATGGCTTTTATTTTTTTTATTTTTATTTTTTTTTATTTTATTTTTCCCACACCTCATATGCAGATTCAAAGGTAATGACCAGTTAACTGGTTTTACCCTGCAGAAGAGAATAGCCTCGAGCTATGGTGGTCAAGATAGGGGAGAGAGGTCGCCCCTTCCAGATTTCTGACCTGTGTCAGTGAAAATCCTTGTCCTGCTGCACTGCAGCTCCAGCAGATGTCTGAGCTGCCCCACCCCCACAACAGTGGGCAGCAAAAACACCTAGGATATTATCTTCCACCAAGATAAAACATACAGGAGTGATGGGAAAAACACCTGTTCTCCACAAACTCCCTTCCCCATGTTGTGATCATGTGACAGGTACGTCTGGGAGCGTCACTTTCCTTAACTAAGTACTTTAAAAAGACAGATTCCTTATCTAAATAACCATAAGCTGATATACTCACTATGCAAGACTTCCGGGTATTTCGTAAGCGAGCCACGGTCGTTAAAACCTCCCTGATAAAGTGTAAGTAAGGCATTCCATTTATAGGGAGGCTTAAGTGACTTGTACATCTTTTCTCCGGCTAAGAGAACAGTCTGGCAATACTACTAAGAAAGGAAAGGATCCTTCTCCAGCTGCCCAAGCCTAGCTAATCAAGCCAGCTATCGTTGATTACTTCCCTCGAGGGAACTGTCATGACTGTCACATAGGCTGTGGCTCCCAGCCAGTACCAAGATGGTAGCCCAGATATTAGAAGAGTTGCACAAAGCCCCTCGCATGGGAGGAGTTGTCAGCTTCAGTCTCCAGAGAGCAAAGGTCCCAACAAGGAAACTGGGGTCCCAACAGGGAAACAGGAAATCCAAGGGGGTAAGCTCAGAATCCAAACTAAGCCCCAGGCCCCCAAGGTGGTGAGCTAGAGCCCTGAGTAAGAACAATGGAAGGACGATGGAAAAGGCTGGAAGACCAGTCTTGTCAGAGTCCTGCATGACGCACTCTGCCTTAAAAGCCACTGTTCAGTGGAGTTCTAGATCTCGTTCATATAATGAATACAGTAAGCTCTACCCATTCCATAACGCTGGTCTCCAAATCACATGAAATAATTCCAAGTGAACATGATTTGTGCATTGTAAATATACAGATGCAAGGGACACTCGCTAATACTGAGTTCACACCATTCTTCCCCAGCACTGGGAGCATGGTTGGGCGGGTGCGTCTGGCGGAGGGCGGCCTGCAGCAAAAGTGATCCCGTGATTGTGGAGATTCTAGTTGTCTCTTTATCTGCCTCCCTAACTAGACTGCGATTTCCTTGAAAGCGGGGACAGTGCATTAGTCATCACTGCGTCCCCATTTACATGGGAAGACATTCAGTCACTGTTTATGGAATGCTGGATTAATAAATTCTGAATCCTCACCATTACACAGACTCCTGGCTGGCCGTGATTTATGTGCAGTGGGAAACCATGTGGTGTAATGTGCCAATGGAAGCCGCAGGTGCCCAGGTGTCCAGGCACAGCTCCCCATCTTCTAAGTGTGGCTACTCCCTCACTTCTGGCATGTTGGTTCTTCTGGACAAGGAGCCTTAAATTCTCAAAATGAGAAGCACTCCTTAAGGTCAGTCAACAGAAGAGGCATTGATAATGAAATGCCCTGGAAAATCAGAATAGTTCAACTTTGGACCCCATATTCCATGCCAGGAGCTGCGCTAAGAACCTCCACCTCTGGGGCATCTGGGTGGCTCAGTGGGTTAAGCCTCTGCCTTCAGCTCAGGTCATGATCTCGGGGTCCTGGGATCGAGCCTTGCATCAGGTTCTCTGCTCAGTGGGGAGCCTGCTTCCCCTTCTCTCTCTAATTGTCTCTCTGCCTACTTGTGATCTCTCTTGCTCTGTCAAATAAATAAATAAAATCTTAAAAAAAAAAAAAAAGAAAGAAAGAATATTCACCTCCTTAGAGCTCACTAAGAACTCACAGCCCCAGGGGCCCCTGGGTAGCTCCGTCACTTGAGCATCTGACTCTTGATTTTGGCTTGGGACACGGTCTCGGGATCATGAGATCCAGCCCCACGTCAGGCTCCACACCAAGCACAGAGCCTGCTCACGATTCTCTCCCTTCCCGTCCCCCTCTGCCCCTCACCCCTCCCCCACTTGCTCACATGCTCTCTCTCTTTCACTCTCTCTCTCTATATATATATCTCTCTCTCAAGGAAAAATAAATAACCTAACTCACAATAAGCCTCAGTGTCCTACCCACGCTACATGTGGTAGAGTCAGAACTGGACTCTGGCCCTGTTCCTTCTCCAAAGCCTACAGTCGTAAGCAGTACTGGACTTGGCTGTCTAAGCAGAGAAGTCCTTATGCCTTCAGCTTTGGTGAGAATGGGATGATCTCATCTTGATCAGCCAGGAAGGAAAGAGTTTCTCCTCCTCCTCTGTCTCTTCCTTCTGCAATCTGCACGCATACCATGAGCCACACACTCATGGGGAGGCCATGAGTAGGGATGGGCCAGGGAGTAGAGATGAGGGGAGGCCATTTCAGAAGAGAGGACAGGCCAGCAAAGAGATGTGAACTGTGAAGACATGGTGGCCAGGGAACTTAATGTCAACGGGGGATGGAACATGGTGACCTGGGAGGCCCTTGGCAGGCCCAGAGGCGGCACGGTGGGGTCAGCGCCTCAAGCCTGGTCTCGGGAGGGTCCTAGGAAGGCAATTCCTGCAGGGGACACCTGACAGGGACACGTAATGCGGGGTGCCACGAAGGACAACAGAGCCCAAGGGCCCGTGGGACTGGAGCGGTCAGTACATTGCGGCCAGGCCCAGGCTAGTTCCCTGGTGACAATCAAATATACCTGCAATTCACTAGCCTTCATCTTGTGGCTCCACTGCACCAACGACTTTGGACTCTCCTTCAGCCCCTGGGTCCTACCTCCTCTTCCTTATGTCGCTCTATCTCTCTGCTCATAGGCCTGCTGCAGGCTGGTCTGAGTTCCAGTGTGTAGCTCGTGCCCCATCTCCCAGTGCCCTTCTCTGACCCAAGGGGCTCTCCTGGCTGCTCTGTGTCTTCACTCCCTTCTCCTCACCATTTCTGGCTACTCTGATAGCTCCGAGTACCCACAGGTGACACTGGCCCCAAGACCCTGGGGCCACACCCTCCTAATGGACCAGCACCACCATCAGACCTGCTTCACCTCAAGAGGGAATGGAAACCACACAGCCTCTGCCTTTAGACACCGGCAGGGTCCAGCTCCCCGCCCCAGGACACTTCCCCTCTCTTGCTCCACACTTACACTGTTTCTATCCTCTACCATCTGATCAACCCATTTGTATCAATAACCTATTTTACATTACACTCTGCCTCGGATAAGAAAGACAAAAATATCTCCACCCTGAAGAATTTCACAATCTGACAATGACAACCAAGAGGAAGCACTTGAACTCTACCATTGTGTGGGCTTGGAGCGTTTACGTCTGTCACCCCAAATTCTCCCTCAAGCTTCAGACCCACACCCAGTTCCCCACCCGACATTTCTACTTGGCCCTGTTAGAGCATTCCAAAATTATATCTAAAATATGAGATCTTACCTGCGCTTCCTCTTCTCTGTAAGCACCATCAATATCCTCACTGCCAAATAAAAATCAAGGAGACAATCTAGGACTCCTGTCCTTCTCTTTTGAACCCTTCCATCTAATCCATCAACAATCCCACCCATTCGACCTCCAAAATAGGCCCTGCCTACACTCACCTCGCTTCAAGTTCATGCTCACCCCCCTGGCCCACAGGGCCCTTGGCACACATTTGAAAGGGTGCCCTTCCTCCAGGCCTTCAGCACCCAGCCCCACGGTGTTCGTTGGCAAGTGCATCTCGGGCTGGACAGCAACCTGCACTTGACCCCAGGACTGGCATCCCATGCAGTACACAACCAGCAGAAATACAGTGACACTCCTGCCACCATCCTCTCTCTACTATTGAGGTGGCCTCCCAAGTGAGGGCCAGGAGTCTGTTCTCCACACAGCATCCAAGGCAACTTTTTTTTTTTTTTTTTTTTTGGTAGCCCAAAGGGGACCTGAACTCATGACCCAGAGATCAAGACCTGAGCTGAGAGAGAGTCAGATGCTTAACCACCTGAACCACTCAGGTGCCCCCAAGTGGCCTTTTAAAATCTCAAACTCGGGGCGCCTGGGTGGCTCAGTGGGTTAAAGCCTCTGCCTTAGGCTCAGGTCATGATCCCAGGGTCTTGGGATCAAGCCCCACATCAGGCTCTCTGCTCAGCAGGGAGCCTGCTTCCCCCGCCTCTCTCTGCCTGCCTCTCTGCCTACTTGTGATCTCTTTCAAATAAATAAATAAAATCTTAAAAAAAATTTTAAAAAAACCTCAATCATTTCTTTTCAACTTTCATTTCATTTTAACTTTCCTTGGCCACGCCCCAGGACATCACTTTGTTCTCTTTCCTTTGTGATATCTACCACCTGAAATTATCTGCTCAAAACCCTTCATTCTCTACCTTGACCTCTAAGGCCCTGCCTGGCCTGCTGGTCCATCCTGACTCTGGCCACTCTTCTTGTCCTTCCAAACATCAAGCTTCCTACCCTCCAATTGAGATGTCCATGTGTGTTCTTTCTTACCTAGCACTTAGAAGTACATAGAAGAGGATTAGTCTTAATATTTGGTTGTGCATCTATGGTCATTATTAGCCCATGCATTCCTTGTCATGTTTCATTATTTACTACTTATTTTCAATAATGTAATACGCATACATAACCCTAAGCCAAAACACAGCTGGGACCTTCCACTGACTCAGGTCTAACTAACCATATGGTCTCCCGGCTTCTCCCCATTAGATGGAGGCATAAGCCCAGATCCCACGCTCATCACCCTCTTGCTTTCCTATTTATATCATGTGATTGCCTCTATAGATACACTTTATCTCTAAACAACATGGGATTGAACTGCATAGGTCCACTTACATGTGGATTTTTTTTTCAATAAATATGGTAGAAAATTTTTTGGAGATTTGCAACAATTTGAAAAAACTCACAGATGAACCATGAAGCCTAGGAACACTGAAAAAAGTTAAGAAAGAGGTATAAAAATACAGTATATAATACATATAACACATAAGATATGTGTTAATCAATTCTTTATGTTATCAGTAAGGTTTCCAGCCAACATATTCCTAAATAGAGTTTTTTTAATTTCCGTAGTGTTTAATGTCATAAAAGATTATCATACTATATGTAATCTTTTAGACTTAATTTTCACTTAGTAATATATTGCTAAAGTCCAATCCTATCATTATGTCCTTTGCTTTATTCATTGTTGACTGCTGTGTAATATTCCTGTGTATGACAATACCAATTAGTCCACTCTTTAGGTATGTACACTGGTTTTCATTATTGGTCTACATTGAGTTATCCTTTTATACCCATTTGTTTGGTCCCAAATTAAAAGTTTGACATTATTAAATGATCAAATAGGATGTGGCTTCCATGGACCTTTCCATCATCACTAGTGGGAATATGAATTGGAACCAAGTCTCGGGAAAACAGTTTAATGTTATATCCTAATTTGAATATTCATTTACTTGTCATCAAACAGTCAAACTTGCTTCCAGGCTTCTACCTAGGAGAGAGTCTTGCGCACGTTCAACAGGGAACACGAGCAAGATATCTAGATGTGGCCTTGACTGGCATTTCCCTGATCACTAATGTTTGTCACTTCCTATGTTCCCGAGCTATTTATTTCTTCCCCTTAGTGCTTTGGGGTCTCAACCTCCAAAGGCCACCCAAAGAGAACTTTCCTTGGCCACTCTCCAGGACATCACTCTGTTTTCTTTCCTTTGTGATATCTAAGCTATCAGGTGATACCTACCACCTGAAATTATCTTATCCTTTGTGATAGCTAAGATATCAGGTGATATCTACCACCTGAAATTATCTACAACCTGAAATTATGTACTTTGTTAATGGATACATTGCCCGTCTCCCTCAGCACTAAAATATAAGCTCCTCGTATCTTGCTTGCTTTGCTCAGTCCTCTATCTCCAGGGCCTAGAACAGAGGAGATGGATTAGTACATGAAAACCGACCCGTGCAAGAGACTCGGAGTGCTGTTCTATGGTCAGACGCTTTCAGTTGCAATCTCGGCTCCCCCACTACCAGTGTGTGACCATGAACTCATTACCAAAATCATCTGCTTCTGAGTTGTGCCCTGGACAAAAGAGGTCATAGTCATTCTTACTCCACGAGGTCTTTATGAGGTTTAAATGAGCTAATATTTGCAACGGTCCCAGAAAACACCACAGACACAGCAAGTGCTCCATAAATGTTGATTACAATCATTCAGGTGTGAATGCTGAGATCACTACTCCATGACTGCCAAGCACAAGGCACCAAACCAGCCGGCCCTCCTGAGTTTCCTCTTCCTCCCACAGCTTCTATACCCACCCTGGTCTTGCAGGACCCCCTTCCCTCCTGCAGCCTGGAGGAAAGCGGAGAGTACTTGGGAGAAAAGTTCGGGGGGGCTGTTTCTTTTCCCCCAAAAATGGCCTGGTCATCCCACACATGAAGAAGCTGGAGAAGAGCACAGAGTAAGGGCTCGACAATGTTTTATGAATAAATGATTCATAAGCCATCAATCCATACACCCTAGAACCCCAGCACTGCGTTATACACAAAATCACAACAGCCTCCCACTCTACCGCTATTGTGGTGCATATTTTCTTAGAGGAGAAAGCCAAGTCAGCAAGGGGGATGGCAAAGAAATAAAAGTAGGCTGGATTAGGGAAAGGGGGAGCCGACAAGTAAGGCAAGGGGAAAACGGCAGACGGTGGAAGAGATGGAGATTTCTGGTCACACTGAGGCCCTGGCCTCTAGTGCAGATCATTAAAATGCTGAAAATAAAAACCTAAGGGAGTCTCTCCACCACCCACCCAAGCAGACTAATTATTCTTTTTAAGGCATGAGTGGGGGCGGCAGGGGGGTGGGGGAGAGGTACAGCAGAAGCAGGCCTGGAAAGCCCAAGGCAAACTTCATTTCCCCATCGTGCCTGCCAGAGGATGGTCCCCATTAAATGTGTGCCCCCTCCCCACCCCCAATCAATGTCACCTTAGTCAAGAGCTTACCTCGGTCGGCCACCAGGAGCCCTGCTCCATTTGGAGCCTTCCTTGCCTCAAAGTGGTAAACGCGGCCTTGGTGAAATGCGCCAGGAGGCAAAGCCCAGGTGAGATTCCACGGAGAATTCCGGCAGGTTCCCTGGGAGAAACTGTTTCCATTTGAGAAGGATCGGGAGTCCTGGCCGGGGACCAGCTGCCTCTCCGGCTGTCAGATTCCGTGACCGCTTGCGGCCCGGGAGGGCGCCGCGCCCCTCTCTCCTCCCGGAGTCCGGCGCGCCGAGCACCCGCCGGGGAGTCGCGGGGCGCGGGGGCCCGGCGGGGGGCACGGCGGGGGCGGCTGCTCAGGCTCCACGTTCCAAGGACCCCGCTCCTCGCAGGTGCCTCTTCCGCCCCGAGCGTGCCCAACACCGAACCTGCTCGCAGGCTGCCCTGCCGGGACTGGGGACTCCCTCCTTGTCGAGTCCTTGGCTGGCAGGGACGAGCCCCGAGCGGCGGGGACCCGGAGTGCTCGGCAGGGTACTGCCGACCTTGAGGCTACGGATGGGTGTGCGTGCGCCCCAAATAAACCACACGCACGCACACACACACACAGTTTCCACTTGACCGTTCCCTCCCGGGGAAAGTAACTGTCCTTAAGCAGCCCCAGCAGCGCGGGGGAGGGAGCCCTGCGCGGAAATCTTCGAGCCAACATGATCCCAGAGACCAAATTTGGGGATGGCTTTAATGTTAAGGTTTGGATTTAAGCCGCTCCAAGAAAGGAAGGGGGAGGGGGACTACACGGAGCAAAGACCCGTGTACGTGTGTGTGTGTGTGTGTGTGTGATGCGCGCGCGCGCGTGTTTCAAGGCCAAATTTCGGGTGTTACCCGGAGCTTCCGAGGAAACAGAGGGAGGGAGGGAAAGCACAGAGTGTGGTTCCCCCGGGGCACGGTTAGAAAAGCGGCTTCGGGTCTCCCGCATCTACCCACCCCGGCCGGCGTGCTCGCCCAGTCGCGCGGCCCGGTGGCGCAAGGAGCGGCGAGGCGCCGTGGGGGTTAACGCCGCCCGCAACGCCGGCTTCCCCCGGCCGAGCACTAGCCGCGGCGGGCGGAGGGGAGAGGAGGGGAGAGCCGGGGATCTCCCGCCTGCTCCCCCTCCGCCCGGCGCTTCCCGCCCCGCGCTATTTATAGCTCTGCTCCCAGCTGCTGCAGGGAACTCACCAGCCGCGCGGAGCCTTCCGAGCCGGGAGAGCCATCCAGAGACAGGGGATCTTCATGAATTCTCTCAATGGCAGAAATGTCTCTAACCCTCCGGATTTTGACGTCTACTGTTCAGTCCGTCTTTCAGATATCCCATTGCCACGTTTAAAAAGGGGTGGGGGGGTTGGGGGAAGAAGCGAGAGGATTTGGAGACAGGTGAATTGCAAACAGTCATGCTGGGGGCCTTTTGTTATCAGATGCCTGGAAATGGAGACAAAATTCACTGTGGGTTTAGTGGCTTCGGGCTCGGTTCATATTTTCTGCAACACTCAGGCCGGTGGGGTTTTTGTCTGCCAGGCACATAGCCAAAAAAAGAGGTGTGAAGCCATTTCAAGAGCAATGAGAAATCATACCCTCTTCCCTCCAGCTGCCTTCTTACCGGGGGTCACAGGGCTGACTGTCAGCACATACTCGCGCTTGGGGGTGTCAAATCCCACAGCAATCCCTCCTCACACACACACACACACACACACACACCAGAGGAAACAGGCTACTTATGGTGCTGCGTGTAAGTCCCTGGTCCCAGTGGAGCCTGGTAAGGAGAGTAAACATCTGTTGTTCCCAGTGGTACCTTCAGCATAAGACGGAGCATACTGCACCAATCTAGAAAGTCCTAAAGCTAATAACTTGCTCCCAAGCCCTTTCTTTCAAGTACTCCTTCCTAAACTAGTTATTGAGCCTCTGTGCTGTGCCAAATCTCGAGAACCCCTGGGAGCTTTGGAGGAACGCTAAACAGGATCCATCTAGAACTTAGGGTTCAAAGCCTCTGTCTGATAGAGGTACAAGGAAACCTGAAGACCACCCAAGGACAATCCTGCCCATCGGCAGTAAGGGTACTAAGCTCTCCCAACTCTACCCCACCCTCTCTGTCCTTCACCTTCCAGATTCCAGGTTTTTCTATTAGAACTGATCCCCATACAGTAAGAAGTTATTATTCATTTAACTGTACAGAGTGAGAATGATCCAAGAAAGGGGCTTCTACTAATTGAACTCTCCAATTACCTGTGGGCTACCCAGAAACCCCTTTCAGTTTAGGTCCTTGTCCTTGAACTGCTTTTTCCCTGTATTCACTTTCCTGCCCTAGTAGTCAAGACTGGTCCTGGACACGCTGTTTCTTGGACAAGTGAGGGAGAGGTGCCTCAAGCAAATGCAAGAGAAAAGGGGGAGCTCTGTGTCCTGAGTTCAACCAGGCTGTTTATATGATCCTTCTGAATTTATCTGACCCATTTGTGCTTCGGTTTCTTATTCGTAAAATGTGAAAAATAGTAACAGCCACTTCCTCACGTGGCTTTAAGAGGATAAATGAGATAATCTACATAACTTCCTTAGGACCAGTACCTGGCCTGGGATAAAGCATGATAACATGACATATTATTATTATTATTATTGCCCAGATACAAGCTGGAGTTGATTTGGTTCAATTTTTACAAGAAGGCATTTAAATAAAATCTATCCTGGTTCTGTAAATCCATGACCCAAATGGGTTTCCTTTTCGTCATACTAAAGCAGATACCCCAAACATCCCATATACTTGGGAGGCCCCCGGCCACTGACCCTGCTTTTCCTTCTTCCAGGGGAAAAAAAAGTTCCGTCGAAAGGTCTTTCAAAAGTCTAGCCGCAGATCTATGTCATACTCTGACAGGGTAAAGGATTGCCCGCATATAGTGGTTCACTGCTCTCCTGAGGATAGTACTTTGATCTATGAAAAGTTCTTTAAACATAAAAACACTCCATGAAGTTGTCCAAGGGAGTCTGCAGGGGAAGTATTTCGATTTCACTGGGAAAGCTAAGCTCACTAGAGCTTGGTTTAGGGTTTTCTTTCCCCTCCTTAAAATCCAGCTCTAGAGAGTAGGAGCTAGGTCCTGCAAAGTGTAGTCCTCTGACAGAGATGAACAGTCATCCAACCCAGTATCCATCTCCCTTTCCTTAAAAGAGAATCCTGGGGGCGCTTGGGTGGCTCAGTCATTAAGCATCTGCCTTTGGTTCAGGTCGTGCTCCTGGGGTCCTGGGATCGATGTCATGGTCTCAGGCCTCTGGGATCAAGCCCTGGAGTCAGGCTGCCTGCTTGGCAGGAAGCCTGCTTCTCCCTCTCCCACTTCCCCTGCCTTGTGTTCCCTCTCTCACTGAATCTCTGTCAAATAAATAAATAAAAATAAAATAAAGTAAGAGAATCCTTGATTCTTAGACACGCCGTCAGATGTGGCTGGCAGATTCTGGCCAATGAGCTATAAAATAATGTGTCATATGAAAGCTTTCCAGAATCCGCTTCTCTCTATGGCTCTGGGCTAGGATGGGGCACAGGAAAAGTGCGTAAGTTTTGGAGGGTTGAAGGGAAGCAGCACTCATGTTTATACTCAGAAAGTCAATGTCAAGTCAGGTGACGTGGGAGCTCATGCACCTGGTCATGTGTCTGCTGGCTCACCATGTCAGCAGGACAAAGCATCTAGGTCTGTAAGAGTTCCTGCTGGATCCTGCTGCTTCTCCAACTCCAGAACAAGGTACATGGTAGCTCCATGAGAGAAGGTGCCAGATTTTCCTATAGGTCACCAGTATCATCAGCGTGGAGGTTGGGAAGTAGCTAGAGATTAGTGTGGGCTCTCTCCTTTATCCTTGTGGGTTCCAGGGTGTCCTTTTTCTCTCTCACATTAGGCATGTGTTGGTCAGGGTTCCACCAGGGAGACCAAACTCATAGGAGACATATATTAAGGAGATAAATATTTATTAAGGAGAACTATCACAGGAGGTAACTTACACGGACAGCTAGCAAGGCAAGTCCAAAATCTGTAAGGCAGGCCATCAGGAAGGGCAGGGCAGGCTGGACCTCTCAGGCACCAGGTGAAACTGCAGCCCAAAGGTGGAATTTCTTCATCTGGGAAGTCTTGAGTTCTACCTTTCACCTGATTAAACCAGGCCCACCAGATGATCAAGGATAATCTGCCTTGCTGAAACTGATTATACACTTCAGTCACATACACAAAACGCCTTCTGGCAACAGATTCCATGACTGGGGATGACAGCCTTACCAAGTTGACACAGAAAACTGACCATGAAAATGTCCATTGTTCCCTCAAAAGAGCCCATCCTGCTATCTTCAGGGCCGGATGCATACACAGAGAACACAAACAGTTTAACTCATTACCCACCCAGTTTCAACCCCGTATCTTTCAGGGAATGAGTGTGTTAGGATGGCCATTGCTTTGGTTAGTGCTCTGGTTACAGAATTGCATCAGTTTTGAGTCATCAGGAGGAAGCAACCAATTTTAATGTCTAACCCTATGCTCTTAAGGTAGAAAGGGGAGTACACTAATACCCAGATTTCCTCTAATTTTGAGTGCACAGAGGATCCTACTTCTCCACAACCTTGTCAACATGGAGTTTTCTAACTCTCTCATCCTGAAGCCGCATAGGGGGTCTCCCCGTGGGGAGTGGGACAACATCACAACAAAATCTTAAAATACACAGTACTGTCTTAAGTAGTTGCTCTGTGGGTAATGGGGAAACTGATCACAGAAGTTATAAAGACAGTGGTAAAATATTTGGTAACACTGTTACCTGCAAAAACTTGGGGGAAGATTATGGATCAATGAATAAGCACCAGTGGAAAATTGGTGACAAGTCTGATGATGAGTTATGTGAACAGACTTCTCTAAATGGGCAAAAAATGTGAAGATACCTGTATCCCATGGGAATGTTCAATGAAGCGTGACCGCAATAGAGGAGGATTTTAACAACTAACTGGATAGGATGACTTGTTCTGTGGATACTAGTTAGCTTCTCTTTCCATCCACTCCATCGTCCTCTGGTAACCTCCAGAACAAAGAGACCTTGATGGCAGGGATAGTCATGCATGGATTCAGCAGCACAGATTTCCATTCACCAAGACTGATCAGGTTGTGGCCACTGCTCGGTGCCTGTCTGCCAGCAACCAAAGCAAGACTGAGTCCCCAATATGGCGCCACTGCCCAGAATGAATAGCCAGCCATCTAGTGGCAGGTTGATTACATTGGACCACTTCCATCATGGACAAGGCAACATGTTCATTCATACTGGAAACACACTCTGGATATGGATTTGTCTTCCCTGAACGCAGTGTTTCTGCCAAAATTCCCATCCTGGGACTGACATCCTTATCCACTGTGATGGTATTCCACAGGGCACTGCTTCAGGTCAAGGAACTTACTTCATAGCAAATGAAGTGAGGCAATGGGCCCATGCTCGTAGAATTCATGGTATAACCATGTTCCCACCCTGCCTCGCCCCTCTCTTGAGAGAATGGTCTTTTGAAGACCTAGGTAGACTAGCAGCTAAGTGGCATAGAACTTGACCAAGTTGTGTTCTATGTTTTCTGGAAAGCAGAAATGAAAGATGATGAATTTGGGTATTCAAGCAGAGGGAACTTCTTAGGCAAAGTATTGAAGGTGAAGCCTAGTTCCTTAGGAGAAACTGCTTATAGTAAAATGAGAGAGGAGAGAGAGAAATTAATTTCTGAGCAAGAAGGTGCCAGAACTTGAAGATTTAGAAAATGCTCAGCCTGTCCATATTGAAGAAAGAAAGAGAGAGAGAGAGAGAAGCAAACAATCAGGAAGGAAGGAGGGAGGGAGAAAGGAAAGAACGGAGGAGGGGAGGGGAGGAAAGGAAGGAAGGAAGAGAGAGAGAGAGAGAAAGCATGTCCTAGAAAGAATACCAAGGATATGACTGGAAAATTATTTGATAATGAGATCACAGTTTTGACTCATTGGTTTAAGCAGCCATCCCTGCAGGAGTGAGGTATAGAGACAATATTGTGTCAGCAGGGACCCTACCCATATGGAGTAAAGGGGGGTAGAGGTGGGATGAAATGAAGGAAGGCTGTGGGAATTCTGAGATTCTACAGGATGGGACAATAGGCTATTGGCTATAGGGCTGCCAACATGCATTATATGAGTAGTCAAGAAAAGGAAAGAATGGCCCCAAGGGTGATTTAGAAATTCAGAGGGCTGTCACTGCCCTCACAGACCTGGGGGACAGGACCATCTCCTTCTTGTTTTCAGAAGATAAGCCTGTCTCCTCGTTTTCATGGGGCCAGGGGCAAGGCCATGACACAGAGCCTCAGAGGACATGCCCCAGTGGTCCTGGAGAGCAGAGAGGATGAAGCCAAGGAGGCTTATTCTTGAGCCTTCAGATCTGACGGGGGGGAAGAAAACAGACCTAATGGAATTCACCTTGCTAGATTTAAGACTTGCTTGGGACCCATCACCCCTTTTGTCCTGTCATTTTTCTCCCCTTGGGAATGGGAATGTCGGTCCCATGTCTGTCCCACCATGATGATTTGGAAGCACCTAGCTTGACTGGTTTCACAGATTCACAGCTGGAAAGGAACTTTGCTGCAGGATGAATTGTGCCTCCAATCTTACCCATTCCTGATTTATAGGATATTAAGAGGAGACTGTGAGGCTGATGCTAAAATGACTTACGAATTTGGGGACTGCTGGGAAGAAGTGAAAGTTTTGCATTTGAAAAGGACACGAGGGCACCTGGGTGGCTCAGTCAAGGCACAGGTCATGATCCAAGGGTCCTGGGATAGAGCCCCACGTCTGGGATCCCTGCTCAGCAAGGAGTCTGCTTCTCTCTCTGCCCCTACCCTGCTTGCACGCGTGCGCACACACACACACTCTCTCTCTCAAAAATAAATAACTTTTTTTTAAGTTTACAAAGTTTACAAGTTTACAAAGGAAGAAAAAAAAGGACATGAATTTGGGGACCAGAGAGCAGAATCACATGGACCTAATGCATGCCTTCAAAATCCCTATGTCCAAGCCCAGATACCTAGTGTGACTATATTTGGGAAGATACCTTCATGGAGGTAATTAAGGCTAAATAAGGCTATAAGGTTGAGGCCCTGATGCATTATAACTGATGTCCTTATGAGAAGAGAGAAAGAAAGAGAGAGACACCAAAGGCCAACATGCAGAGAAAAGACCAGGTGGGGGTCATAGCCACAGCAAACCCAGGAGAGGGGGCTCAGGAGAAACCAATCCTGCCAGTGCCTTGATCCTGGACATCTGGCCTCTGGAACTTCAAGGGAACACATTTCTGTAGTTTAAGCTGCCCAGTGGGTGGTATTCTTTGACGCAGCACTGGAAGATGGACACAGGCTGTACATGACAAGGTGTTAAAAAAAAAAAAAAATTGAGCTCATGAAAGAATTGGCTGTCTTCCAAGTAAAAGTGGGATAGAGTAGAAAGAACACAAAATATTCAGGATTTTGCAAAGTTAAAAGACAAATTTTGTGTGACTTTGAAGAATAAAAGCCTAAGCTTGAAGAATGCCTGTTAAGTGGGGGCACTTGGATGGCTTAGGCAGTTAAGTGTCTAACTCTTGGTTTCGGCTCAGGTCATGATCTCTTGGTCATGATGTCATGGTCCTGGGATTGAGCCCCCAGTCGAGTCCCCCAGCCGAGTCCCCCAGCAGACTCTGTGCTCTCCAGATTCTCTCTCCAGATTCATCTCCAGATTCTCTCTCTCTCTCTCTCTCCCTCCTACTCAATCTCTCTCAAATAAATAAATAAAATCTTAAAAAAAAAAAAAGAATGCCTTGAAGAGATGAATGACCATATTTTTAAAAATCAACTTTATTTACAAACAATCAAATTCACATGTTGTAAGGGTACCGTTTGGTGAGTTTTGGCAACTACATGTAGCCAGTCAAGATATACAACATTTTCACATCCCTTTCCCAACCTCTCTCTACCCTGGCCCCCATCAGCAACTGATCTGCTTTCCATCACTATAGATTAAATGTAGTTTGCTTAGAATTTCGTGTCATAAACTCATACAGTATATACGCCTTTATGTCTGGCTTCTTTCACCCAGCATAATATTTTTAAAATTCATTCATGTTGTTATGTGTGTCAGAAAGTCATTATAGGGACACCAGGGTGGCTCAGTGGGTTCAGCATCTGCCTTCGGGTCAGGTCATGATCCCTGGGATCCTGGGTCCTGGGATCTAGTCCCACATTGGATTCCAGCTTCTCCCTCTGCCTGCCATTCCCGCTACTTATGCTCACTCTCTCTCTCTCTCTATGACAAATAAAATCTTAAAAAAAAAAAAAAGTCATTACGTTTTTTGCTAAGTCATATACCATTGTGGGGACTACAACAATTTTTTTCATCCATTCATATACTGATGAAAATTTGGATCAAATGCACTTTTTTCCTATGAAAATTAAAGCTGCTTTGAACAATCACAAACAATCCTCTGTGTAGACATGTGTTGTTAACTTCCCTTGGGTAATTTATCTAGATCAGAACTGCTGGGTCTTAGGACGTGAACATGTTTATCTTGATAAGAGAATGCCGAAGAGTTTTCTAATATGCTTGTCCCATTTTACCTTCTCTGCAGCCATATATGACAGTTCCAATCACTTCACCTACTCATCAACGTTTGGGGTGCTCCGTTTTTTCATTGTAGCCATTCAAATTTATATACATTTATAAATACATTTATATTTATATTACATGAATGACGCATTTCAAGTTAAATTTCAAATTAAATTTGAATTTAATTTGCATTTTCTCTGATGCTTAATGATGTTGAGTGTTCTTGCATGTGCTTACTGACCATTCATATATGCCTTTTTGTGAACCGTCTGCTCAAATCTTTGGTTCATATTATATTGGGCTATTTGTCTTCTTGTTCTGAGCTTGTATAGCCTAAATACTTAGGATATACATAAAGAACTCCTATATGTATTTTATGTACGTATGGGATATTTTCTTTCAATCTGTGCTTCCTATTTCCAGCCTCCAAATGATGTCTTTCATATAGTTCCTGGTTTAAGAATGATAAAGTACTTTCAGTGTTAATACAAATACAAACAAACAAAAACAGAACCACTTTGCTTCTCCCAGAGTCATAAAAGTTTGTACCTATATATTTTTCTAGGAGATTTACAACTTTAGCATTCGTCATTACATGAATGACGCATTTCAAGTTAAATTTTGGGTATGGCATGAGGAAAATGTCAAAATTCTTTTCCTTCTTTTAAAAACGTCAGCACAGGGACGCCTGGGTGGCTCAGTTGGTTGAGCGACTGCCTTTGGCTCGGGTCATGATCCCGGAGTCCCAGAATCGAGTCCCACATGGGGCTCCCGGCTCCGTGGGGGGTCTGCTTCTCCCTCTGACCTTCTCCTCGCTCATGCTCTCTCTCTCACTCTCTCTCTCAAATAAATAAATAAATAACAAATTTAAAAATCTTTAAAAAAAAAAAAATGTCAGCACAGTTTTGCTGCTTCAGTCGTTAGAGCACACAACTCTTAATCTTCGGGTCATGTTTAAACTCTTACATTGGGCATAGTTTCTACTTTAAAAAAATAAAAATAGGGGTGCCTGGGTGGCTCAGTCAATAAGTGTCTGCCTCCAGCTCAGGTCATGGTCCCTGGGTCCTGGGATTGCACCCCACATCAGGCTCCCTGCTCAATGGGAAACCTGCTTCTCCCTCTCCACTCCCCCTGCTTGTGTTCCCTCTCTGTCTGTCTCTCTCTGTCAAACAAATAAATAAAACCTTCAAAAAATTAAATTAAAATAAATAAAAATAAAAATAAACAAAAGACTGCATTTTCTCTACCGACTTTTAAAGACTCCTGGGTCTATTTCTCTTGTCTGATTTTTCTTCTACTTACGAGGCTTATCTTCCTGATGTTTTGTATCTAGTAATTTCTTTTGTATCCTGGATATTGTGAAGTTTATACTGTTGAGATTCTTGATTTTGTTATCTTCCTTTAATAAGTTTGAGCTTTGCGCTGATGGACAATTCAACCCACTGTTGAGTAAGATCCTGTCAAGTTCTGTTTGTAAGCTTTGTTAGGGTCTATAGTGACCCCATCACCAAGGCATGGCCCTTCTTGGTCTCTACTGAGTGGTTAGTGAGGACTCTTCACTGTGGCCCTGGGTGGGTTCTAGAATTGTTCAGCTTTTAGCTCTCCAGTTGCTCTCTTGCTCGAACTTCCAGAATTTCATCCCATGCACAGCAGATGGTTATTCAGCTAAAAAACCCAGGGAACCCATAGACAGATTCTTGGAGCTTTCTTCGGTAGCATTTTCCTCCCTGGATCTCTTCTCCACAATTTCTAGCCACCTGGACACCCTGAATTCTTAGCTCTGCTTTCTTAACTCATTGAGACAACTACAGTTCTTCTTGGCACCCCCTTCCTGCTTCCCGGTTCCAGATGTGACTCCAGGTAGAAAGTGAGGCCATCGTAGAGCTTAGTTTCCTTTTGTCAGTGATCAAAGTCCTGGGCTGCTTCATCCAATATCTGAAAACAGTTGTTACCCAGTTTTCTAGTTGTGTAAAGCCAGAGGTGAAATCTGGCCTGGGTTCTTCATCACGGCCAGAAGTAGTCCTGATTTGCAACTTTTCAACTAGAGAAAAAGACTCAAGGTTAAGAGTGTAATATGTGGCTCTTGTACCAAGGCCAACAGACCTGGGGTGCCTTCCATAAGTCAAACAGCAAAGAGAGAGATGTGCTTGACCACGCTGGAGTTTGGGGAACCTTGCCCTAGAAAGAATGAAAGATGTGGCTCCCGGCTGATAGAGATTGCTAGAATCAAATAGATAATATCCCTATTAGAGTTTGAGAGAGTTGTACTAATAAAAGAACCAGAAGCCCATAACTATTTCAGACCTAAAATGACTGTGGGTCACCCAGATGCCCACACACAGAAAATGATCTCATCGAGGTAACAGCACACTCCACAATGCTCATTTCAGATTTGGCCGAGCAGTAGACTAGAAAAGGAGGAGCCTACACGAAGGCTAAGGGCCATGGAGAACAGTGAGCAAAAGATTTCCTTCTAAAAGTATTTTCAGGGGCCCCTGGGTGGCTCAGTGGGTTAAAGCCTCTGTGTTCGGCTCAGGTCATGATCTCAGGGTCCTGGGATTGAGCCCCGCATTGGACTCTCTGCTGAGCAGGGAGCCTGCTTCCCTTCCCCTCTCTCTGCCTGCCTCTCCACCGACTTTAATCTCTGTCTGTCAAATAAATAAATAAAATCCTTAAAAAATATATTAAAAAAATAAATAAATAAAAGCATTTTCAGGGTCTAATGAAGGAGCAGTCCTCCCTCTCAAGACATACAGCCTTCACCATATCTGCCAGTGGGATTGCAGAAGTGATACATGAACCAGCGACTCTTGTGGGCTGTCCATTTTTTTCTCATCAGAAATGGGGATATTGATTGCTGTTATCATATCTATGTCCTACCCTTGCATATTGGTCATGTGACACAAAATGGAAGGGGATAAACTATATTTTTATTTCAGAGGTCTTTGGATCAACAGTAACCACACCTGAATAATCTGATAAGCACTACATATAGCGCCTTGATATGAAGACCATTTTGCACCACTCCTGGATTTTGATCTTCATGCCATGATTTTTTTTTTTAGATTTTTTTAAATTAATTTTTTATTTTTTCAGTGTAACAGTATTCATTATTTTTGCACCACACCCAGTGCTCCATACAATCTGTGCCCTCTCCAATACCTACCACCTGGATCCTCCAACCTCCCACACCCCGCCCCTTCAAAACCCTCAGATTGTTTTTCAGAGTCCATAGTCTCTCATGGTTCACCTCCCCTTCCAATTTCCCCCAAATCCCTTCTCCTCTCCATCTCCCCTTGCCCTCTGTGCTATTTGTTATGCTCCACAAATAAGTGAAACCATATGATAATTGACTCTCTCTGCTTGACTTATTTCACTCAGCATAATCTCTTCCAGTCCTGTCCATGTTGACACAAAAGTTGGGTATTCGTCCTTTCTGATGGAGGCATAATACTCCATAGTGTATATGGACCACATCTTCCTTATCCATTCGTCCGTTGAAGGGCATCTTGGTTCTTTCCACAGTTTGGCGACTGTGGCCATTGCTGCTATAAACATTGGGGTACAGATGGCCCTTCTTTTCAGGACATCTGTATCTTTGGGGTAAATACCCAGGAGTGCAATTGCAGGGTCATAGGGAAGTTGTATTTTTAATTTCTTGAGGATCTCCACACTGTTCTCCAAGTGGCTGCACCAACTTGCATTCCCACCAACAGTGGAAGAGAGTTCCCCTTTCTCCACATCCTCTCCAACACATGTTGTTTCCTGTCTTGCTAATTTTGGCCATTCTAACTGGTGTAAGGTGGTATCACAATGTGGTTTTAATTTGAATCTCCCTGAGGGCTAGTGATAATGAACATTTTTTCATGTGTCTGATAGCCATTTGTATGTCTTCACTGGAGAAGTGTCTGTTCATATCTTCTGCACATTTTTTTTATATGATTGTCTGTTTTGTGTGTGTTGAGTTTCAGTTCTTTATAGATCCTGGATATCAACCTTTTGTCTGTACTGTCATTTGCAAATATCTTCTCCCATTCCATGGGTTGCCTCTTTGTTTTCTTGACTGTTTCCTTTGCTGTGCAGAAGCTTTTGATTTTGATGAAGTCCCAAAAGTTCATCTTCACTTTTGTTTCCTTTGCCTTTGGAGACATATCTTGAAAGAAGTTGCTGTGGCTGATATCGAAGGGATTACTGCCTATGTTCTCCTCTAGGATTCTGATGGATTCCTGTCTCACATTGAGGTCTTTTATCCATTTTGAGTTTATCTTGGTGTATGGTGTAAGAGAATGGTCGAGTTTCATTCTTCTGCATATAGCTGTCCAGTTTTCCCAGCACCATTTATTGAAAAGACTGTCATTTTTCCACTGTATATTTTTCCTGTTTTGTCAAAGATTAATTGACCATAGAGTTGAGAGGGTCCATATCTGGGCTCTCTACTCTGTTCCACTGGTCTATGTGTCTGTTTTTATTTCATGCCATGATTTAATGAGAATTGGAGATCATCTCCCTTGTTGAGGGTGGAGCGTATCACACAGTGGGAAAAAGAACGAACTCAAAATCTGGTGATCCGATTTGTGGTCTGTGGGAAACATGACCGGTGCCTGCCAATATTCCATTCTCTCTTACTTTGGGCTACCCGATGACTGCGCTTCTCTAGCCTGCTGAAATTAGGATGGCTGTGTGGAATTAAAGTGGAAATGACACACGTCCTTTTGGGGCAGAAGCATTTCATTACACTTCAAGAATTTCTGGCTCTCTCCTCCTCTATTAAGTTGGACCCTATGTAACCCGTAGAAAGGGCATATCATAAGTGTTGCCTCCATCAGACTATGAAGAACAGAGGCCCTCTGCCAACCAACTTGGGATATCTAGCTTCAGGGAGAAATTCAAATTTGTTCTTTTACGTCACGAAGAGGCATTGGTTGTTTTGCTATTAACTCATCACAGCTTAGCTTATGCTAATACACTCCTGTTTTAAATGATTCTGTAGAATATGAGATTATTCAGAAACTCTAATACCAGCCCAGAAAGACAGACCTGTACTGAGTGCAATAGGTAGGACTTGTTCATTACCTGCCTTCCTTGATAGACCACGAATTTCATGAGGGCCTGGATTCTCTATTTTATTTACTGCTCTCTCTCTCCAGGACCTAGGGTAGCACCAAGATAAGGTAGGTTCTTAATGCTTATTTTTCAAATGAATTAGTGTTGCCTGAGCAGAACAAATTAATGCTATTATACCCCATTTCATAATCTCAGAGCAATAACCTGATTGTTTCCATAGTCCTATAAGCAATAATTAAAGATTATTACCACTTATGTAAATCAAACTCATCCACATCTTCAAAAGAAAAAACACTGATTTTACCAGTATTTTTCTCATTTTTATACTGGGCCAATCCTGCAAACAAATATAAAACTTGCCACCCACACAAAATTTCATTTTCCTCCTCAAAAAATTAATACACAGTGAAAGAAAACAAAATTTTTCACCCTTATGGAGAGGGAAAAATACTCTTTCCTAGCGACTGTGAAAAATATGGACATTATGCGAACTATGTGAACACATACAAAATGTACTCTCTGGAAAGCAGTGATTTATTTTTAAATGTAGTGGGGTTACAGTGAGACCAACATATGTGCATGAAATGTTATTAATTAATTTATAATTTAATTAATGCTTTATCTAAAATGTAGTCTTCACTAATTGACTAAAGCAGTGAGATAGTAGGTATTTAATTCAAACTTAGAGCAATTGTTTTGACAAGGTTAAGTTGTATTTGCTTCTTGGTCAACTTGTATTTTAATAATTGAACTCAAGTGTTAGAGCTACTTTGAGATCCACTATGCCACAGTATCATGGTGAACCAAGACTTTGAATCTACATTTTATGCAATACAATAATTCACCAAAAAACTTAAGAACATTTGCTATATATTTTCTCTGACTTTGAAAGAAAACTTATCCTAGTTTTTCTTTTATGCACTCTGACTGAAGAAATAAAGAACTCAAGTGTTTGCAATGAAGATAAATATTTGCAATGAAGATAAATAGGACTCTTCTCTAACACAGGTAAATGCGTACCTATCATTAAGAACAGTAATACAAGGGCACGTGGGTGGCTCAATCAGTTAAGCAATTTTCTTTTTCTTTTTAAAGATTTTATTTATGCATGAGGCGGTGGGGGGAAGACCACGAGCAGGCGGTGGGTAGGGACAGAGGGAGAGGGAGAAGCAGACTCCCTAGCATGCAGGGAGCCCATAGCGGGGTCTGGATCCCAGGAGAACATGAGCCAAATGCAGATGCATAACCAACTGAGCCACCCAGGTACCCCAAGTGACTCTTGATCTCAGCTCGTGTCTGCATCTCAGCTCAGGTCTTCATCTCAGGGCTACGAGATCAAGCCTCACACTGGGCTCCAAACTGGGCACGGAGCCTACTTTTAAAAAGGGTGGGGGGCACATGGGTGGCTCAGTGCATTAAGCTTCTCTTGATTTTGACTGAGGTCATGATCTCAGGGTTATGAGATGGAGCCCTGCATGGGGTTCCTGGCTGGGTGTGGAGCCTGCTTAAGATTCTTTCTCTATCCCTCTCCTCGCCCTCTGCCCCTCCCCCCTTTTCACCTCCGGCCCCCAACCCTCACTCTGTCTAAGGCAGGACAGGTAACTCTCTGCCCAGGGAAGTCAACACAAAGAGGAGTTTATTTCCCAACACCAAGTTGGAAGACAGACCAATAATCTGCCTTAAAGTGCTGACAGAGAGTAGCCATCAAATCAGATCTGAATACTCACCAATGTTATCTTTCAAGAAGGAGGATGAATAAAGCCTTTTTCATTATCTGTAGCCTGTCCCTAGAGAAACCTGTAAAAATTGCCCCAGGGCAAAAAACTGATGATTCCCAGGAGGAAGCTCAAAGGTATAGATGAGAGAGAATGCACGGAAGGGTAAACAGTAAAGGTAGTGTGTCCTTGCGGGAACTACTCTGCAGCATTTTCAAGGAGAGGTGCATGTTCTTCCAAATCTCAAATCCCAAGAAAACCAGGTGAGACACTGAGAAAATTGAGAAAAGCATAATCCCTGCGGTGAGGCTTAGAGTTTAATCAATACAGCGATATTATTGGTTCAAAGGAATCCGCCAACATGGAGTAGAAAGCAAGAAAGCAGGAAATGCTAGCAGGTGCCAGGAGGGTGGAGGAGAGAAGTCACCGTGACCTTGTCCGTCTGGCTGGAAGCCACCACGTTGTAAAGGTGGCCTGTCTGCTGCCAACAAGTCACTCCTGCAAATAAAATTAAGATCAAGAAATTTATACGCATAATGCACTCCCTACAGATCCTTTGAGTAGCATTCTAAAAAGTGACAATTTTGGTAGCAAAATTAAGTCCTTGTATGGGCCACACCAATACGTGATTCTGTGAAGTGCTATTGGTCTTGGTAGGAGATTGGAATGTTACCTTTTTTTTTTTGGATGCTACCCAGCGATAGTTGGTGGGTTTTCTACTGTTTGAATCTTCACTCTAGGCTACCGTTAGAGCCTACCTTCTCCCCTCAATGGAAGTCTTGCTTTTCCTTCTGATTCCTGTTCTTGCTGACTAGATGAAACATTTAGAAAGAGGTCCTTACACTTTACCTTTCAGGTCCCAGGTTTTGCTGAGATCCTTTAGAATTGTTAAGTACCAGGCTAACTTATTAACATTCAGCTTAACCTTCATCTGACAAATTTCAATTATTTTCATGTATATTTAATCCCTAACAATGAAGGGCTCCTTGCTGCTGTGGCTCCTCTCCTCCATCTTCAAATTTCTACTTCAATTCAGTGAGAGCATTTGTTTCAAAATAAGGCATGGGGTGGGGGGCAGTGCACCTGTCTGGCTCAGTTGGAAGAGCATGCAACTCTTGATGTCTGGGTTGTGAGTTCAAGCCCCATGTTGGGTGTAGAACTTATTTTAAAAATAAATTAATTGAAACTTTTAAAAAAATAAGGCATGGGATAGAATATTCTCTGACATTTAGGTTTTAAAATATCTTCGCATTCATTTTCTATTGCTACACAGCAAAAGAAATCTCACAATTTATAAAACCACAAGGTATCACCTTGTGCCTCTTAGAATGGCCATCATCAAAAAGACAAGAGGTAAATGCCAAGTAAGGACATGGAGAAAAAAGGACCCTCGTTCCTTTGGTGGGAATATACATTGGGCCAACTGCTCTGGAGGACCATCAAAACTTAAAAATAGAACTACCATATAAGCCAGCAATTCCACTTCTGGGTTTATATTCAAAGGAAATGAAAATACTAGCTTGAAAAGATATCTGCACCCCCATGTTCCCTGCAGCATTTACAACAGCTAAGACATGGAGACAACCAAAGTGTCCGTCAATGGATGGATGGATAAAGAAAACATGGTATATATAAACAATGGAATATTTCTAAGCCATACAACATGAGGACATCCTACCATTTGCAACAACACGGATGGACCTTTGAAGGTGTAATGGTGAATGCAATAAGTCAGGAGAAGATAAATACAGTGTGATCTCACATTCTATGTGGAATTTTGTGGAATTTCTTTTTTGAGAGAGGGAAAGAGATGAGACTTGTGGTTACCAAAGGCAGAGGTTGGGGTCGGAGGGACAGAAGGAAGGCCATCAAAAGGTATAGACTTCGGGTTACAGGATGAATAAGTACTGGAAATATAACGTACAACAGGATGACTATCATTAACACTGCTTGTAGGCTACACAGGACACTTACAAAAGTAAATCCCAAAAGTTCTCATAACAAGGAAAACATTTTTTTCTTCCTTTTCTTTTTATTGTTATCTATAGCATATGAGATAGCTTGACTAACTTGGGTCTTTAATTACATCAGCAAAAGCTCTTTACATCAGTATCTGGATTAGTATCTAGATGACTGCTTGACTAATGGGGAGGGTGAGCTGTGAAGGGCTCATCTTTACAGTCCTGCACATTATGCTCTCCTCACAGATGAATGATAAATGGTACATCAACCGGAAATCAAGTTGTTGGGTCACAGTTCTTCCCTCTCAATGACGCACACCATTTATTCCATTGTCTTCTATGTTCTACGGATGCTATTAAGCTACTGGAATGCTCTTTCATATATAAATAGCCCCCTTTTTTTTGTACCCTGCTGGAATCTCTTAAGAATGTCTCTCCAGTCTTTGAAGTGAGGATCCTTGGCAGAATTCTCCCGGAGCTATCCTCCAAACCTCTTACTGTTTCCTACATGATTACCTGCCTCTGTATTTTAGCTGTCTGTTGGGAGATTTTCTTTTTTCAAAGTACTAATTCTGTGCTCTAGAGAGACCATCCTCTTTTTAAGTTCTTCTATCCAATTTTCAAAGGCAGAGAGGATGGTATCTTGCTCCCTAAGTACTTTTAATGCTCTAGTTTTATCTCCTTGAGAGTTCCCAAGCGTTTTTATTTGAATTCCCCTCCATTAGCTCTAGTTCATTCAAAGCCATCTGTTCTGATCAGCTAGGTCAAGCTCTTGCCTGTTGCACAGTCCCCTTGAACAGGTCATAAATTTTCTTCACCTGTTCATGGTCCTGTCTTGCATCCATACTTCTGCGGGTCAGGTAGTCGGGGGTCTCCCTACTGGGGCGACTCTGCAGGCATCGCATTTCCCATACTTGTGAGGCCAGATACATAAAATGAAAACCTCTTATCTTTTTTGTTTTTTTGTTTTTTGTTTTGTTTGAGGTACTGAGAGACTGTTTCCATTCTCCACAGCTCACAGAAGCAGTATTCTCTAAGTCACAGAAAAAGGGATCTGTTTTATCTGTTGCCATAGCTTACCCCCCAGCTCCACAGGGGGTCAGAAGAATCAGGAGGTCCCTTCGAGGACCTCACTAAGGTAGCTGCTTTCAGTAGCAATGGGATTTCTCTGCCTCTGACCCTTCGGGGTCAACATTATCATCTTCGTCCCAAGTTGAGTCAAGTCTGAAAGGTGAGTTTCCGGGAGAAACCGTACTAGGATCCAGCACAGGTTTGATGTTTGAGCTTAAATTAGCACAATCAGGTGAAAATATTTTAATAAATACATGACTGATTTTTTTTTTCCTTTTTTTTCAGCCTAGTTGATAATAAACAGAGAAGACATTCTATCAGGATCCCAAGCAAGATTTCCGGGAAAATGGCAGCCCAGGTGCCTGAGCCTGAAACCTCCCCACACTTGACTTTGTGCTACACGTTTAGAAAAGATGGGGCTGTATCTTCATCTGGGCTCTGGGAAGAAGAAAAGATCAGCAGTAGAGGGGAAAATATGCTTTGCCAATAATTTTGAGGTTCAAACACAAGTTTTAAGGCTCCCTAAGGAAAAAGCAGCAGGCATATGACAGTAGATGACTATCAGAGCAATCTTTGCTGCAGGCAGTAAGAAGGACAAACCTTCTCCCTAGTGTCTTATGTCTTGCTCTGCTCAGGGTGACAGAGAGCTGAGCCCCCACACCCAACTGATAGACTATCACACACACACACACACACACACACACACACACACACAAACACACAGGGAGGGAGAGAGAGAGAGCAAATTTTTTTCAGATGGGATAACACGTTAAGCCTTGAACAACACGGAGGTTAGGGGCACCAATCCCCCATGCAGCCAAATATCTGAATTCAATTTTGACTCTGAAAAAACTTAATTACTAATGACTGCTATTTACCAGAAGCCATACCAACAACATGAATAATCCATTAACAAATTTCTGTTTGTTATATGTATTATATACTGTATTCCTACAATAAACTAAGCAAGGGAAAAATTGTTAAGAAAATCATAAGGAAGAGAAAATACATTTACAGGGCTGTACTATAAAAACGTCTGCATCTAAGTGGAGCTGCACAGTTCAAACGTGTGTTGTTCAACGGTTAACTGTATATTTATGGCAATTATCTTTTAGTGCCAGAGTTACAGATCATGACTACTTCCTGTAAATTTTTTATACTGCCTAAAATTTATTTCATGAGAATAATTTTTTTTTACAATAAAAAGCAATCTTTTATAAAATATAATGGCTGTTACTGCCCTGATTTTTCTGGACTTGTCTGGGAGGAATAATTTGAGGCTCCCAAGAGCCCTTGTTTTCTTGGGGGCGGGTGCTGCTTTTTAAATGGACTCCACACCCAGTGCGGAGTCCAATGTGGGGCTTGAATTCAAAACCATGAGATCAAGACCTGAGCTAAGATCAAGAGTGGGATTCTCAACTGACTGAGCCACCCAGACACCCCCTGAGAGACTTTATTTTTTGTGGGATTGCTGTTCTATGCTATGAGAGTTCACTGAATTGATAGTTATGATTGTGAAATCAAAAGATCAAGGTATCTGGAAACATCAAAGATCAAAGCATTTGGAAATACATAGATAACTGCCTTGTTTTCGTTATTAAAATATTTAGTATTTGGGGGCACCTAAGTGGCTCAGTCTGTTAAGCCTCTGCCTCCAGCTCAGGTCCTGATCCCAGGGTCTTAGGATCGAGTCCTGCATCAGGCTCCCTGCTCAGCGGGGAGTCTGCTTCTCCCTCTCCCTCTGCCATCCCACCATGCTCGTGTTATCTTGCTCTGTCTCAAATCAATGCATAAAATCTTTAAAAAATATATTTCGTGTTTGGTAAACAGAGTCTTTCCTGATATACCGGTCCTATTACTTGGATTCAAAATACTTGAGGTGCCTGGGTGGCTCAGTGGATTAAGCCTCTACCTTCAGCTCAGGTCATTATCCCAGGGTCGTGGGATTGAGCCCTACATTGGGCTCTCTGCTCAGCAGGGAGCCTGCTTCCCTCTCTCTCCCTCTCTGCCTGCCTCTCAGCCTACTTGTGATCTCTGTCTGTCAAATAAATAAATAAAATTAAAAAAAAAAAAACCTAATTGAGAGGTGCCTGGCCAGCTCAGTCAGTAGAGCAAGTGACCCTTGATCTTGAGGTTGTGAGTTTGAGGCCCATGTTGTATGCAGAGATGATGTAAAAAGAAAAAAATCTTAAAAAAAAAATTAATTCACTGGGAATTCACTATTATACATAAAAACAAAATGGAATATACCCTGATACATCACGATTCTTTTTCTGCTTTACTCACTCATTCACCAAATCAGATGTATAGGCATCACAGATTCACCCATCCACCCATCCATCCATCCGTCCATCACCCGCCATCCATCCATCCATCCATCCATTATCCATCTTTCCACTCAGTTATTAAATAAAAACGTTGAATGCAAGGCACTGTGATTTACACAGTAAAGGAAGTACCGTCGCCCCCCGTTATTTGTGGGAGATCCATTCCAAAACACCAATTGATGCCTGAAACCACAGGTACTATTGAACCTGATATATACCATGTTTTTTGCTACATGTATATACCTATGATAAGGTTTAATATACAAATTAGGCATGGGAAGAGATTTACAATAATAACTAATAATAAAATAATTATTATAATATTCTATAAAAAAGCGATATGAATGTGCTCTTTCTCTCTCAAAATATATCACATGCTATATTCACCCTTCTTCTTTTTATTTTATTTTATTTTATTTTATTTTATTTATTTATTTGACAGAGAGAGATCACAAGTAGTCAGAAAGGCAGGCAGAGAGAGAGGGAAGCAGGCTCCCTGCCAAGCAGAGAGCCCGATGTGGGGCTTGATCCCAGGACCCTGGGATCACGACCTGAGCTGAAGGCAGAGGATGAACGCACCGAGCCACCCAGGTGTCCCTCACCCTTCTTCTTGATGTGAGATGATAAAATGCCTACATGATGAAATGAAGTCAGATAAATGACTCAGGCTTTGTGACATGGTGATAGGCTCCTCCTGGCCTTCTGACAATATGTCCAAAAGAGGGTCATCTGCTTCTGGACTGCCACTGATCTTGAGTGACTTGGACACTGATGAATAGAGTCTACTGTACCCAGATAATGCCCTGATTATCAATTACCATAATGTTGTCAGGGAATCAAATGGTATCAATTTGAAACCTAGAAATCAAACAAGTATATAATAACTTAATCCTCAGTCATAACAAATTAGTAAGAGCGATAAAGCATAAGATATTAAGAAGTGTAAGATACTGGGCACCGGGGCAGCTAAGTTGGTTTAGCAACTGCCTTCAGCTCAGGTCATGATCCCGGTATCCCAGGATCGAGTCCCGCATTGGGTTCCCACCTTCACGGGGAGTCTGCATCTCCCTCTGACCTTCTTGCTCATGCTCTCTCTCTCTGTCTCTCTCTCAAACAAATAAATAAAATCTTTTTAAAAAGAAGTGTAATGTATTAATTAATTATTCCATTAATAGTATGGAATCTGTTTAAGCAGACTTTACAGAAAAGGGTCTTCAGCTATACCGCCGAAGAAATAAAAACACATTTTTTGACAGAGAGAGAGTGCAAAATAATCCAAGAAGACAGAAAAGAAGCACAACACGGCAGCCGAGGTGCCTATCCTCCACAGGTGACACTAGATGAGAATACCATTTGCACCTGCCCTGTAGGTCACGAGGGCATAAAGCCTTCCTGAAGAGTGACAGTCTTTACACATTGCCTCAAATTCACAATGGCACCTTACAGAGCAGAAAATGAAAGGGGCTAGCTTATGGTTGATTTACTGGTTCAGGTGCTACCACACTCATCTCTTCTAGTCACTGTTCATTATGCATTCATGAGCCAAGCCGGCTATCTTTCATCCCTTATTGTATTCAGGGAAGAAAAAAAAAAACACATAAAACCATTTTCCTGGCTGAATGGGTGAAATAATTTAAAAGCCAATATGTTAGCCTGGCAGCTTGTCTAACAACCCTGAGACTCTCTGCAGAACAATAATTAAAGAAGCTCTTTCTTTATTATGTAAATTATTCATTCACTTGTTAATGCAGGTGAATGTTTCCATTTTTATGGCGTGAGGACTGAAGATAGTTCAGCCATTCCAAAAGTCACCTCTCATCAGCTTGTCACACTTTCATCATGAAGTTACCACCCTAGCTGTGTTCCTGGGGACCAAATACCTTCATCTTCCATAACCACACGTTTGCTCAATAAGATTAATGCTGCATTTATACTGAGTAACGGACATGGTAAAGCCATGCATCTGCTCAAAGGGCACAAAAATATCCACCCGGGCAAGCATCCTCCTAAACGTCCTGAAAAGATTGGACTTAGTGTCTCCATCTCCCTGAGGTACAATGCATGGAGATTAGATGGGGAGAGGAGCTTTCTTAGTAGTTCTTAAGTACAAGCAGTGGGTTAAGACTCCAAAAAAATCAGGGGTTGGTGGAGGGGTTGGAGCCCCATGGTGGGCTCCTTAAAAGAAATAAAAATTACTTAAATTTACTTAAAAGAAAAGAAATAAAAATAAAATTATCTGGGTGCCTGAGGTCCCACCACTGAGCTTTTTACCATCTATCACCCATCTCAAGGGCTCACTTCCCACCCTCACTTTCTTAGGTTTTGTATCATAACTCCAATCACTTCTTGGTCCATGTGCTCAGTCCCTCCCTTCTGTGACACTCAACTCACTCAACTGCACCAAGCTGAGTCCCGCTCTCTGTCAGTCTCTTACATTTAACCATTCTTATTTGAGGGCAGTGGCATTTCGCTGTGATTTTAATTTCTATTTCTCCAATAGATCATGATACTGACCATCTACCCACACATGTTTAGCCATTTGGATATCATTTTATGTCAAGTACGAGTCCAGGTATCCTACCAGGTCATTTATCTTTTTCCTATTGATCTACAGTGCTTCATACATTCTGGGTGTGAATCCTTGGATATTTATGAATTTTTTTAATGTCTTCTAGTCTAAACCATATCTTTTCACTCTCTAATTGGTTTTGGATCCACAGATATTCTTAATTTTAATAATATCTAAGTGATCATTTTTTCTCTTGTGATTAGTGCTCTTTATGTCATGTTTAAGACATCTTTCCTAATGAGCTTACATTTATTAAATTTCTCACTGAGAAAATAGAAGCAACCCAGCTTTTATACCCTGTGTATCAACAAATCCAACAAGCCATCTGCTCTTCAACTCATATACTCTGTCTTTCCTTCTACTACAACAGATGAATTCTCCCTGCTCCTTACCAAGGCCAAATCTGCTACTGCCTCCCATCCCCCTTAATCCACTTAAGACCTTCTGTCTTGCTAATATCTTTCTTCTCTTCAGCATCAAATTTTTCTTCTGACTATCAACACCCACACATGCTTTAATGTCACCCATTGCATCTATCAAGGTACCAGCTGGAAACTGATGGCACTGAATGAGGATGATTTGAGTAGGATTCATCAAGAGACCATTTACAAAGGCAAGAGTAGGGTGTAGAGAAACATGGAAAATATGGAGTACCACAGGGTACTATCCAACTAGCATTCAAAAACAGTCAGCCTTGAAGAATGACTGCTGAGAGAAGATACAAGGGGAACCCGCTAGCCAGAGGTTTCCTCCTGCAAGGACAGGGCTAGGGAAATAAATATCATAAACTTACTGTCCTCTCTTCCTCCAGTCTCCAAATGGGGCTCCCCACTGTCCAGAGGCAACTGGAAGCCAGAGGTTAAGATGGCTTTTTATATGATCCATGTAGATCAGCTTCCTGTGGCATACAGAAGGGTGGAAAAGGATGGAGAAATGTCTGAAATGACAGCAGTAGACAGCAGAAGCCATCTCCTCACCCCCTCCAAGTCCATTCTTATTTTTCAGATGGGTGGAAACCATCTGTCCCCAGTCCAAGGGACGCGCATTTCCTTAACTCACACATGAACACAAAGGGATGTCAATGTGCTCATACTCCCAACTAGAATCTAAAATGTTAGTATCAACAGGGTTCTTTGTAGAAGGTAAGAGGATAGAAATAGGGGAAAATCATTAAGTGATTATAGTCCCTTCCTCGCCGGCTGGTGCCAATACCTAAGTTGGTAATAATACTGCCTTCTTCTACCACTCATTCCATGTTTCCCTCAAATTCCATTAGCGTCTTGGCTGGATGCCATTCTTTTCATAGGGAAGCAACCACAAACTCCATCTCCCATGAAATCAGTGTACTTACTGCTCGTATTATTGGACTGCCAAAGTTTTCCATTGACTGATACTACACGGCAAGAAAGAAGTACTCTAGTCTTTCTCTTGGGTTCCAGACACACCTTCTTTGCCCCTATTCTGTAGCAGAAGCACAATTCCTCTTGGACATTAAGACCACTTACCCTGGTTGGTACGAGACCCATTTCTTTGTCAGCTCACCAGCAGGAAAAGCCCAGAATGGCTGGGGCAGTGGTATCATTTTTCAGTTCCTCAGAACTATGACTATGTTTCCTTGTGGAAGCATTCCTCACTTGGGTAATAAGCCCTCCAAACTCATCATCCATGGGGACTGGAGGCAAAAACAAAACAAAACAATACAAGTGAGTTATTGGGGAATGCCTGGGTGGCTCAGTCAGTTGGGTGTCTGCCTTTGGCTCAGGTCATGATCCCAGGATAGAGCCCTAAGTCAGGCTCTCTGCTCAGTGGGGGAGCCTACATCTCCCTCTCTCTGTCAAACAAACAAACAAAGAAATGAGTTAGTAGGTATAATGGCAAGAGAGGCTATTCCCCTTCCTCCCCTGCTTCAATGTATTCTATGTGGAAAGCACCTTATACTGACTGTTAGTTTAAAAGAAGAACCTCATTATTCATGAAAGCACCCCAATCCTTCAGGATACTCTGCTCCAGCTGGCCCCATGATTGAGTCTTTATTGGGTATTCCACTATTCTATCATACTAGTTACTACAGAGGGGCAGCGTCAGACCGTTTCACAAGGATAAGCCTCACTTTCTTTGTCATAGAACGTGTCTCCTTGTCAGAAGTGATGTCGCATGGGAGACGGTGGCAATGAATAAAGCAGGCATTGTGCTAGTCCATGAAGGGTAGGCTATCGGAAATCCAGTGAACAGAAAAGGAAACTGCCTTGTGAAATAGGTATCTACCCTATAAGGACAAAGTGATGCACTCTGCATAATGGGAATGGTGACGTAGAATTATTCTACCATGAGGTAGTCAGTTTGACTGGGTAAATGGTACTATATGGGGCTCAGTACCAACCAGATCAGCCTAGGTAAGGAAAGCCTACAAGTAACCTCTATCCCAGCTGCTATGGTCACGTGGTACATGGATCCCTTAGGCTGGTTTCAAGGCATCTGGGAAAAGAGCTGACATCTAGAGAATGAGTCACCCTGTCCTGATTTCTGAGGTTCTCCTTCAGAGGGCTTGCCCACTGGAACACATGAAACTGGGACATGAATATCTTCATACCTTGTGCCATTCTGAGGGGACTATCCACATCTCTTGCTCCCAGAAGTCCTCCATCATCTTAC
Source organism: Mustela erminea (assembly GCF_009829155.1). Taxonomy (NCBI): domain Eukaryota; kingdom Metazoa; phylum Chordata; class Mammalia; order Carnivora; family Mustelidae; genus Mustela; species Mustela erminea. The sequence goes on along the minus strand of NC_045616.1, from coordinate 16,416,293 downwards.
GATTTGTTCCTAATCCCTGAATCAACGTGCTAGCTCCCGTCCGCAAATCAGTATAGACTTCCACCTTGGGCCATCTAACCTAATAGCAAGCAGACAAGAGATGTACCACCTTAAGTTCTGTCCATTGGGAGCATCTCCCTTCAGAGGGCCCACCCCACCCCCAGCACACCCAGTGAATGTGCAGTTTCATAGCTAGCTTTCCTTAGCACGTGCAGCAGGTACACCCATAACCAGGACCCGTCTTTTCCCTCTTCCTTTAACCGGTCGGAGGGAAAGAGCATGCAGTCAAAGGTGTGCGTTGAGGGAGAGGCAGTGAAGCATGAGAAGCAGGTGCCAGGGGATCTGAGCCACCTGAAGTTGCAGTTTATTTTTGCCTTTTGGACCTGCTCACCCAGACCCCACATTCCACTTCCATTTCATAATAGAGCATGGCTGTGCATGTCCAATTTTATGGCTCAGTGGATTAGATAACACAGTTTGTGATTGGCAGCTGAGGTCATGTACTCAATGTGGAGACCCAGATCCACCGGGTCATCTCGACCAGGATCCAGGAGACAGCCAGATGCTGGTTTATTTTAAGTACATAAGAGTTGTTGGTTGGTGAAGGACAACAGATCTTACTCAAAAACCTTTTCTTCTCCTACTGTAGTTTGAACATTGTAGGTTTTTAAAACTTATCTTTTTTTTTTTTAAATTTTGTTTATTTATTTGAGGGAGAGAGAGTGAGAGAGAGCATGAGCACAGAGAAGGTCAGAGGGAGAAGCAGAATCCCCAGGAGCTAGGAACCTCATGCAGAACTTAATCCCAGGAGTCCAGGATCATGACCTGAGCTGAAGGCAGTCGCCTAACCAACTGAGCCACCCACGTGCCCCTTTAAAACTCATTTTATTTGTTCATGCTTAAATATCTTTTTTTTTTTTTTTAGTGAGAGAGTGAGCCTTCTGGTGTCGCTTCTTCTTTTTTCTTTTTTTTTTTTAATTTTTTATTTTTTATAAATATATAATATATTTTTATCCCCCGGGGTACAGGTATGTGAATCACCAGGTTTACACACTTCACAGCACTCACCATAGCACATACCCTCCCCAATGTCCATAACCCCACCCCCCTTCCCCAACCCCCCTCCCCCCAGCAATCCTCAGTTTGTTTTGTGAGATTAAGAGTCACTTATGGTTTGTCTCCCTCACAATCCAATCTTGTTTCATTTATTCTTCTCCTACCCACTTAACTCCCCCTATTGCATCTCCACTTCCTCATATCAGGGAGATCATATGATAGTTGTCTTTCTCCACTTGACTTATTTCGATAAGCATGATACCCTCTAGGTCCATCCACGTAATTGCAAATGGCAAGATTTCATTTCTTTTGATGGCTGCATAGTATTCCATTGTGTATATATACCACATCTTCTTTATCCATTCATCTGTTGATGGACATCTAGGTTCTTTCCATAGTTTGGCTATTGTGGACATTGCTGCTGTAAACATTCAGGTGCATGTGCCCCTTCAGATCACTATGTTTGTATCTTTAGGGTAAATACCCAGTAGGGCAATTGCTGGGTCATAGGGTAGTTCTATTTTCAACATTTTGAGGAACCTCCATGCTGTTTTCCAGAGTGGTTGCACCAGCTTGCATTCCCACCAACAGTGTAAGAGGGTTCCCCTCTCTCCGCATCCTCGCCAGCATCTGTCATTTCCTGACTTGTTGATTTTAGCCATTCTGACTGGTGTGAGGTGATATCTCATTGTGGTTTTGATTTGTATTTCCCTGAAGCCGAGTGATATGGAGCACTTTTTCATGTGTCTGTTGGCCATTTGGATCTCTTCTTTGCAGAAATGTCTATTCATATCCTCTGCCCATTTCTTGATTGGATTATTTGTTCTTTGGGTGTTGAGTTTGCTAAGTTCTTTATAGATTTTGGACACTAGCCCTTTATCTGATATGTCATTTGCAAATATCTTCTCCCATTCTGTCAGTTGTCTTTTGATTTTGTTAACTGTTTCCTTTGCTGTACAAAAGCCTCTGATCTTGATGAAATCCCAATAGGTCATTTTTGCCCTTGCTTCCCCTGCCTTTGGCGATGTTCCTAGGAAGATGTTGCTGCGGTTGAGGTCAAAGAGGTTGCTGCCTGTGTTCTCCTCAAGGATTTTGATGGATTCCTTTTTCACATTGAGGTCCGTCATCCATTTTGAGTCTATTTTTGTGTGTGGTGTAAGGAAATGGTCCAATTTCATTTTTCTGCATGTGGCTGTCCAATTTTCCCAACACCATTTATTGAAGAGGCTGTCTTTTTTCCACTGGACATTCTTTCCTGCTTTGTCGAAGATTAGTTGACCACAGAATTGAGGGTCTATTTCTAGGCTCTCTATTCTGTTCCATTGATCTATGTGTCTGTTTTTGTGATAGTACCATACTGTCTTGATGATGACAGCTTTGTAATAGAGCTTGAAGTCCGGAATTGTGATGCCACCAACGTTGGCTTTCTTTTTCAATATTCCTTTGGCTATTTGAGGTCTTTTCTGGTTCCATATAAATTTTAGGATTATTTGTTCCATTTCTTTGAAAAAGATGGATGGTACTTTGATAGGAATTGCATTAAATGTGTAGATTGCTTTAGGTAGCACAGACATTTACAAAATATTTATTCTTCCAATCCAGGAGCATGAAACATTTTTCCATTTCTTTGTGTCTTCCTCAATTTCTTTCATGAATACTTTATAGTTTTCTGAGTATAGACTCTTTGCCTCTTTGGTTAGGTTTATTCCTAGGTATCTTATGGTTTGGGGTGCAATTGTAAATGGGATTGACTCCTTAATTTCTCTTTCTTCTGTCTTGTTGTTGGTGTAGAGAAATGCAACTGATTTCTGTGCATTGATTTTATATCCTGACACTTTACTGAATTCCTGAACAAGTTCTAGCAGTTTTGGAGTGGAGTCTTTTGGGTTTTCCACATATAGTATCATATCATCTGCAAAGAGTGATAGTTTGACTTCTTCTTTGCCGATTTGGATGCCTTTAATTTCCTTTTGTTGTCTGATTGCTGAGGCTAGGACTTCTAGGTAGGTGCAATGTTGAATAGCAGTGGTGATAATGGACATCCCTGCCGTGTTCCTGACCTTAGCGGAAAAGCTTTCAGTTTTTCTCCATTGAGAATGATATTTGCGGTGGGTTTTTCATAGATGGCTTTGATAATATGAGGTATGTGCCCTCTATCCTATCCCTACACTTTGAATAGTTCTGATCAGGAAAGGATGCTGTACTTTGTCAAATGCTTTTTCAGCATCTATTGAGAGTATCATATGGTTCTTGTTCTTTCTTTTATTGATGTGTTGTATCACATTGACGGATTTGTGGATGTTGAACCAACCTTGCAGCCCTGGAATAAATCCCACTTGGTCATGGTGAATAATCCTTTTAATGTACTGTTGAATCCTATTGGCTAGTATTTTGGTGAGAATTTTCGCATCTGTGTTCATCACGGATATTGGTCTGTAGTTCTCTTTTTTGTTGGGATCTTGTCTGGTTTTGGGATCAAGGTGATGCTGGCCTCATAAAATGAGTTTGGAAGTTTTCCTTCCATTTCTATTTTTTGGAACAATTTCAGGAGAATAGGAATTAGTTCTTCTTTAAATGTTTGGTAGAATTCCCCCGGGGAGCCGTCTGGCCCTGGGCTTTTGTTTGTTTGGAGAATTTTGATGACTGTTTCAATCTCCTTACTGCTAATGGGCCTGTTCAGGCTTTCTATTTCTTCCTGGTTCAGTTGTGGTAGTTTATATGTCTCTAGGAATGCATCCATTTCTTCCATATTGTCAAACTTGTTGGCGTAGAATTGCTCATAGTATGTTCTTATAATGGTCTATATTTCTTTGGTGTTAGTTGTGATCTCTCCTCTTTCACTCATGATTTTATTTATTTAGGTCCTTTCTCTTTTCTTTTTGATAAGTCTGGCCAGGGGTTTATCAATCTTATTAATTCTTTCAAAGAATCAGCTCCTAATTTTGTTGATTTGTTCTATTGTTTTTTTGGTTTCTATTTCATTGATTTCTGCTCTGATCTTTATGATTTCTCTCCTCAGGGCTTAGGGTTTCTTTCTTGTTCTTTCTCCAGCTCCTTTAGGTGTAGGGTTAGGTTGTGTACCTGAGACCTTTCTTGTTTCTTGAGAAAGGCTTGTATGGCTAAATATTTTCCTCTCGGGACTGCCTTTGTTGTGTCCCACAGATTTCGAACCATTGTGTTTCCATGAATTTTTTTCAATTCTTCTTTAATTTCCTGGCTGACCCATTCACTCTTTAGAAGGATGATGTTTAGTCTCCATGTATTTGGGTTCTTTCCAAATTTCCTCTTGTGATTGATTTCTAGCTTCAGAGCATTGTGGTCTGAAAATATGCAGGGAATGATCCCAAACTTTTGATACCAGTTGAGACCTGATTTAGGACCAAGGATGTGATCTATTCTGGAGAATGTTCCATGTGCACTAGAGAAGAATGTGTGTTCTGTTGCTTTGGGATGAAATGTTCTGAATATATCTGTGATGTCCATCTGGTCCAGTGTGTCATTTAAGGCCTTTATTTCCTTGTTGATCTTTTGCTTGGATGATCTGCCCATTTCAGTGAGAGGAGTGTTAAAGTCCCCTACTATTATTGTATTATTGTCGATGTGTTTCTTTGATTTTGTTATTGATTGGTTTATATAGTTGGCTGCTCCCATGTTGAGGGCCTAGATATTTAAAATTGTTAGATCTTCTTGTTGGACAGATCCTTTGAGTATGATATAGTGTCCTTCCTCATCTCTTATTATAGTCTTTTGCTTAAAATCTAATTGATCTGATATAAGGATTGCCACTCCTGCTTTCTTCTGATGTCCATTAGCATGGTAAATTCTTTTCCACCCCCTCACTTTAAATCTGGAGGTGTCTTCGGGTTTAAAATGTGTTTCTTGTAGGCAACATATAGATGGGTTTTGTTTTTTTATCCATTCTGATATCCTGTGTCTTTTGATTGGGGCATTAGCCCATTAACATTCAGGGTAACTATTGAGAGATATGAATTTAGTGCCATTGTATTGCCTGTAAAGTGACTGTTACTGTATATTGTCTCTGTTCCTTTCTGATCTACTACTTTCAGGCTCTCTCTTGCTTAGAGGACCCCTTTCAATATTTCCTGTAGAGCTGGCTTGGGGTTTGCAAATTCTTTCAGTTTTTGTTTGTCCTGGAAGCTTTTAATCTCTCCTATTTTCAATGGTCGCCTAGCTGGATATAGTATTCTTGGCTGCATGTTTTTCTCGTTTAGTGCTCTGAATATATCATGCCAGCTCTTTCTGGCCTGCCAGGTCTCTGTGGCTAAGTCTGCTGCCAATCTAATATTTTTACCATTGTATGTTACAGACTTCTTTTCCTGGGCTTCTTTCAGGATTTTCTCTTTGTCACTGAGACTTGTAAATTTTACTATTAGGTGACGGGGTATGGACCTATTCTTATTGATTTTGAGGGGGGGTCTCTGCCCCTCCTGGATTTTGATGCTTTTTCCCTTTGCCATATTGGGGAAATTCTCCCCAATAATTCTCTCCAGTATACCTTCTGCTCCCCTCTCTCTTTCTTCTTCTTCTTCTGGAATCCTAATTATTCTAATGATGTTTCGCCTTGTGGTATCACTTATCTCTCAAAATCTCCTCTCGTGGTCCAGTAGCTGTTTGTCCCTCTGTTGCTCAGCTTCTTTATTCTCTGTCATTTGGTCTTCTATATCGCTAATTCTTTCTTCTGCCTCATTTATCCTAGCAGTGAGAGCCTCCATTTTATATTGCATGTCATTAATAGTTTTTTTTATTTCAACTTGGTTAGATTTTAGTTCTTTTATTTCTCCTGAAAGAGCTTTTATATCTCCCAAGAGGGTTTCTCTAATATCTTCCATGCCTTTTTCGAGCCTGGCTAGAACCTTGAGAATCGTCATTCTGAACTCTAGATCTGACATATTACCAATGTCTGTATTGATTAAGTCCCCAGCCTTCGGTACTGTCTCTTGTTCTTTTTTTTATGGTGAATTTTTCCGTCTTGTCATTTTGTCCAGATAACAGTATATGAAGGAGCAAGTAAAATACTAAAAGGGTGGCAACAACCCCAGGAAAATATGCTTTAACCAAATCAGAAGAGATCCCAAATAGTGAGGGGGGAAAAAGGGGATAAAAGAGGTTCAGAAAGAAAGAAAAAAAAAAAAGCAAAGAAACAATTAAAAAAAGAAAATGAATAAAGAAAAAGTATAAAAAAGAAATATATATATATTAGATAAACTAGTGAAAAAAACGTTAAAAAAGAAAAGCGTAAAAGTTAAAAAAATCTAGCAGATGAAGAGAAAATAAATTGAAAAAGAAAAAAAATTAAATTAACTGCAAGACTTAAGAATCATGGGGAGAAAGCCATGAGTTCCGTGCTTTGCTTTCTCCTCCTCTGGGATTCTGCTGCTGTCCTTGGTATTGAAACTGCACTCCTTGGTAGGTGAACTTGGTCCTGGCTGGATTTCTTATTGATCTTCTGGGGGAGGGGCCTGTTGTAGTGATTCTCAAGCGTCTTTGCCCCAGGCAGAGTTGCACTGCCCTTACCAGGGGCCAGGCTGAGTAATCTGCTCAGGTTTGCTTTCAGGAGCTTTTGTTCCCTGAGCGCTTTTGGTAGAGTTCCGGAGGACGGGAATGAAAATGGTGGCCTCCTGGTCTCCAGCCCCTCCCAGAGGAGCCGAGAGCCCGGGGCCCCACTCCTCAGTGCGCCCTCAGAGATCTGCTCCCAATTACTCCCTTTTCCGTGGCCTCTGGCCACGCTCCGAGCTCACCGAGTCTGCTACCCGTTCAAGGTAACCCCAAGCTGGGAGCTCACTCCTTGGCTCTGTCTCTGTTCCCCGTTTTAATACCTGTAAGCTCTGTGACACTCAGACACCCCTGACCTTTCTGTGACCCTGCGAGACCTGAGGCCACGCTGACCCCACGTGGGCTTCGCCCCAGTTTAGACTCTGGAGCAATGTCCCTCAGTGGAACACTTTTAAAAGTCCTGATTTTGTGCTCCGTTGCTCCGCAGCTTGCCGGGAGCCGGCCCCTCCCCCCCAGGGTCTATCTTCCCATCGCTTTGGATTCACTTCTCTGCCAGTCCTACCTTTCAGAAAGTGGTTGATTTTCTGTTTCTGGAATTGCTGTTCTTCTTCTCTTCGATCTGCTGTTGGATTTGTAGGTGTTTGCAATCTTTAGATAAGCTATCTAGCTGATCTCCTGCTAGCTGAAGTAGTCTCAGCCTGCTTCTTCTCTGCCATCTTGACTCCTCTTAAATATCTTGTTTTTTTAACCAGTCTTTATTTTTTAAATTATGTTAAGTTAGCCAGCATATAGTACAACATCAGTTTTTGATGTAGGATTCAATGGTCCATTAGTTGCATATAACACCCAGTGCTCATCACGACACGTGCCCTCCTTAATACCCATATTTTAAAGCAAATGAATGCCATCTTGGTATCACATGCCTAAAGAGCTTTGTCTTCACCTCTAAAATTGAAATTAACTTTCTACTTGGTCGGATGGACATCCCTGTACTTAAAAAAATTAGAATTCCTTAATAGCATTTCATACTCGGTCCATACTTAAATTTCTTTAGTCATGCAAGAAATGTCCTTTACATTTAACTTATGACACCTGCGCCCTTTCTTCAAGCTTGATTCCCCCTTAAATAAAAATTTGGGGGAAAAAATGCAAAATCAGGCAAAATTCAATTAGCCTGCCTAAAATTGCATACATAAGTAGCCAAACTTCAAAGAAAAGCAAGGAAATGTAGGATACAGTGGTCAACTCTGGGAAAAGGGCCATAGTTGGAATCAGTTAGGTACAAACAGGGAGCCTTGGAAAGCTGGCAGTGTGCTATTTCCTGACCAGGGTGATGTTGTATAACAACTTCCTTTATGAGTATTCTTTAAATTATAACCATATGCTTATGCATTTGAGAACAAAGTTGTGATATAACATATGAATAATTTTAATATATTAAAATAATAACATATGATAATAATAAAATACTTTTGCAACAGAAACAGATAAGCAATTGTCAAGCATTTTTTTTAAAAAAATTCTTATTTTTATTTATTTATTTTACAAAGAGAGAGAGCACAAGTAGGCAGAGACAGGGGTAAGCAGTCTCCCTGCTGAGCAGAGAGCCCAATGTGGGGCTTGATCCCAGGACCCTGAAGACCATGAACTGAGCCAAAGGCAGAGGCTTAACCTACTGAGCCACCCAGGCACTCAAGCTTTATTATAATAAATAAAAACAGGGATGCCTGGGTGACTTAGTGGGTTAAGCATCTGCCTTAGGCTCAGGTCATGATCGCAGGGTCCTGGGATCGAGCCCTGTGTCGGGCTCCCTGCTCAGCAGGAAGTCTGTCCCTCTGCCCCTTCCCCCTTTCTACTTGTGTGCTCTCTCTCTCTCTCTCTCAAACTGTTTGTTTATTTGTTTATTTAATTATTATTTTGTAAAATATTTTACTTATTTAGTAAAATATTTTACAAAATAATAAATATATAAATAAAAAGAATAGAGCATTCACAGCATTTTGATTGATAGTGGTCTAATCTAAAGGTAACTTTTGCAAGGTGTATTTAAGTTTGACCTAATGAAAACCATTACTGAGGATCTATTTTTGAGGAGAGCATTAGAATAATAACATTTTTACATAAGGCCATTGACTTATAACATAACTTAGGACCAATCAACTTTAAATCCTGTTTTGTCGGGTATTCTAAATAAATTCCCATACATTATAAAATTATTGCCACAGTTTGCTTTGACAAATATTCTAACAAAAGCTATTTGAGAATTTTACAAGAGGTCTTAGGAAGGAAGTTTTACAGTTATAAAATATTACATTGAAAAACTAAAACTAGAGCGTGACCAGCCTCTCCCAACGAGATCAGCTACAGAGTGGCTTAGCAGCTTGCAAATAATAGATCATTCCAACATCTCCATTTCCCCAAAGCTTCAGCCTCACATTCCTATGGCATTCTGGGGAGAATTTCTCTTTCTTGACTTTTAAAAATCGAGGCCATCATTGAGCTGATGCTTAGAATTCCCAACCCAGCAGATGATCATATATATCCCTTCCAAGCCCTTGAATCAGCACATCAAACCCTGACCCCTTGGTGATACACCCTTAGCCATGGGTATTTGGCCTATCTGAGCCTTACATTTCATCCCCTTGTTCAAACCCCCTTAGAATTCACCTCCCACTTTCTCTCTAGGCTCCTCCCATTCATAGAGATTGCTGAGGTCTTACACATGTTTGATCCCCAGGCTCTCTCTGCTTTGAGCAGCCCTTCTATTTAAGCCTCTTGGCCAGGCTGATTTCTAAGTCTTACAAGTGCCGCGGAGGCAGTAAGAGGTGGGAGAGATGGGTGCTAAAGAGAACTCCCATTGGTTTTGGAGGAGGTGCAGCAAGTGTAGTCATGGAAAGGCTTTTACAGAAGTCCCTCCAAGGTGAAGGGAATTTGGAGAAGCATCAAGACTCTGGTCTTGCCTAGATCTGCCCAATGTCTCTATGCTGTTTTTTGGGGTCCCACTTCTTCTGGTCCTCTGCCCTCACCTTAGTGTAAGAGACAGTGAAGTCTCCAACTCACTTATAATCTGTCCCGGGATCAGCCCATAGTTGTATCTTTTTTTATTTAAATTCAGTTAATTAATACACAATATGTTATTAGTTTCAGAGATAGAGATCAGAGGTCAGTGATTCATCTGTTGCACAGAACACCCAGTGCTCATCACATCCCATGCCCTCCTTAATGCCCATCATCCCTTACCCCATCCCTCTGCCCCCCGCCCCTCCAGCAGCCCTCCGAGTTTGTTTCCTGTGATTAAGAGTCTCTTATGATTTGTCTCCCTCTCAGGTTTTTTCTTGTGGTCATATCTACCCTGAAACACTAGGAGTCAAAGCATTCCTTCAAAGCTTTCAGAGAGACCTTCAGGTTTTCCACGTGCTCTTTACTGGATGCCCACGGCCTTCCACGTCCCCTGTATATGCTTTCTCAGACCATACTCAGGAGCCTAGAGCGTCCACATCTTTATAATCACTTTGTCGCTACGGTGACACAAATTCCCATTATGATAGAATGATAACCTGAGTAACCGTGATCCCACCCCCTGCTGTGGGGGACCCTGTTCCTCCCTTGCCCCGTCACCATCAAAGAGACTCTACTCCCTCAAAACAAAGACAAATGTCACCCAGGAATATCACTTGGAAGTCCTGTTCCTTGAAGCCACTTCATTTAAGTCCTCTTTGAATTACTACAAAATTGTGCTCTTTTAAGCCCCTAAGGTTATGGCAATTTGTTACAGCATCAATAGAAAACTAATATATATACTAACTATTATTGTAGGGTTGGGCCATCTTCATTCATTTCACTGAATGGCTGGAGCATAGTTACCTAATGGTGGTGGGGATATAGCTCTTGGCACATCCTAAAGGGGACCAAAAAGCATTTTTCATCATCCAGCTGTTTCTACTTCTTATCTAGGGCTTATTATATACCTAGTTCTCTCGCTTGCGCTATCTCTCTCTCAAAAAAATTTAAAAAATTTTACTAATAATATACACGCATTTTAATTAGAACCCTGAAGGTCGTTACCCTGAAACATTACTGCTATTACTCTTCACTTTAAAACTATACAAAGTCTTGGAGTGGTTAAGAGGCACTGGAACCAAAGATGAGGTCCCAGAACTGGAACCAAAGTCCATGCTCGTTTCATGACACAGTGTGGCCTCCAAAAAGCCAGCGACATTTGACTCTAAGTCCCTTAGCTAGATCATGCTGATCCTTCTTTTAGTATAGCAACCTAGAGATGGGTAGGTAGTATTAAAAAGTGATGCCTACTGAATAGGATCAGGAAGGAGAGGGTGTCAATGGGCACAGCTCCCCCACTTTATCCTAGCCCTTACTTTCAATGTACTCACTTCCACTTGCCCCAGGAAGAGAAATTTCATGGAACTAGAGACACGCAGTAGGCACAGGGCCTAATCTCTCAATCATAGCCCTGGATCAATCAGGTTGGCTCCAGTACGGAAGCTTCCAGGCCTGCTTTAAGAATTATAGGTCAGAGAATGGCTGTACAAAACTGTGATGTGATTAAACCATGGACAGGGAGCTCAAAATATCACTTTCTACCTACTAACCAGAAATGTCATTCTTAGAACACTGGCATACATGTGTACAAAAGCGTATCCCCACCCCTGAGCTCAGATGGGCATCAGCTTGGTGTTATTAACGCTGACAACAATGAAAGTCTGTTTTACAAACATCCAACTCTATTTAGTCCTCCCCAACCCCCACATCTTTAGGCTTAAAAACCCAAAAGACCGAACCAAAATGCCACACGCTACAGGACCTTGTCATTGAGATTCTGGGATGGTGTGTTTTCTTATCAAAATCCAGTCATTTCTTTTAAAAAAAAAATCTATTCATTTCTCAAGAGCGTGCTTTGTATTTTTCTTCCGTAATTGGTCTGACACAGGAAAGAAAACTGAGTTCACAATCAGTTTTTTACCCCCTCTGAAATTATATGTCTCTGCTGCTATAAATAACTAGCATTTCATTTCTATCAGCAGGAACCTACAGGTGATTGATTCTGAGTGGTCACCTGCACGGAGGACTGTCAGAGTGATTTCTTCAAGAGGAGAAATGAGCTAGGCAACCCAGCTCAACGAGGCGAATGGGCCACCTAACGTCCCCATTCAGCAGACCTGCGCGATGCGGCTACGTTGTCTTCATGCCATTGACCCAAACAGCGGGACCCAAACCACTAATGCGAAGTTGCGAAAGTGATGTCAAACAAGAAAGCTGGTTAAGATGTAAGCACCCACCGTTCAAACTAGAATCTAGGAATCAGGACAAAGAGTAAGTGGCCCTTTTGTCAGTAAAAATAGCTCCCCCACCACCACCCGCCTCCCCATAGCAAAAAGCGCAATAGTGACACCTGGTGGCCAGTACGAAGCATCACAGAGGACTGAACCATAGGGAACATTCTTCCTAACCTCCTTCTGGGGAGTTTTGATGATCACAGAGGGCTATGCCCTCCATAGAGAAAAAAGACCCGTGTTTGCAAGAAAAGCATTCTTCTCGCTCTGGTTAGTAGCTAAATATCAGAAATGACACTGCACTGCAGCTGTTCTGAATGAATACCAGTTAATGTGTCCAAAGAACCATCTTTCAGGGGGAAAAAGTCTTTTTTTTCTTTTTTTTTTTTAAGATTTTATTTATTTGACAGACAGAGATCACAAGCAGGCAGAAAGGCAAGCGGGGGAAGGGGGAAGCAGGCTCCCAGGTGAGCAGAGAGCCCGATGTGGGGCTCGATCCCAGGACTCCAAGATCATGACCTGAGCTAAAGGCAGAGGCTTAACTCACTGAGCCACTCAGGCGCCCCCCAAAAAGTCTTTAGAACACAAATTCAGATACCCATTAGGAGTCTGGACAAAAATCTTTTCTGTGATAAATAGCAACTTTGAATAGAGCCATAATCAGCCACTACACAGAACATGGTGTCTTATTCCGACACCCAGAACTTAGCATTCCTCTAGGGCAAATGCCTCCAACCCTTATTTAAATCAAAACCCCTCCTATTTACACCTCTGAGCAGGAGTGCCTGGCTGGCTCAGTTAATAGAACATGCAGTTCTTGATCTTAGGGTTGTGAGTTCTCACCAACACCACTCTAACAACAGAATAGAAAATCACAAACTCACACATGAAAAGGAATAATAATTTCTTAAAACCCTATTTTGGGTTCCAAGCACAAGCCTCCTGATCTTTCAAAGTCCAATTTCAGCATGAGAATGACAAGTCTTTCTCTCCTTTTGTCTTTGCTATAAAGAGATAAATAGCTTATAGCTAGAAATAACCAGGAAAAAAACAAATTTCAAAGCAATTTTACTAAGTGAACAATCTTTCGTATCATAACAGTTTCAGAGAAAGAAGACTAATACTTGGCTTTCAACACAAAGAGGTCCATTCGTCCATTTTACTCAACTTCACCTAGACCTTCATTAGAATCTAGGGACAGGCAGTCTTTAGGATAGCAGATCTATGGGGCCTATAGAGAGGAGCACATTCTTCTTGGGATCTGTGTCAAACGGCTATCTGCCTGGTTGCCTGTGGGTGGAGTTAGAAATTCACCACTGAGGGATGCCTGGGTGGCTCAGTGGGTTAAAGCCTCTACCTTTGGCTCAGGTCAGGGTCTCAGGGTCCTGGGATTAAGCCTCGCATGGGGCTCTCTGCTCAGCAGGGAGCCTGCTTCCCCCTCTCTCTCTGCCTGCCTCTCTGCCTGCTTGTGATCTCTCTCTCTGTCAAATAAATTAATAAAATTTAAAAAAAAAAAAAAAGAAATTCACGGGCGCCTGGGTGCCTCAGTGGGTTAAAGCCTCGGCCTTTGGCTCAGGTCATGATCCCAGGTCCTGGAATCGAGCCCCGCATCGGGCTCTCTGCTCAGTGGGGAGCCTGCTCCCCGCCTCTCTGCCTACCTGTGATCTCTGTCTATCAAATAAATAAATAAAATTCTTAAAAAAAAAAAAAAAGAAAGAAATTTATAAAAAAAAGAAATTCACCACTGAAAATTCAATCAAGTGTTTCAGATCGATGGCATGTGCCAGCCATCTCGGAGAAAGTGTCGTAGCCCTGTCTTCAAACTCTCTGGGGTGCAGGGACACCTGGGTGGCTCAGTTGGTTAAGCGGCTGCCTTCAGCTCGGGTCATGATCCCAGCGTCCTGGGATCAAGTCCCACATTGGGCACCTTGCTCGGCAGGGAGCCTGCTTCTCCCTCTCTCTCTGCCTCTGCCTACCACTCTGTCTGCCTGTGCTCATGCTCTCTCTCTCTCTCTCTAACAAATAAATAAATAAAATCTTAAAAAAAAAAAAACCTCTCTGGGGTGCAGGAAAGGATGGGAGAGGCAGGGGGAGGATAGTGGACTGAAAGGAAAAGTCCACGGTTTCCAATGTAGATTGAGAATAGGACACTGATCGGGATCTGGGTGGAATCAGAGGGACCAGCAAACAAAGGTGGGGTGAAGGGGGAGTCGGACAGTAGAGGCGAGTATCCATTAAAACGATAAATTTATAATGAACTGAGTAACACGTTCCCCAGCTGGCCCAACAGCAGTCGGGAACCGTGCCTAGCTTCTTTTTCCATCCACATTATTGAGCATACAGACTGGTTCAATGTCAGAGTTGCGTCCACGATGTTTATTTCCAACATACCTCAGCTCCGCGAGTCACAGGCCAAGTGTGCCATTCCAGATCTTTACAACGCTGAAGCGCCAGCTCTCAAGGAATTGTTTGCAGGCATTGAAAAACTGCCTGAATAATTCTCACAGGGCATGACTTAACCTTTTACTTATAATAAGGAATGCGTGTTTGAGATTCCTTCAAGGGATGATGATAATTCGTCTTAAACCTTTAACGTGGCCAGAGACAACAAATTTAAACATCCGTTTCAAAACAGCCATGAGCGGAATCTTGGTCTCAAATGGTATTGGAAATGGCAGGATACTGCAGCCGGTTACAGGAAACAGAAACTCTGCTCAGGGACGGTAGTAACACTGCGCATTTGCTACTCATCCAGCCCTGAGCTCCGTCTTTAGGATAATCCCGTATGTACTGGTATCCCCTTTTAACTGGGGAAGAAACAAAGTCAGAGAGGCTATTTGACCTGCTTGTGGTCAGAGAACTGGTTACCTAGAAGAGCCAGGTTCCAAATCTATTTGGAAACCTAGAAGAATTCCAGAAGAATCTCTGGCTGGGAGAGTCAGTGGTTGTGAGCTGATCTCCCCAGAGCCCACGAGAATGGCTTGCCCATACATGGATTGTGTAGCAATGAAGAGAGCTGGAAAGAGCTGTGTGGGTGTTGGCCCTGCGCAGCTGAGCCCTGTGCGGGTCTGTGTGAGGCCTCGCTGTGTGTTAAGACTCCAGCAACTTTTCGTGTGGAGGACCGCTACCTGATTAAGCATTTTGATAGGCTTCCCACCGTTCAGCTCTCTGTTAAAAGCAAGTGCAATACAATGAACCATGCTTGGCTAAGTTCATCCATAATTTAAGACCAGCCCAATTGGACCTGCCAGATTTTAAACTATGCAGTTGCCAGGTTTAAAAAAAAAAAATTACATTTTGGGCAAAACCTAGAATAATGCTAAGGGTTTTCTGCATGAAGAAGCCCATGTGATGGCTGGGATTTTAATTTTATTTGTAAAATAAATGGCTTTTCAAGGAAATGCACGGTTAACATGTTCAATACATGCTTGATTTCTCAAAGTTTTAGAACGTAATGTCATTGTTTTCTGTGCCTCCATCTGAACTTTTTTCCGTAAAAGCAAGCAATGAGGTTCAGCTCCCAAAAAGCACTTGTTATTGCCTCAAGGCCCATACAGTTAGACCCCGGGGCCCAAAAGTCATCATTTATGAATGTTTAAATCCTTTCTTATAATTAGACAATTGCAGCATCTACTGAGAGTACCAGGTCAGCAAGTGTTATTTTTTTAATTTACTTATTTACTTGTTTGTTTAAGAGAGAAAGAGAGAAGCGGGGAGAGGGACAGAGGGACAGAGAATCCCAAGAACGCTCCACACCCATGGTGGAGCCCAACAAGGAACCCAACACGGAGCCCAACACAGAGCTCAGTCTCGCAACCCTGAGATCATGACCTCAGCCAAAATCAAGAGTGGGATGCTTAACCACTGAGCCACCCAAGCGCTGGGACAAGTGTTATTTAAGTGTACCAGGAAACACCAAGCTAGATTCTGAGGTAGAAAAGACCACAGCAAATGACTCAAGTAGGAGAACCCACACGTCTTTTTTACCCCAGAGTGAGCCTGATCTAGCCAGAGTCACTGAAGAAACTGGAAATGCAAATACAGCATGGGCCCTTTGTGAAACAAACACAAACAGTCTTGTTTGCTCAAAAATACACAAGGTAGGCATGCCTGAGTGGCTCAGTGTGTTAAGCATCTGCCTTCGGCTCAGGCCGCGATCCCAGGGTCCTGGGCTCGAATCCTGCATTGGGCTCCTTGCTCAGTGGGGACCCTGCTTCTTCCTCTCCTTCTGTCCCTGCTCTCTCTCTCTCTCTGACAAATAAATAAATCTTTTTAAAAAAATACACAATGCATAAGCTTGCAATTGTCACATGTTCCCTTTTCCTGGTGACACAGCTGGGGACATATGTGTATGTCTTGCTCTGTCCATGAAATTTGTCTTGGTAAACTTGCTCAAGAGTTAGCATCTGGACACGACTCTTGAGCAAGGTGCAAAACACTGCCATTTCCTCTCTGTGTGGCCACAGAACAGCCACTTAAGTGAGGTCCATGTTTTTGCTGCAGAAGGTTGCTTTAAGAATTCAGTGGAACATTATATATGAATATTTAACACCATCACTGGTGCACAGTAAATGCTCAGTAATGTGTCATAGAAATAAGTGATTCAACTTCATTGAAAAGTGATATAAATCTAGGAATTCAAAAAATTGGTCCTTGAGCTCAAATAGATCTGCCTTCAAATATAAACTCTAGTATTTCCTGTTGATGTGACTTTGAGAATGTTACTTCATCTCTCTCAATCTTCCTCTTCCAAATCTTTTTTTAAAAATTGAGACGTAATTGACCTATAACATTCCATAGAATGCAGGTTGCTGGTGTACAACATAAGGATGTGATGTTTGTACATCTTGTGAAATGATCACCACAGGAAGCCTAGTTGGCACCTTTTTCTTCATGCGATGTAGATGTTATTCTTTCCATTGGGCTGATTAAATTTACAGTTTGTGATTACTGGGGAAAAAAGCAGATAATACATATCAAGTGTCTAACATTACAACAGCAACATAGAGGAACCAAATAATGATCTGTTGCTGGTCAAGGTGGTTGAGGGCACAAGACAATGAACATCTCCAGCGCTCAAAGAGCTTCTATCCTAATGCCTCTAGAGGAAATGCAGCAAAGGAAGGGAAAGAGAAGGAGTAAGAAACAAAGAAATACTGAAGTTTAGGACACAATGGATGAAAAAGAAAGGGAGGAAAAAAAACAGTGGAGAGTTTGGGGCAACTGAGCAGCTCAGTCAGTGGAGTGTCCAACTCTTCGTTTCAATTCAGGTCATGACCTCAGGGTCACAAGATGGAACCCCAGGTCTGGGTTTGGTGCTCAGCAGGGTGTCTGCTTAAGATTCTCTCTGCCCGACCCCCACCCTAAAATAAGTAAATCTTAAAATAAAATAATGGAAAGTCAAGGTATGTGCTGATAGAACTAAGGAAACAACTCAGAGATGAACTAATTCAGCTTCATTTGACACACCCATTCTTGGTAACACTCTCCAAAGTGAGGGAGACATCTCAACTATTCTTTGTGAGGAATTGAGGGTTTTCTAATTTAAATAACCCATTAGGAACCATCCTATAGAAGAAACGTGGGCTTAAATTAGTCTACTTGTCAAAATCATGCCTCTTCCATGACCTATGGGGTTTGAAGGAAAGGGCACCCCTGGGTACTGGCACATTGCTTTTTATCATCACCATGGTCGGATGTGGGGTATCAAGGAACCACCAGATTTTGGTCTCTTCAGGAACTGATCACTCCATGTTTTGTGTTTGCCCTTACGGGAACTGTTGGGTATACTGTATGTCTTGAGAATATTTCCTTTTCTCTGGTATTCGGAATCATTCCATGGGTAATAAGCAAAGGGGGCTTTTAAGTCGAATGTTGAAATATTACCATCAGCTCCTAGAAAGACATTTCCTTTGTATGGACTTTAAATGAGCATTTTATACTCGAATGAAGACATTAGAGACATAATGTGTCACAGCTTAACAAGATTGTCACCAAGAATCACTCCAAAGCAGTTTGCACTCTCAGACAGCCAGTCAAGCAGTTAATGATGAAGCAAATCCCCTAGTTAATTTGTCAGTTGAAAAATCAGTGGTTAGGAGCTTCATATAGTACATCGCCTGCATCCTACTCAACAACATGTCACCCAGAAATCCCAGACATGGCAGATGTGTTAAAATCTTCTCCCTTCCCTTTCAAATGGCTGCTTTCTGGGTAAAACAGTCTTCTTGTCAATGCCTCCCTGTGCTCCAGAGACAAGGCTGACGGACAAGAGGCAGAGGAAGATCAACAGCTTGCCAGCCTGCTCAGTGTTCTTGGAAAGCCCAACAGAGCAAGGGAGGACATTGCTGTCACCAAGGTCAAGGGACCCACACCAGCACAGGTGAATGGGAGCATGCCCAGGCAGGACTGACTGACTTGACCGTTATTACCAAATTCAAAATGCCACAGAGTCAAAGCAGCATTTAGCTATACCATCACTTCTGGAAAGTTAGCACGTATGATCTTAAATATTTCCAAGGGGTCAAATGAAAGAGAACCAGTGGTCTTCCCACGGTCTTCTGAGGGTGACATGTGGGTGACACATGGGAAGCAGAATGAGTCCACAGCTGCCAGACCCTGGAATGTCCCCATTGCCTGGAAGCCCTCAAGCCCCAAAGTCTGGAATCATGCCTACAAAATACTTGAATTTGCTTCAACCATGTTTCCAAGAACAAGGAGCAACCTATGAAGGGAAGAGGAAGACAGGGGCAAAAAAGGAGGAACAGACAAGCCGTTTGGGTGGATAGAAAAGAATTTTTATATTCACACTTGACAAAAAAAAAAAAAAAAGGAAAATGGGCTTAGGAATGACAAAATGCTAAAATTCTTCTAGTTGACTGTAGAAGCTGAATTCTGTGTACTTCATCTAAAGCCACTTTTTTTTTTTTTTTGGTCTTTTTAAAATTGAAGTATGGTTGACATGTGATGTTGCATTTCAGGTGTACAACAGTGATTCAACGGTTCTGCCCATTACAAAATGCTGCCTACAGTAAGTAGGGTCACCATCTGTGACCTTATAAAGTTATTATATATATTATTGACTATACTCACTAGGCTGTACTTTTCATCCCTGGGACTTATTTATAACTAGACGTTTGTACCTCTTTATCCCATCTAAGTATCCCCTGTATCATCCCTCTTCCCATTCCCCTCCCTTCTGGCAACCACCAGGTTGTTCTCTATATTTATCACTCTGTTTCTATTTTGTTTGTTCACTTGTTTATTTCTCAGAATCCCTCATATGAGTGAAATCATACAGTTTTCATCTTTCTGTGTCTGACTTGGGTCACTTAGCATCATATCCTCCAGGTCCATCTATGTGGTTGCAAATGGCAAGATTTCATTCTTTGGTAGGGCTGAGTCATGTTTCACTGTGCATATAGACTGTATCTTCTTTATCCATTCATCTGCTGATGGACACTTGGGTCGTAAAGCTATTTTCTTCACCTGCCAGTTCCCTGGAGAAGCTCTCTGAGAAATTCAATCAGCTTCTTCTATCACCTGCCTCAGCCTCTTGGAAAAATAGGCGTGGAAGGGACAAAGAGAGCTTCTCATCTAATGGTTTCCCCCTTAAAAAGGAAAAGTGAGGTCAGAGCACTAAGAGGTTTTCCCCAAGGTTACAAGTTAAACTAGAGGGAGAGCTGAGACTGAAGCACGTCCTGATTCCTTGTGCAGGGACATTTCTCTTTACCATGTTGGTGACAAGGAACAGTAAAATATTCTGCTCAGAAGTCTCCAAACCACTTAAGACCCAAAAAACAAATAACCCAATCAATAAATGGGCAGAAGACATGAAAAGACTCTTCTGCAAAGAAGACATACAAATGGCTAACAGACACATGAAAAAATGTTCATCATCACTAACCATCAGGGAAATACAAATCAAAACCACATTGAAATACAAATCAAAACCACCTTACACCAGTTAGAATGGCAAAAATTAACAAGATAGGAAACAACAAATGTTGGCAAGGATGTGGAGAAAGGGGAACCCTCTTGTACTGTTGGTGCAATGCAAGCTGGTGCAGCCACCCTGGAAGACAGTATGGAGGTTCCTCAAGACATTAAAAAGAGAACTACCCTATGACCAGCAATTGCACTACTGGGTATTTACCCCAAAGATAAAGATGTAGTGAAAAGAAGGGCCATATGAACCCCTATGTTCAGAGCAGCAATGGCCACAATAGCAAAACTGTGGAAAGAGCCAAGATGCCCTTCAACGGATGAATGGATAAGGAAAACATGGTCCATATACACTATGGAATATTACTCAGCCATCAGAAAGGATGAATACCCAACTTTTGCATCCACACGGATGGAACTGGAGGGGATTATGCTGAGTGAAATAAGTCAAGCAGAGAAACATAATTATCATATGGTTTCACTCATATGTGGAACATAAGAAATAGTGTGGAGGACCATACAGGAAGGGAGGGAAAACTAAATGGGAGGAAATCAGAGAGGGAGACAAACCATGAGATACTCTGAATTCTGGGAACCAAGTTGAGAGTTACAGAAGGGAGGGGGTTGGGGGGGATGGGGTGACTGGGTGATGGGTATTAAGGAGGGCACATGTGATGATGAGCACTGGGTGTTCTATGCAACTAATGAATCACTGAACACTACATCAAAAACTAATGATGTGCTATATGAGAAAAAAAAGGAAGGAAGAAAGGGAGGGATGGAAGAGGGAGAGAGAGAGAAAGAAAGAAGAAAGAGAGGAAGGAAAGAAAGATGGAAATAAATCTTGAAGGCACCAAAAAAATGGTGGGGGGGAGAAGAAGAAGTCTTCAAATCAGTGACTCTCATTACAAGTCTACACTGGTGTTTCCCTGTAGATGGTTGGCAAACTTGGGACAAGTTTGAGGGCAAACTTGGGACAAGTTTGAGGACAAACTTGGGAAATGGCACCTTATTTCTCCCTGGCGAGGTCTGAGGTCTTCATGCTAACTTCCAACCTTCCATTTTCCTCTGAGCAACTCCCCACCATTCTCGACTCGGTGCACAATCGCATTCTCTTATGCTGAACTTAGCTGTCCTTAGACCCTTTCTCTCAAAGTCTTGGCACACATTTGGCTGAAAAATCTGAGACACTTACCTGATAAACTTGGACCATGAGGTTTCTTAACCCGTCTCCACTTAGCTGAGTCCCCAGATTAGGTGGTGCTGTCCACCCCACCTTGAGCTCCCAGCATGCTGAGGACTTGTGTGTGTGGTCTGTGTGTTTGCCATATGCTGTGTGTGTGTGAAAGTGTGTATGTGTGGGGGTGGGTGTGTATCTGTGTGCACACAACACCTTTTTTGACAGCAACTGTATAAGGGACAGTTGAGAATTTCTATATCCTTCTGGTTTCACGGTGGTGTTCTTAACCAAAAGCATGAACATAAAGTAAACAGCTAATTTTGTTTACCATTCCTTCCCCCTCACACCCCGCCAACAGCCACTAAAAGTTCAGGGGGGCCTGGGTGGCTCAGTTGGTTAAGCAACTGCCTTCACCTCGGGTCATGATCCTGGAGTCCTGGGATCGAGTCCTGCATTGGGCTCCCTGCTCAAGGGGGAGTCTGCTTCTCCCTCTGACCCTCCCCCCTTCTCATTCTCTCTCTCTCTCTCATTCTCTCTCTCAAATACATAAATAAAGTCTTAAAAATAAAGTTTAGGCATTTGTGACCTAAAACTTGATTGCTTTGTGACAGAAAGCATTAGGTCTGAATGAAAAGAAACTGCTTGTTGACCATCTATCATCTTAACTAAGTATAGTTCCCATCCAGAGTTTTTTTCCTCAAGGATGTACACTATGCTATTTATATCACACCAATTTTTTTCTTTACTATCTTTCTGTTTTTATATTTGCTTTCATCAATTTTGCTACAAATATTTTAATGTGTTGAATGGCTTCCAACACTTTATTTTTCTTTCCTTTTTTTAAAGATTTTATTTATTTATTTGACAGACAGAGATCACAAGGAGGCACAGAGGCAGACAGAGAAAGAGGGGGAAGCAGTCTCCCCGCTGAGCAGAGAGCCTGATGCGGGGCTCCATCCCAGGACCCTGAGATCATGACCTGAGCCGAAGGCAGAGGCATAACCCATTGAGTCACCCAGGTGCCCCTAACGCTTCATTTTTCATTGGCATAATTAAAAATTTTTCTTTCTGCCTTGTATTTCAATTCTCCAGGTTTTGAGGAAATAACAAAAAAAGAGCTCTTTTATTTCTTGGGGGAGATGTCTCCTCAGGAAACCACTACATCAATCATGCGTCAAATTCTGTCTACCTGAGCACAAAGCAAATTAATCCCAGTCTTGGGATTATTGACAGATTGGAAGAAAATATAAAAACGGTGCCCTGGGAAGCTCTAACTTATTAAAGTGCCTGCTGACTTAAGATCATTTAATAAGTTCAGGGCGCCTGGGTTGCTCGGTTGGTTGAGCAACTGACTTCAGCTCAGGTCATGATTCCAGAGTCCCGGGATCAAGTCCCACGTCCGGCTCCCTGCTCCATGGGGAGTCTGCTTCTCCCTCTGACCTTCTCCCCTCTCATGCTCTCTCACTGTCTTTCTCTCAAATAAATAAACAAAATCTTTTTTTAAAAAGATCACTTAAGTTCAGAACCAACTACTTGTCTTTGGCAAACCAAAAGAGCCAAACAGAACCCTGAACACGGTATTCCCTAGAATTTAAGAAATGCTTCCCTTCTCCCACGCTAATGCATTTTTAAACATTTTGAGAATCTTTTCTTGAAGTTTATTTCTTTATTTATGTCTACACCCATCCTGCGGCTCGAAATCACGACCCCGAGATCAAGAGTCATATGCTTTACCAGCTGAGCCAGCCAGGGGGCTCCTGGAGAATCATTTTAGATTTACAGAAGAGTTACAAATATTGACAGAATTTCCTGGATACTTCATACTCAATTTCTCCTAATGCCAACACCTGTACGGTATATTTATCATGACTAATGAGCCAATATTGATAATATCTTTAGCCAAAGTCCGCACTTCATTCAAATTTCCTTAGTTTTTACCTAATGCGTGTTTCTGCTGCAAGAGTACAACAGTACATTTAGTTGATGTGATTCCCTCGGCTCCTCTAGACTGGACAGTTTCTCAGACTTCATGTTTGGAATCCTTGACAATCTTGAGTAGTACTGCCCAGCTACTATGCAGAACGTCCCCCAGTTTGGGTTGGTCTTATGTTTTTCTCATGATGCAAATGGAATCATGGACTTTTGGGAAGGAAGACCACACAGGTCAAGTACCACTTTTACCACATTATACCAAGGCTACATGCTGTCAACAGGACTGATCACAGATGATGTTAGCCCTGATCGCTTGGCTGAGGTGGCAGCTGGCAGGTGTAGTTACTCCTTTGGGTTCTTTCCAGACAATGCTGTTTCAAAAGAAGTCACCAGGAGTGGGAAATTTGGTTCCATCCCTTCAAGAGTGATCATCTATGTAAACTATTCTAGTTTTATGTAGAATATGTGTGTCTTCTCCTTATGTATCTATTCAGTCATTAGCTTATATCTGTATGGACTCATGGATATTTATTTAATATTTTGCATTAGAATCCAATGTTAAGCCATTTATTTCATTTCTCAAATTATTCCCGCTTTGGTCACAGGAGTCCCTTCAGCTGGTTCCTGTGTTTTTGATATACCCCCATCAATTAATTTTTTTCTTTAGGACTTCCTTTCCAGCTCTATAAGATGCTCCAGGTTCATCTTTCACTGCCCGCCCCAACCCCAGAATCAGCCATTTCTCCAAGAAGCCCTGTTTCTCTTTGTAGGAGGATGGTATTTAAAACCAAAATCTGGGTGTTGGATTTGCTCATAGCCACAGAGGTAGTGCTGTTTCCAGACTCTCTCAGAGAACAGAGTAAGAAACCCTATGCATATACGCAAACCCGAGTATATACACATATCCACATCTATCCTCTGATGATCCTATTCTATCTCCCATGTGCTGATCCCTTCCAGAACTGGCCTATTTGAGGAGATGGTCCCGTGCTTTGGGGTGGTGGTTATTTTTTTTTAACATTTGTTTACAGTGTATAATTTTTATTTGAAGAGTTAGTTTGATAGGAATTAGTCATGATGAGAATCAGGATCTGTCTTTTCATCTATAACATGGGGAATAATAATTTATGTGCTATGGTTCCTTTTGGAATTGTTATATCTTTCCAATAAAATGATATATATAAGAATTATTTGCACATGGTACAGCATCATTCAGGGGTCATTGCACAAATGAGAAAATTCAGGCCTAGGGTGATCAGCTGGATGAGCTGACAGTCAAAATCACAAAGCTGGCCAGTACAAAAACTAGGATAACAACTCACATGTCCCAAATCCCAGTCTAGTCCTGTTTCAACCATGCCATGTGATTTCCTCCTTTTTCAAAGTGTGACCTTATGGCACAAGACAGCCACCAGATATATCCAAATTTGGTGAAATATTGAGTCATTTCAGTGAATCAAAATTAGCCAGAGTACTTGTCTGCCTGACAGACAAGTTGAATGGCCAACATGTTTGCTCTGCTAACAGCTTATAGAAGTATTTAGAGGATCAGAAATGGCAAGGTGCATTTCCTTACTCCACACACAAAAATAGACTCCAAATGGATGAAAGACATCAATGTTAGACAGGAATCCATCAAAATCCTTGGGGAGAACACAGGCAGCAACCTCTTCGATCTCAGCCGCAGCAACTGCTTCCTAGAAACACCGCCAAAGGCAAGGGAAGCAAGGGCAAAAATGAACGACTGGGACTTCATCAAGATCAAAAGCTTTTGCACAACAAAGGAAACAGTCAACAAAACCAAAAGACGACTGACAGAATGGTAGAAAATATTAGCAAATGACATATCAGATAAAGGTCTAGTATCCAGGGGCGCCTGGGTGGCTCAGTGGGTTAAGTCGCTGCCTTTGGCTCAGGTCATGATCTCAGGGTCCTGGGATCGAGTCCCACATCGGGCTCTCTGCTCAGCAGGGGGCCTGCTTCCCTTCCTCTCTCTCTGCCTGCCTCTCTGCCTACTTGTGATCTCTCTCTGTCAAATAAATAAATAAAATCTTAAAAAAAATAAAAGGTCTAGTATCCAAAATTTATAAGGAACTTACCAAACTAAACACCCAAAGAATAATCCAATTAAGAAATGGGCAGAAGACATAAACAGACATTTCTGTAGAGAAGACATCCAGATGGCCAACAGACACATGAAAAAGTGCTCCACGTCACTCAGCATCAGGGAAATATAAATCAAAACCACAATGAGATATCCCCTCACACCAGTCAGAATGGCTAAAATTAACAAGTCAGGAAATGACAGATGCTGGCGAGGATGCGGAGAAAGGGGAACCTTCCTACACTGTTGGGAATGCAAGCTGGTGCAACCACTCTGGAAAACAGTATGGAGCTTCCTCAAAAAGTTGAAAATAGAGCTACCCTACGGCCCAGCAATTGCACTACTGGGTATTTACCCTAAAGATACAAAGGTAGTGATCTGAAGGGGCACGTGCACCCGAATGTTTATAGCAGCAATGTTCACAATAGCCAAACTTGAAAGAACCTAGATGTCCATCAACAGATGAATGGATAAAGAAGATGTGGTATATATATACAGTGGAATACTATGCAGCCATCAAAAGAAATGAAATCTTGCCATTTGCAACGACATGGATGGAACTAGAGGGTATTATGCTGAGCGAAATAAGTCAATCAGAGAAAAACAATGATCATATGATCTCCCTGATATGAGGAAGTTGAAATGCAACGTGGGGAGTTTGGGGGGTAGGAAAAGAATAAATGAAACAAGATGGGATCGGGAGGGAGACAAACCATAAGAGACTCTTAATCTCACAAAACAAACTAAGGGTTGCTCAGGGGGAGCGGGGTAGGGAGAGGGTCATTGGGTTATGGACACTGGGGAGGTTATGTGCTATGGTGAGTGCTGTGAAGTGTATAAGCCTGACGATTCACAGACCTGTACCCCTGGGACTAACAATACATTATATGTTTATAAAAAAAGATTTAAAAATTATAAAAAAAAAAAAAAAAAGGAAGTCACAGGGATCATCCAGAGTCTTGGTAAAGCTGGTGCATTATCCTGGGCTCTCTGCCCATCTGAACTTGGGTGAAATGAGATGTGAACAGCAAAAAGAGGAAACTTTTCAAGGGCCTATTCAAAGGGCTTATCGTGTTTTACCAAAATTTATTACAGAAGGGCCTTGAAATCTTCAAATTGGATGCTAAAATCAATGGGGAAAAAAATCTGCAGAACAAAGTCTCTCGAACAGTTACAAATCTTAAAACTCTTTCATTTTTATAGTTCCTGGCTTAGGGCTAGCGCAGGTTTCAGCTAAGGCATGCAGACTACGCAAACCTTTTATCTTTACCTAAATAATTCTGTACCTTTTACTGATCCTTCTCAGAACACAGGGTGACTTACTTTAAGTCCTTGGGTTTGGTCTCCCAAAGCAGGATTTCCCAGGGTTGTGTGTGGCCCACCTTGGAGCGTTGTGCAAATACCCAGGCAGCCAACTGGGTCCTTGGGTTTCCTAGACCAGTGTTTTCAACCTGTGGTCCACAGACCAATGTCAGAGTCTCGAGATGCTATTTAAAATGAAGATTCCCAGGTCCCAGACAAACTATGGCATAGGGATGTCTTGAGGGTAGAGGAGGACAGAAACCCACATCTCTAACAAGGCATCACAAGCCATTGGGATAACTGACATGTCCATACCCGATCTTACACAGAATCAAGAACAGGGTGTTTTGATTGTCGGATTGGACCCTTGGAAATACATTTTCAGGAAGGATTTCTGGTTTGGAGCATGATTACCTGAAAAGGAGCGCTGACTTTCAAGGTGTACGTATCAGGGATGAAACTTTTCTATCCCATGTTGATATGCCTTCTCAAGAAGAACACACAATAGCCCTTGTCCAGATGAAACACGAACAGAATCTGAAATTCTTAGAAAGTACATTCTGACAAGTCGCTAGACATTCATTCATTTAACACGTAACTATCAAGCACCTATCATGAGTAACCATAATAGGCAGCAAGAGATATGCAGTAATGAACAAGGCAGATGATGTCTCTGGTCTCACGGAGCTTGTATTTTAGTGAAGGGACAAACGCATATCTATCTACATGCAGACGAACGTACATACCGGTTTTCGCCACTGCTGAGGAATAAAGGAACGGGATAATGGCCTCCAGAGTGAATCAGAGGTAGGTGGGTGAGAGGGATTTAGCTAGATCATTGAAAACAGGACCACCTGAGAGGCTGGATCTGGAGAATGAGTCTGCCAAACATTTCAGGCACAGGGAAGAGTAAATACAATAGCTAAAGACAGAGAAAGGAGGTCAGGGCAGTGAGAGCCCTGGTGACCAAGGGGAAGCACAGCGGGAGATGAGTTTGAATAATTAAGAAGGTAAGGCCAGGGGCGCCTAGGTGGCTCAGCTGTTTAAGCATCTGCCTTCAGCTCAGGTCATGATCTCAGGGTCCTGGGATCAAGTCCTGTGTAGGTCTCCACACCCAGTGGGGAGCCTGCTTCTCCCTCTCCCTCTGCCTCTTCCCCAGCTTGTATGCCTGCTCTTTCTCTCTTTCTCTCAAATAAATAAATAAAATCTTTTTTAAAAAAGAAGGTAAGGCCAAAAATGACCTTTCCAGTCATATGAGCATATAATACAGTAGGTTGAGTGAAAATCATCTGATTCTCGGGGATCGTAACTCACCTTCTATTTACTACTGATTAAAGCCCAGCTATTTTACATCTCTGTAAGGAGAGCTATAAATTTGCAGAAAACTGACACACGGATCTTTGCCTGGGAGGGCAAATAATCCCAAAGGCTAGGGTTTTAATTCTCTGTAGCATTTTTAAATTTTTATTTTATATTTCAGTGTTCCAGAATTCATTGTTTATGCACCACACCCAGTGCTCAATGCAATACGTGCCCTCCATGATACCCACCATCTGGCTCACCCAACCCCCCTCCTCCCTCCCCTTCAAAACCCTCAGTTTGTTTCTCAGAGTCCACAGTCTTGCATGGTTCATCTCACCCTCTGATTTCCCCCTCTTCAGTTTTCCCTTCCTTCTAATGTCCTCCATGCTATTCCTTATGCTCCACAAGTGAGTGAAACCATATGATAATTGACTCTCTCTGCTTGACTTATGTCTCTGTAGCATTAACATCGTACCTAACTTAACATTCTTTTTAGTCCAGCTTTCTTTGCTTTTCTTTTTCCATTGCTCTTCCACATCTTTCTGTTTCTTATTCCTCTCTGCACCAACTTTAGGAGCTCATGAGTTCATGAATGCTTGAAAATCATACATTTGTCGGACGCCTGGGTGGCTCAGTCAGTTAAGGGTCTGCCTCTGCCTCAGGTCATGATGGAGCCCTATGTGGGGCTCTCTGCTCTGGTGGGAGCCTGCTTCTCCCTCTGCCTTCCACTCCCCCTGCTTGTGCTCTCTCTCTCTTTCTGAAGAATAAATAAGTAAAATCTTAAAAAAAGAAAAAGAAAGAAAGGAAGGAAGGAAGGAAGGAAGGAAGGAAGAAAAAAAATCAGACATTTGCAGTTAGAGAGACGTGGGAACTTGAGATAATCACCAGGTGTCTTTTGGAGAGTAGATGTGAAGGAGGATGGTGGCAAGGGAGAAAGTGCTAGAAGCCTTCAGAGAGACCGAGAGATGAAAGCAGGCGGAAGAAGGGAGAAGTCTATGGAGACAGAAAGAAACAAATCAAAATGAGAACAAACTTTTGACCAGCTATTTACTGAGGTTTTGACTGAATGCGGCTCATAGTAGATCAGCTTTGATACTGGAAGAGCGGGGTGAATGAGGGGAAATCAAGAAACAAGTCTATTAGATCATGACGATCTTGGAGGGAAATCCAGAGCATGAGATCATCCTGAGGGACATGAAACAAAATACCTTATGATCGGTGAGGATTTAGTTTCTTGGTTCCCTTCTTTTCAATCCTATATGGAATGTCCTGATTAAAAATAAAATTTAAACTAAATTGGTAAGAGCAGAAACAGATCGCTTATAAAAGTTCAACGTCATAGTTTAAAAGCAGACTTAAATAGACTGTATTAAATGCATGAGCAGAAGAAAAGCATTAGAACCCTCGAGAAGATGTCATAAAAGTGCTTCAGTAATCACCAAGGTGAGACCAGCAAGAAATCTATTTTATTTAATGTGTTTAGGAAATGTATGAACCCGCGACTCAATATTTTTGGCCATGGTTTTCAGAAACAAGTGTTGGGAAGGAATTGTGGAGTTTTCAATCTGTTCGCCAAACCACTAGGAAATTCTACTTTAGAAGATTCATACAATCTCCACAACCCTCTCCTCAACTTCATTTCCTTTTTCCGTTGAGTTACAACACCATCAAGTGGTTTTCTTTTGTATGCGCTTCTTTCATCTCAGGAGTCAATCGATTCATTTCCTCATCGTACTGCTCTAGTTTTGACTTTTCTGATAGCACAGCCACAGACAGTTAAAAGAGATGGCCCTCCGTCCTTACCATATCAGAGCCGTAACAAAAGAGAACTTACTTTGGTTGATGAGGTCAATTTTGTCTGCAAAAGCACACCAGCCCTCCAACACCGAGAATCTCACTTACAAATGGGAAGCCCATGTTCAGATTCAGCTCCCCGTGCATTACATGTCGAAGTGAAAATAAGCAATGGCCAATTACAAAGATGGAATAAAGATATTCTGTCATTTGGGTACATGTAGTAAGGAAAGCATGAAAGAAAAGAGCTCATCTATCAACAGAATCACTGTTGTATAGTTATTGAACCTTTATAAGCAGGAGGCCCCAAGTGATTACTCAGGGCTGAAGGTCTGGACTTATTACATAACATATCCATCAAAGCCAAGATGATGAAGGATAAGCAGCTTCTGAGTGATTAATAGGTACAAGAGCACAAAACAAAGGAGATTAAGAAAGCCAATGGGTTTTATTGATAGAGTCAACCTCATTCTCTCACCAAGGCAAAATATACATTCAGCCAGCAACCCACTAAACTGCTTAGAAAAATACACTTGTAGGGGCGCCTGGGTGGCTCAGTCGGTTAAGTATCTGCCTTCTGCTCAGTTCATGATCCCAGGGTCCCGGGATCAAGCCCTGCATCAGGCTCCCTGTGCATCTGCTATTCCCCCTGCTTGTGTTCTCTATCTCAC